>NC_013490.2:6635032-6674092 GCF_000004555.2 Caenorhabditis briggsae
CTCAGCCAACGAAATTCGGCAGCGAATTTAGAATTTTTCCTAAATTCACTGGGGCGCTCTTTCTGACCCCCTCGCTTGAACCCAAGTGGTCACACTGTTTTTGCGTTTTCGAGATTTGTTTGTCGATTTTTCACAATTTTTTTGCGCTTTTTTGAGAGGAAAGTGGAATTTCTACTTTAAAATTCGGTGCTGACAAATTCCGATATTTTGAAAACCGGAATATTCCTAATTTCTGAAATTTTCAGAGCCAGAATGTTCCGAAATTCGGAATTTTCGACATTCCGAAAAATATCGCTCATTCCAAACATCAGTAACTCTACTACTTTCATCTCAGTGATTTTCTCAAAATCCAGATGAAGCTCAAATTTGAAATTTTAAATCCAAAACTACCAAGTTGAGAGTTAGTGTTGAGGACAACCACCATTCCACAGATTTAGAGAAAAAGGAGTGGGGTGTCGTTTGAAGTGTAGGCTTTTCTCCTCAGTGTTTGCGCCCCTCCGCACCCAGTTAGAGACGGTAGAAAAAGGGAAAACCCGAGGAGCTACTTGAAAATGTCTTGTGTTGGGAGGATGAAAGAAAAGCAAAACTTATGAGATATCAGCTATACTCTCAGTCAGCACATCACTTTATATATGACAGTAGTATGTGTTGCTCTATTGACTATGACTCAATTTTCTTGTTTTTTGATTTTCGATGAACTGTAAAATATTTATTTGAATCGTTTTTATTTCGGTTTGTGAGCTAGAAATTATCTTCTTACAATTAATATCATCCTGAAAAAGAACTGTTATCTTCTAAGTGCGAGTGGAATCTAAATTAGGAAGACTGTCGATCTAGATTTAAGAGTGTACAATCTGTGCGATTGATCTCGCCAGTATTAAGTTTCTTCTCTAATTCGAAAAACAATTGTTTTCAAGATTATTTAGCTCAATATCTCACTATTTTTCATCAAATCCAGTTCGAAGATAAGCTCCAGCCACTTTTAAAACTTTTTATCATCTTATCATCTATTTAAAAAAGATCAATAGACGAGTAAACGGACTGGTGCTAAGAGTGCCCAACAAACAAACAGTCATACCCTGTATCAGATTTTTTCTGTAATGCTATTTTTGATTTAGCAAAGGATCTTCTCAGTCTCTTCAGATTTTTCTAGTTTTGAGGACCACTTGCAGTGTTTTTTAAGTGATAAGACCTGTCAACGGCGATAATTTAACAATACCCTTCTCATCTCGTTACTTCTCGAGATATGCGCGCGCCTATATTTCCCGCACCATTTCAGGTCGTTTTCTGTGTCTTATCCTTCTGCGTTTCTTCCTCTCTCCGATCTCTATTTCATCTCTTCTCGACGACCTTTTTCCCAACCTGTTCTACATCGTTCCACTAAGTGGTACAATTTTGGGGTGATCATATTTTTTTTTGAAGAGAATGGTACTTTATTTTAATGTTTCCCGGCTGCCTTTATTAACCTTTTGCCTGGGGAAAATGTGTTTCTGGAAATGCGTATTTCAGTATTTTAAACCATCTTTTTTTGGGGTCTGTGGTGGGTTTTTAACGCGCCAAAGTTGACAGAAGAGCTTGTTTTGGGAGATAAACACACAGTTTAGGAAGAGGAATCGGAAAAAGAAAGACCATGAATCAGATACTGGGAGTTCTTTGCTTGCGATTTTTTCCAAAAACGACAGCCGAATTTTTCCAAAAACGATGAGCTTGTTTTTCTAGAAACGAAAACATTGTTTCTAGTTATTGATTTCATCAGGACTTTAATTTCTACAAGTCTCACTTTATCATGAAGCATTTTCGAAACGGAATCCCGAAAATTCCGACCAGTTCTTCAGAAATTAGAGCTTTTAGAACTACAGTATGTTAAAGGCGCAGGCGAAAAGTTTTCTCGCGGGTCTCGAGCGGAATTAATTTTAATGTTTTTCGCGAAATCTGTCCGTCAATTTTTCGGATTTTTAATTTCAAAATTTGCCTGTTAAAAAAAGAAGATTCCGTACATAACCCCATCATCGTTCAAATCCGCGTTCTTGTGTATTCCCTAACAATCGGTTTTTCATCTCAATACAGTATTGTCGTCATTCCGAATATAGCCTTCATTGCGAATGTGTTCATTTTGGAACGTTTCAATCTGACAGTAATTTTCGATGCGGTTCTTCAGTTTTGATCGCTCCAATTCGGAATCTTTCAACCTTCGTCCTCGATGCCTTTCTCCTCGGTTACATAATAATTATCGTTCGCAATAGGGGCGCCACCACAGCTAAATACCGCCACAAAACTACAGGGCAGTACTGTATATCTCTCCATCTTGTTTGTGTGGTACACACATCCGTAGACAATTCGTTTATTCATCAGAATCTGAGGACAGAAGAAGAGGGCCATGATGATGACAAGCGTGTCAAGGTGAACTCTCCTAGTAGTCTTTGCGTCCGTGTTTGCCTCGTTTTCGCGCGCGCACCTCTTCTTCTCTGGCGCACCTGCTTGTCCTTTTCATCGAAGATCTATCCCCGTTCTTACTATAGAGCCATATTTCATTTATCGTAGTAACTCAGTTTCACATCTTGGTAAATCGAATAGATTTCATAGTTTTCACAAACAATTTAGGACCTATCGTCTGAGTATTTTTGGAAATGCCAAGTGTACTGTAGTTATAGACTTGTTGAGCTGAAAGATCAAGCTCTAAATTCTCAAAAAAAAGGCCGGACAAGATCTCTGATCCGGAGAGAACTGCATTTGGATCTAACTTCCGGTTGTAAACACCATGAGATGCCAATCGAATGTTGATCGTAGCAAAATCCAAAGGGGAGGATTTACTTTTGTTTTCTTTTTGAACATCTGCTTCTGCCCGCGTTTTTCATCCCTCTTTCGTTTTTCCCAGCCAAGTGGGAACAAGTTTTTGTTCGAAACTTCTTCCTCGTCGCCTCCTTTTTCCTCACTTCCCTCGTGGTCGTTTCCCTCATTTTCTCCATAATTCTGTGTCATGGTCCTGTACGTATGGGCTTCTTTTCACGACTACCGTAAAGAACCATATCCTCTGGGAACGATAGATCCGAATACACATTTTCTCTCTCTCTCTCTCTCTCTCTCTCTCTCTCTCTCTCCTCTGCCCACGCCTGCAGCACAAATTTTATTGGTCGTTATTTCGCGCCGAAGAGTTGAAGGTAGATGGGTACCTCACAAATTCGCATTTTTTGATGCACAGCGAATAAGCAAACCTAAGTGATGACAGAAAAATTGACCCCCAGATTGCTCAGACGTTTTCTGATTGCTATTGAATCTACAGATCTACAGTATCATCTTTTGTTGTTTTCATTGCCGCCGACCAAAGAAAGGTCCCACAACGTCAACTACCGTAACCAAGAAATATTTAAATTTTCCGGATTTTTATCTCGATTTTTGGAAAAAAAAAGTTACAGAAAATTGAAAAAAAAATCAGTAGAAACGAGAAAATAAACCCTGAAAAGAATATTTCCAGGTTATTGTATTTGTTGTTGTGGGACCTTCGACGGCCACCAGCGTTGCTTTTCTAGATCAGAATTTAATTTTTCAAAAATATCACATTCAAGCTAGATTGAACATTACCCTTTTGCACAACTGCCGATTTTTCAAATTCCGTTGCTTCGGTGCAATTGCGCTGCGAAAACGCATAAAATATCTCCTTTGTTCTTCATTTCACCACCTATCTAATGCCCTTTCCTTCTACTTACTACTGTTTTTCTCATTTACTAGTTAGTTCTAAAATTTCTCCGAAAAAATAGCCGATCAGTATTTTGTATGCTTCGACTTCATAATTCCAGGAATTAAATTCCCATTTTCCACAATGTGTAGAACCCTCTGAAACTCTTGTATCGCCTCATGAAAACATCTTTACAGAAAAAAAAAACACTTGTATCATTGCAGATAATAATAGTGTGCGTCAGACGGCACACGACGCCAGACTTGTCAAACAACGAAGAAGAAAAAAAAGAAGAGGAAACGGACACAGAAGGACAGCATAGGAGGGTGTCAGCTCGATGGAAGAGCACCACCGACGACTCCATGTCAAGGCGGAGCGTGCGTCGGTGATAGGAGGAGACATTGTCGACGGAGCATTCGGCAGTTGGGCTCTCCGAGCTGCTCGCAGTGAGCACCAATTGAAGCAACAGAGCAACGAAGATCTCGCTCAGGTTGGTTTGGTCCAGGGCTAGGCGAGCAATCGGCTTTCATGGGAAACGAAATGCAAAACACGCATTTCACGGAAACACGCATTTCTCGTATTGCACAGTAAGCGCGGAAAATTTGCAAAACGTGAAGGTTTTTTCCCGTCTTCGCCCACCCCTGGTTTGGTCTCGTTGATTACTGTTAAGAGTATTGTTTTGGAAGGTCCCACAACGAAAACTACAGTAACCTGAAATTTTTTCAGTATTTATTTTCTCGGTTTTTACTGATTTTCGTCAATTCTTCCATTGTTCTCAAAGAAGTCGGATAATAAAAAATTCTGATAGTGAAAAAAACTGACTGCAAACCTTTAAAAAAACTCACTATGAGAAAATAACAACATTTTTAGGTTACGGTAGTTGTCATTGTAGGACCTTCAGCCACGGCAATCGGTGTTTCTCGTCCACATCTCCGATTTCTTTTGTATTAACAGAGTATATTATTACATTCTATCTCAGTGACTCGATTTTTCCAAAAAACGGAAATCTGTCATAAATCTTTCGAATCCTGCCGCCTAGGTTTTCTATTAGTCTTTTTAGTCTATTTACTATTAGGTAGAAGCCGCTGTGGGTGAGGAAATAGGAAAAAAGGATTGATTGGCTTTTATTGCCTTTTAGTCTCTTTCAAGAATTCTCGGTTCTGTTCGAATCTCTCTTCGTTTTCTTTTCCATCAAATTGGCTTCTCTCTATTCCTATTTCCTCCGGCTCTCCTTTTTTACCCATTTCTTCTTTCATTCAATTTTATGGGCTGTACAAATGACGATTCAAAATTCGAGCAATAGGGATAAAGAGTTGGGGTACGGTAGTGTAATGAATCTCGTTTAGACACGCCCACCTCAGCTCTCCTATAGAGTCTTCATCATGAAGAATTCATTGTTTTCCACAAACTTTATTCGGTCTAACTGAGCCAGTAACGTCTTCAGAATGCTAGAATCTCTGCTTTGCTGGGAGAGATGCGGCCTCGGATGTCGGCAACACCACCCAACGGACATCAGCAACATCATCCAGTTCAGCAGAGAAGAAAGGCTAATACCACAAACATTGTGGACGTATCTTCACAAATTCCAACAGGTAAGATTCCGGTGAATATAGAAACCCAGCGAACCCTTCCCAGTATTTTCAGCTCGAAACGCAATCTACGGCTCTTGGCAAGATCGTCACAGGCCGTCTCGTCTCTATGGAAGTCAGCTGGTATCATCGTCGTCTACACTGCCAAAATATGATCAATTGTACTGCAACACAAATGCTATCAACGGCAATGGATCGACTAATACAATTGCTACAACTGGAATCAGAAGAGAACCACCAGAATACGGGTATGTTGATTGTAGTCGTCGAAGTCTTGTGATTCCCTTTCCACCGCTACAAATGGTCTGAATCCACATTCAGTCAGAATAACGATAGTATTTTTTATTCTCAAAGGGGTTTCGTTAGTTATTCTTCTTCATCTATGTTCTTTGATTTCAGCAAGGCTGGTCGATCGGTATCCACGTGGCAGATTACAAACTCCGAACATCGTCCAACACTACAAGCAGGATGGCTAAAAAGCTCTCGTCCATTAGCTCGTGGAGCTCTCTCGCCCGCCGCCTATTTCCGAGATTTGGAGAATCGGCACGGCAGCGGAGCGAGCTCCCCTATTGTCGGAGGCTTATCCGTTGTTGCAGTACCAATTACCCAACGGATAGTTTCCACCACCGGAGGAGTTCCTGTGAATGATGCGGTAATTGTTATATAATGTGAAGAAACGATTACGATCCATTTATAGGTAAATGCTCCAGTTTCGACCGATGTGGAAAATCAACAGCAGGGTGAATTGGCAGGACAGGGAACGAGTACCTTGTCACGTAACACTCCAAGACAAGCTAGTTTCATGGCTGCAATGCAAAGGCATCCTTTGAAAGAAAGTGAGTATTTAGGCGAATATACATATATAAACTAAAAATCTTCAATTTGTAACTCTAGGCAACTCAATCGAAAGTTCTGATAAGGAAAATCCGGAACTTGAACCGAAGGCTTCTCCATTTGAAAAAGAGGATTCAGAAGACTCACTAAATCCCGGAATCGGTGAGACTCCGATCAGAAGAACCCGCAAAGGAAATGCATCGATGAGGTGCCGTCAATCGAGGTAAGGGCTTCAGTGTCGAATCGGTTCCCACCGCTTTGTGAAGAATGAGTCGTAAAGGGAATAAATTTCAGTCGAAGTTTGGGTGGGCTCGATTTCGAAAAGCTGCGGATGGGAACTACTCGAATTGAAGACAACAATACTGCTTCAAACGGCGACTCTGTGGAAATGAGTAGGTTCTTTTTTCTGTCAACGTTTCGTCCTTGTCGTTGCATTTCATTTTTTGTGTTTCCGTTTTCTGTGCCGATTCGGTTCGATTGAAATGACCGCCGAGGAGAGTGATCGGTAGCCATTGAACATGCCCGGCTGTTTGCATTTCAATTTTCGCGCCTCTCTCTTTCTCGTTTGTTTCTTTATTCTTCTTCGCCTTTCCATCTTATGTGTGTGGTCATTTAACTCACCATACGGACACGAAAAGAGTTCTCTACAGATTTTTCTAAAACCCGAAAAAGGTCCTACTCGAATTTGTGACATTTAATTGTTTGAAAATGCTTGGTTTTGCCTTGTAGAATTTTCCCTTTTCTTGAATTGGATTCTACTTCGTTATTTTTCAAAATCGTTTCCGAATTTCTCCTAGAATACAATCACAAGAAGGTTGCATTTCCTCCTGAAGGAGGTCTCACCACGAACATAAACATATAACAAAAACGAACACTCTGCCTTTGTCTCAACGCCTTTGTATTTTGAAAACTTATGCCTTCTCCATCACACCAACCATCTCGATGTCGTCGCCGCCAAATGGGATGGCGTTACATGACTGTTTTATGATTCATTTCTCTCTCCAGTATTTTCACTTTCATGGGTTTGAGGAGCTATTGTATGCATGAACAAAAAGACAACAACTTTAATGTCAACCCTTCCAACTTTTGTTGTTGTTCTTTTCAAGTTTTCTCGGCAGGAGGACCCCGCAGTGTCTAGATTACGTTTTGCGATCGGAAGTTCATTGCTCCAGATTCTTTTAAAGAGGTGATGAGCCAATCATCCAAATTGCAAATAGTTCACACTTTCGTCTCGATACGATATACGCTCTTTCGGGGGGTTCGTGGGGGCGAATAGGCGAAATAAGCTCAATGACAAATACCTTTTCGATTTATGGTTAAAATAGGGAATATTACTTTGGAAACGGATTTTGAACGATGAGTTTTAAGAAATTTAGTATTCAGATTCAGACTTGTTCAAATCGGGAAATCGGGAATCCCGTTTTCCCGGTTTTCGCGAAAATTTTCGGGAATTTTTCCCGACAGGAATTTTCCCGAAATTTTTTTCCGGGAATTTTTCCCGACGGGAATTTTCTTGAAATTGTTTTTCGGGAATTTCCGGGAAAAACGGGAAAGTTTCCAATTCTTGTTTTTTCTAGATTTCTCATAATTTCAACTATTTTTTGCTTTTTGAATAGTTTTTCAAGCAAATTCATTGGACTTAAGAAACGTAAAGAAATCGACAAATCTCGTCATAAATTGAGAAAAACAAGCAAAAATTCACTGGAAAACCAACTTCCCGATTTTCCCGAAAATTCCCGAACAATAATTTCGGGAAAAAAATTCGGGAACAAAATTTCCCATATATATTTTTCGAGAACCCGATTTCCCGAAAAAAAATTTCGGGAAAATTTTCAGGAACAGGAATTCCTGAAAAAAATTCTCGAACAAGTATGTTTAGATTGGAACCATGATTAAAAAAATTACTAGGCGACTTATTAAAGGAGTTGTTAGACAAACTGCTGTAATTTTTAAAATACGAATTGTTTTTTTTCGACCACCTCAAACATCGACCACCCTCTATCTCTGATGGACAGTTACGACTCTTGCCACGTTCCCACATCTTTGTTTCTCTGTCACTCTGATCACAGTATATTTCACATTCGAAACGTTCTTTTCAATAGAAACAAACGGCACATTTGATTTCTTCTTTCCTTTCCTTTTCTTCTCTGTTTCCTGTAACAAACAAAAACAGTTTTGGAGGCGGTGTCTCTGTGTGTTGTTCGAAAAAGAAAGGGCCGAAAAAACGAAAAGAAGGCAAAAAATGCAGCAGAAGTAGACTCACACAGCAGGTGGTGTGCTCCCTCTTCTGTATCTGTTTGTTCTTATCAGCAGTACCTTCACTGGCTCTATGTGTGTGCCGCATACTGTGCCAGTCCTACCTTCTGTTTTTTCATTATTATCGATGTAAAATTTATCGAACCAATTTGAAATGATGACTGCTGATTATTATCCTCTACTTTTTCACTATTGCCATGAAAGTTTCCTAAATCGTCGAAGACGGACACAAATCGTTGGAAAAGGTTGGTGCGAATTAGTTTTTGAAGATTTTTCCCAGACACTCAAAAGAATATTGCTCAGTCAAAGCGAATCCCTAGGTTCTACGATTAATAGCGGTTTTATGCTTCCACTTGGAGCTACGAAGATGCATTTGCCAGGTGGTAGGAGAGAAGCATGATATTATTGCAATATTCCTCTGTATAGTCGATACTTCTATGCTTCCACAATGTTTAGCATTTGAGGCTTTCTTGCCAACATTAGCTGAAAATATTTAGAAATTGTTCTGAACCGTTTGAATGGAATTTCGAAAACATATACATCTATCTAATTTTGTTTTCCTGATACTAATAATGAAAAACAATTAGTAACTGAAGACTTCCTGGCTCTAACATCACTGATGACCATATGCTGAGTACATTTGTGTGTTTTCTCGCCTTCTCCACGGGGAGTAATCTTTATCCATTCGTCTCTTATCCACTAACATCATCATAGAAAACGAGGTGATTAGAGGAGAGCTAGAGCGGAGAAGACCCACTTACATTTTTTTGTCAACTCTGATAACCACATAACAATCAGAGGGATCTCTTCTTTTTCATTCAATTTATCGAATCGTTGATCCAAAATCGTTCGAATCTTAACGATAAAAAAATGTTCGAGGGAGGAAAGGAGAGAGATTAAGATAGAAAAGAGTACTTGAAAATGAGCAAAGTTTGCTCTGACTCGCTTTCATCTCTTTTTCCTTCATTTTCCATTTACTATTTTCGTTTTTGTCACATTGATAAGGCTCATAAGACAGAATACACCAAAATCAGATGAAGCAGTTTGTGCGAACGAGCCCCTGCTCGAAAGGTTCGATTTTTTATTATTCAAAATTGAAAGTGCAGCTTCAGACTACAAGACTATTTTTGGTTTTCACTTTCAAAGAAAAATATCATGTTAATGATAATGTTCAAAAGATAGAGAGAATAAGCTCGACACCCGACGACAGTTGTCTTTTTTGATGAGCAATGAGAATTGAGGGAAAACGCTTGCTCTCAACAGAAGACTTGACTTTTGTCTCCAACAACAAAGTTGCCACTGGAGAGATCGAAAACACCCAACTATTTCGTTTTTTTTTCATTTATCAGCAGGTTTTTTTGCTCTGGTACATGAAAGATTCCTTGATCTGCCTTCTGTCTACTCATCATAAACCAATCCATTTCGAAATCCTGGCACTTGGAAGTCAGCACAATTCAATTCGGCTCACTCCCAAGAGAGACTCTGAAGGCATCCATTCTTTTTCGAATCGAGATCGCAATCTTTCTGACAATAGATCCCCGTGTAGCACGAATTCCGGCATTTTATCGCTCCAAAAGTAGCTCAGCATGACGTCAGTTTACTTGAAGCATGGTTTTTTTTAAATATGAATATTTGTTGTTGTAAACGAACTGATAGGTCTTGTTTGTTGGTCAACTATGAAGTAAGGAGTCATATTTCGTTGCACCATCTGTTCATTTCTCAATAACTAATTGAGTTTGAAGACGACTTCCATTGATTGTCAGTTTTATGGCCCTGGAGAAATCTTCTTCTTTCACCCAACACCAGTTCAATGATAATTTTTTTCATTGATTTTTTTTCCATTACAAAAATAATACTACGAATCATCACCCAAATCATCTATTAAAATTCCAATTCACCTATGAATAATTCATTCTACTCTCGCACGTATCCTACACACCTAACTCATGGAAAAGATATAATCCCCTAGGTTTTTGCGCCCCAAAACTTGCCGTTGCCATCTGTTACACAGTTAGTTGTTGATGGTGTTTCGCTCCGATATTCTGATTCAAATAGTCTGTAACTCACTGAAAATTGCATATTCCCTCGAAAATTTGAAACTACTAAATTCTCGGAATGGATGCGATCCGACGGTTCAGTAGTATTGTTTCACTTCTCATGAAATCAGGTCATTAAGATATTCGGTTTTTTAAGTTCTCAAAACAACAATTATTTTTATCCACTTCTTCTAAGTTCTCACCCAATTCTATTCAGGCTCCTCCACTTCATCATCACGTAAAAACTCCCGTGACGACGGTCTGACCTCTTCTCCTTCTCCAACAGCCGCCCCAGCAGCTCCGGTTTTCTCAACGTCTTCCACTTCTTCGGTTTCGACTTCCGGTGAAGCAGCATCCACAACAACAGCCGCACCGGCAGCCGTAGCGACCACGTCGAGGCAGACGTCGTCGAATTCGTCAGTCGACTCGAATCATAATGGTGGGTCGAAGAAATATAAGAGGATACTTGAGTACTCACTTAAAAGCCAAAGGAAACATATACATAGGGCATACTTTGGGTAGTCTGAAGACTTGCACAACTCTAGAAAGCGACCCTAAAGAACGACTACAATCAGATTCGTTAATCAATTTTGTTTTACAGTAGCTGATTTTATTTGATGAGAACGTTCTAATCATTTTGATAATCCCTCACTGAGTAGTCCTGAGCCTGCAGAATTAAGAAATCCGACGTCGTTCCTTTCCAAAATACTCTAAAATTGAAACTTCGACTCTTCTCATTTCATATTCTACAACAATTCTCCGCTCCCAGTCCTCTTGACTTCACAAACATAGAAAAGAGGTTCATATCTAAACCAAATTGACGTGTGAGTAAATGGAGGAGGTCCCCTGGAATAAACAATGTTCTCTCGCTACTTTTGTCCTTATTCTGCTTATTCCTCTTCTCCATTCCACTCCTCTCTTTGGGATCATCTTCGTCTCAACCACAAGAGAGAAGCCTTCTTCTTCTTTCTAAAACATGAACCGGTTCACTTGTGTGGAAATGAAAGAAAACGATAGAAAGGAGTAGAACAACTTATTCCATAATAGATGTGCGAAAAGGACAAATTGACCGACTTACTCTTTTGGCCTCTTTCTCTCTCATTCAATATCCAAACTAAAAGGAACTACTAATTGTTGTAGTAAGCATTCGCATAGATTTATGTCTCCAGATAACTTACGCTTCTTCTTCTTCCATCGTCCCCGCCCGTTCATTCCGCTGTTCGTTTAGACATAACGCATAAAATAAGTATTGTATAAGTATCTAGTACTGATCGTTAACCGGCACCGGTTGTCTTACTTCCCGTTAGCCGTCACTGCTTTAGATTTTCAGAAAAGATCCCCTACAAACTGAAAAAAAGCGAATCGCTGTCATTTCTGATTCCAGAAATACGCCTTTCAATTCACTTCCGTTCACCGCCTCTTCCATCCGTTTCCTTTTTGCTGCTCTATTTTTGAGGAACGATGCTAATTTTACTCATCCGCAAGTCCTCCCACTCAAAGGATCACCCTTCTAGCTTGTTTGCTCTTTTTGCTAATGATGATTGAAAAATATGAGGGGGTAGACGATGATGATGATGAGGACTCGTGGGGTAGGCATGAAAGTGGATTCGGTGTGTCTCTCTTGTGGTCATCGACCCATTCCTATTCGATGTCGTCGTTTATGACACTTCTTCTCATCTTTTTTTGGTGTCAAGTCAGTCTCTCTTCTAGTCATAATACACACTTTGCAAAGCATCTATCCAACGGTATCATAAGGAGAGAAAGAAGATCGTTGATCGAATTGTTATCAATAATTTTAACAGTCGCCGTCGGAGTTTTTCTCCGTCGCTGCAAATCATTTTGACACCTTCTTCGGCACTAGCTGAATAGACAAAGGTTGTCCTATTTCGAACAGAAAAAAGTGCTTCAGCGCGACGGCTTCCCGCAAAGAAATTCAACACAGTGTCCTCGGGTAAAACACCGAAAAGAAGGTGATTAGTCACATACAGAGAGGCAAAGGTTAATTGCTACGGAGAGGTAGAAGAAGACCATGGTCTCTCTTGTTTCTCTTCCGACGACGACGACGATCATGATTCTCGAGAAACACTTGTCGAGAGGAAGTAGAATAAGATGCGCCAACAAGAGGAGGAGGACATTCCGTTTCGTTTTATAGAAATTTGTGTGTTCGTTTGTTTTTTTCTCAGCCATTCAATAGTTCTTCTCGATTCGTTGAAATCGGCGACGTCTCCTGGTAACGCGTGTAGTCGTCTTATGGAGCTCGTCTCCATGATAGAGACTCTATCCATCGATCACAAAGTATACGAATTTTCGAGATGCTTCTTAACTTTTGAAAGGAAACTTAAGATTTGTATCATTTTAACATAGGTATGTAACATCATCATAAATAGATGATGCTCCTCTCATTGTCTTCTTTGTCTCGTTTTTCTGTTTTCCAGAAAAGTTGTAAGGTTGTGTAAACAAGACGTAATGTGCGTCAGAGAGACGTCTCCCCTCGTAACATCACTGGAATCATTTTGGACCCTGTTGTTCGGGATTCCCTGTCTCTGATTTTATCTTCTCACGTCATCTACTTACCTCCAATGCGTGACTTTTGACGCCTTCATTGAAGGGGAGTGGCCCCGTGGAGCCGACGCCAATTTCTCATCACGACACGAAAGAGATGTCACTTGTCTTTTACATGAGAAGCAACACCAGTAGAAAGACACAGAAACAGAACTATCACTCATTTTGACAAGTTGGGCTCCTCTTTTTTTCTGACCGCGCTCACCGCCCTCTCTTTTTGCCTAGTTTCGTTTTTTTTAGATGTTCTTCTGTGCAACAATTCAAAAAAAATCCTGATTTCCATGGCATGGAATGGCCCATAATGTAATTTCCATTTTTGTTCTCTACCATTCTTACGGACCCTTTTCTTTCCATGAAAGATTATTCTGAAGCTTGTAAAAGGTGGACACAAGAGGCACATAAACACCCCCATAATAGGTCTCCCACTTTTCCTGTCGGTGTCACGCCACTCACCCTGTTGGACCCATTTTGTGTCAGCTTCTCAGGTGCTTTCAATGCTCTCTCTGTCCTCCTCCCATCCATTCCCAGTCCACCTCCACCCTTTACCTCTTCGCCTATTCATGACACCTTTTCATCCATGAATGAGCTTTTGACTAAACTGCTCTCGAGAATGGGAGGACAAGAATGTTTCTTTTTCCTTGAGGACATCTTCTTTAGTGCAACTTGGATTTCAACTATGTTTTCAGCTAAATGAAATCTGAAACTCCCTTCCTGAACTTTGAATCTTTTTTCTGACTCTAAAAAAATGAGTTGAATATTCCATTCGTTTTGAGATCGAATCTCTTCCATTTTGCATGTTTTCAATATCAAGTTTCTTCCTGCTTGCCTGTCTTCCTACTCCCACATAAAATGACTCTTTTTGCATGGGACGCTCTATTTGTATTAAGATGGCTCTTGTTTCAGAAAACATAAAGAGAAATTACATACTCCACGACCATCTATGGTATTCTCAAAAAATATATTCATATTCGTGAAGTTTTTATGCACCAATAGAAGCCAGTTCTAGCTGTTCTCGCATAATTATTGCTATTGGAGACTTCTTCTTTTTCTCTATAAATTGTTTTTCCATACGACCCAGATTTGAGGGCATAATTTGCGGAAGAGCAGGTGTTTCATCTTCGTGTCACTCATGCACACACATACAGACACACAAGCAGACCTAACCTCGTTTTTAAAGGAAAAAAAGGTATTCTCCTTCTTTTCTCCCTAAAGGTTATATATGCAGTCCTGTCTCTGTGTATTTACCGTCATCTCCTCTCTCTCTAACCTGCCTTTTGATGTCTGATTTTCGTCTCCCTGTATACTATCTACAAAATTGCCAACCAACCATATCTAGGTGTTGGAGCTCCAAGCATGAACTTGATTGCCTTTTTTCACTATTTGAAAATGACAGATTTTGAGCATATCCCTCTGTGACACCATATCTATCAACCAGGACTCATCTTTCTAAGACACGAGTCACTTCTCCAGAAAAGGAGAAGAAATCCTTAGCCTTAGTTAATAGAATGAATTTGCATAAATTAACATTTCTCCTCTCATCAGATTGCCTAGACACTATTTCATGAATATTCTTGATATTCTTGTAAGCTTTGTGTTCTGTTCTTGATCATAGTTTTGAAATTATGCTGATAAATCCAGCGAGACTGATATTCCTATGCAATCGAACTGTCATTCCATCTTTTTAATGTTACTATCTATTCTAATCAAACACGCATGAACATATTATCCATGCTAATACAATCAAAACTTCTAATCAAACACGGTTTTCAGAAGCAATGAAGATGATACGCCGCGCCAGACCCAAATCATACGTACTGGCTACATCGGCATCTATGAATGACGACGTGATTCAATCGTCAATGATTGCCAATGAACGTGAGTTTTCTATTGATATCCACCCCCTTTGTCAACAAGATAACTTTCAGAATCGTCTTCGATTTCACATGATACCACCACATCGGGTCGTGAGTTACCGTCTTCACTGATGGGATCCATGACTTCAATGGAGTTGAGAAGTGGAAGAGCGACGACGTCTTCAGCAACTACCACAACTTCGAACTCTGGACAGAACACTTCTCGAAGTTTGAATGCACCACATCCACCGGCGACTCATCGTCTCCAAAGATTCATTGCACTTTTCAATTCTAGTGTAAGTGCAAAAAATATATTTAGATTTACAGTTGAATACAAAAAGTTGCAATTTTCAGAAAGCATCAGATGGATCTGGTGAGCCAAAAAAGTCACGGATGAAGAGATCTCGAACATCATTACCCGCCAGTCGATTTGCTCTTCCTGGTACTATTCTGCAACGGGATGGTGTTGCTCGCCAAACATGGGTCAAACATCAAGAGATTGCACTTGGAAAGTCAGGAAAACGAAATCACTGGGAAGATAGATGGGCGGTACTGTGTAGAAGAAGCCTGTACCTCTGCGTTGAGTCGCCTGCTTATACTTCTGAAAAGGTAAGAAACGCCAGTGAAGGAAAGCTCATCAAACATTGATTCTTGCAGACAGTTGAACTGAGTAGCCATACTCGCGTGGATATTTGTAATGCTATCGTTGATATCGCCTACGACTGGCTATCGTCATCGTTCTCCAAACAACGCCACGTCGTACGAATCGTGACACAAAACCGAAGCGAGCATCTTATCGAACTAAATACAGAATCTGAAATGCTGTCATGGATTTCGGTATTGCAATCAAGTTCCGAAGACGGATTGTCTGCAGTAGGAGGAGTTGCCGACGAGAATGAAGGAGAAAATTCGAGTGGGAACAATAATAAAGTTTCGTCGAATTCTGCAATGCTCCATAACTCGCAATCGGTATGTTTTGGTTTTAAAAAGTTTGACCAAGAGATTTTTAATGATCTCCAAAAAGTAAAATGTGATTTATCTGTATTATATCAATTATAGTTTCTAGGTGTCCATCTGTCCCCAATTTAAAAAAATTGATGCCAAAACGAGTAGAGAGAAAAGAGCAAAGCCTTTTCCTTCTCCTATTCTTTTTTGCCATCCTATTTTTTCCCTTGACATACAAAGTTTTGGCCAGAGGAGCACATACACACGCGAAGTGAGCCGGAAAGAGACGCGCCCGGCTGACACAAAGAGCAAAGCCTGAAAGCGTCGGACTTGCGGACTCACTGGTTGTGGCTGAACGAGTGTTGGCATTGGAGAAAAAGAGGAAAAGATGGTGTGGGGTGGTATATGAAAACGGATTAAGTTAGTCGTCGTCGTCGTTGTCGTCGAGAGGCATCGACATCTCGGAGAGGAGGCGAGCCCCCACAAAAGCATCTCTTTCCCTCTCATTCCAGTCAGTCTTCTTCTACTACCACAAGTAGCATCTTCGTCAACGTCTTCTTTTTCTTCTTCGTTGGCGATCAGCGGAAAGTTACATAGACGCAGACATTATGTGTGTGTGTTTCTTTTTAATTAATTCTCACTGAAAGAGGCGAAAAAGAAAAGAAAGAGGGAAAAGAAAAGGGATGTGCTCTTCTTTTTCTGTTTCTTTTTCTTCAAACGTCCGATGACAATGTCTTTTTGCGTATTCCTTGTCTTCGTCATCGAGCCCATTCAGACTCCACAGAGTCATCTGAAACCCAGATCGGAACCATAAACCCCTAGTTCTGAAGCGGTTGTGTTCTTGAGAAATAGGATGCGAGGAGAAGAAGAAAAAACACGCGAAAAAATCTCATTTCCTCTCTTTTATTTTTCTCTTCCTGCTCTCATCCTTCTCTACTTTCGTTCACTTTGTTGTCTTTTCCCCTATTGAACCGCATAGTTTTTGACCGTATTAATCCTCCTTGTTGTCTTCTCATCTTTTTCCAAATCCGCTACAGTATTAAAGATGTTTTCGATACGCACCAGCTTGTGGTGGCTCCTCTTGTTCTTCTTCTCATTCTATTCGTTTTCTTCTTGACTTGATTTGCGACAACAGACGGCAAGTATCAATTTACAAGCTGAGCGGACACGAGTCGACAGAGGGAATGAGAGCGATGAATGAATGAAAATTTCTTTCCGCCACACTTATTTTATACCACAAGAGCCTAATTCTCTTAATTTATTCTCCTCTTTCGTTCGAGTTTGGTTCTTTCCTTTTGAGCATTTCTACTGAAATTGGTTTTTTGAAATTTCAAGACTTTCAGAAAAAAATTCTTTGAAATTTGAGAAATCTGGATAATTACTGTAGTTTTCGTATGGAGAACCGACTTCTTCTTAGTTTCGGATAGCCGAGCAATGCGATCTCTTGTGAGCAAAGACTCATCAACATTTATAGTAGTTAACAAGCAACGAGAGCGAAGATTTCTGAAAAGAAAAGAAAATGAGAAGAAGTCAGAATCTCAGGTTACTTTCTCTTTCTCGCTCTTCTTTTTGGTTTGCTTTTTCTTCTTCTTCGGAATAATTGGACTGTTTTCCGTCTTTTTTTCGTCTTCTTTTTTATGGCTATTAGTCAGGGAATGAAGCCCGTAGTCGTCGAAAGGCCTGATGGCCTGCGGTTATTTGTTCCATACTGCTTCTGTTGGCCGTCTTCTTCTTCTTCTGCCGCCGCCGACCATTCTTGTTTCTTCTATCTTCTTCTTCTTTTTGGCAACTGTTTTCTTCTTTTTTCTGGCTCCTTTTTTCGGCTTCGAGCATTGAGAGGAGCAAACGAGGAGAGCTAGTAACAAAATGATGACAGCCCTCTGCGCCGTCTCCTTCTTCTTTCCTGGTCTCGTCGTCGTCACGCACATTCCCGTTTTGCTCATCATCCAACCATCTCAGAAATCGTGGAGTGGGGAAGAAGACGTTGCTGGAGCTGAATCAGATTTAGGGGAATAATTAGAAGATCTACGGACGCCACTCATACTAAATTGAAGAAATATAGTAAAGACGATCATCATCATCATCTTCTTCTTCTTCTTCTTCTCCTTTTTTTTGGTCAGCGCCTTCGTCTTCTTTCCTTTGGTCGTCGTTGTCGTTTATCCGGCTCTAATTCTGTTTACATGTAGGCGGACACAGAAAAGAAAACGAAGAAGAAGGCAATTCGTTTTCTTTTTTCCGCTGTCTCCGAGTCGTCTCCTCCACTTTGCCGTCGCCTCTCGTAGTTTCCGTTTTCTCACTTTTTTCTTTCTAGGTGACGGATCCTTTTTGAAAAATGCTCGTCCAGACTGTAGAATTCCGATGAAGGACATTTTCCGGCTATTTCCCGTTTCTGCGAGAGTTATAAGAGCTCTAACTGCTTCAGACAACCGACTTAAAAATTCCGAGCTCTCTAGGAGCAGCTAGTAGTAGTCGTACTTTGAAAAAAAAACTAATCCATCTAATCTATCCTGATTCATTCATTCCTCCTCCAGTTTCGTCTTCTTCTTCCCCATATCTTGTCTCCATGTTTCGCTCTCATTTTCTCTCCATTAGCAAAAGTGCCGTGCATGTGCAACGGCGTCGACGGCGTGACGACGACCCTACCAATGAGAGAGCACTGAAGCGTGACCAAGGTAACATACTTTTCTCCTTTTCCCCACTCTCTCACCTCTGTCCCTTGTTAAAAGTGTCCTTCCTTGGGAGTTGCATAACTATGAGTTGCCCGGAAAGTCCTTAGGATGTTAGAAGGTGTAATTGAATCGGCTCTTTTGAATTTCACCGTAACGAATTCGGTAAATTCATGAAAATCGGTACCATCTTCCGTCGAGCTCAGTCTCTTCTTTCTCAATTTTTCTGAACACGAGCAAACAACAACCGAGTTTTTTTTCGTGGCCTTTTTCATTGCATACAGGCGTCGCCCAGGAGCGCAGAACTACACAAAGCGAGAGAAAAAGAGAGAAAAAGGATAATAATAGACATTGTGGGTAACGGAAGCACACACATACATACACCTTTTCGTCGTCCCTCTATTTTCCACACTTTTTCGGTTGCTATTCCGCCTTTCCTTCCACAATTTTCACTTCGATACAGCCCTCTTCTCTCTATGTGTCCAACATTCATTCTCATTTTCAAGGACACCTTTTTGTCTATTGTTATTGTTATTATTGGTTGTTGTCGAAATTCAACATAATAATGATTTATTTCATACTCATCATACTCCCTAACGACACATTTATAATTACAGATCGCATCGTTAGCGTCATCGTCATGTTCGACAGCGACGACTTCTGAATTTCTGAATTCGCAACACCCACTTCAACCAGTGAATCAACAACAGAAACAACAACAAACAGTTAATGAATTGAGCACTGGAGTTACTTCACGTAAGAGATCTCAAATCCATCTAAATCTTCTTGATGTATTCTGATTGTTTCAGACTTGCCGACGTCGAAAAGTTTTGGAGGCTTGTCTACGACAGCGTCGTCGACGACGGAAAGCGCCAAGAATCGGCTGATTATGCATCGGTAAGTCAATTCTGAAAAACTTATTGAAACTTACCTCTAAAAATAATCTGACGAACTGAAAATACAGTAATCTCCCCCTCTTCCTCTTTCCGTTACTTTCTGGAATAAAAACTCTAGTTTGCATAATGGCGGTTTTCTATTAGTGTCATGATCCATAATTCAAGTCCCCAAAATTTTAAGTCCCCAAAAAAGTAAAATGCTTCTTCCGCTATCGCTTTTTTCATTCATTTTATTAACCCATCTCTAGATATATATTTCTGAAATTTTGAAAAGTTTCTCAACTTTTCTATTCCTTTATAAACTATAAACAAATCGAAAACTTTTCATGGTTTTATTTATTTTTCAACCACTGATAACATAGTCATTCAGTTTAATTGCCCCTATCAGTTGCCGCCCTGTTTTGTGACAAATTTAAATTGTCGTTTCCTAATCTACCTTTCTAATAGAAAGTTTCTATTAACCTGAGTTTTCTTTCAGCATTTCTATAACAAAAAACGGCATTTTTTCATTCAAATGAATATATATATCCTTATTGTTCCTCCTTTAATCCTTTCATCTCCGAATCATCGACGCTCACTGAGCAATAAAGGCATGAGCAGGTGCTCAAACTTGGGGACACAGAGAGAGTGACATCCACTCGCCTTCTCTCACACCTCTCCCCTCTACTATCCTCCCGCCGTTTCCGTTTTTTTGGCAATGAAGTGTTTAATATACTCTTCTTTTTTCTAGCGAACTTCACATGTTATATTAATGCTCAAGCATGCGTCTAGTTCAAAGTAGTTGTCATGGTTGATAGTTTGATATTATAGATACTTAATATCTGATTTTTTTTCGTTTTAATAGTTCTTATCAAATTTCAGATATATCGCTAAAAACTCTCAACTCCAATCTCCAACTGCCAACAAGAAAATGGACGTGGATCCATCGTCAGTACCTTCTGGATCTTCGACAACAACCACTGCGTTCCATCATTCCTCCCAAGCAGGAACAAGTCGAGAATCTGAAAATGGTGAAGCTCTAACAGCATCTGGAACAACGCCAAAGTCTGGGAGAAAATGGAAGAAATCGAAAGCAGCGAAACAGGGAAGCGGAGGTGGTAGTAGTGGAAGCTCTTCGGGAAGTCAGCAACAAGGAGCAGCGGCACCTCAGCCAGTACTCGGTGTGCGGCTGGCAGATTGCGCAATTGGAAATTGTGAAGATCATGTTCCGATGCTTGTACAAATTTGCGTTTGCGTCGTGGAAACATATGGAATGGACACAGTGGGTATATACCGTATTCCGGGTAACACTGCCGCTGTCAATGCTCTCAAAGAATCATTATCAAATAAAGGATTCGATAGTGTGGATTTATCAAAAGTAGAATCGCTAGATCCTCGTTGGAGAGATGTCAACGTTGTCTCATCACTTCTGAAAATGTTCCTTCGGAAGTTACCGGAACCTCTTCTCACTGACAAGCTTTACCCATTCTTTATCGATGCAAATCGAATTTCAACACATCATAATCGTCTCCACAAATTGAGAAATCTGTTGAGGAAGTTGCCACGACCACACTATGATACTCTCCGTTTTCTGATTATCCATCTTTCTGAAATCACAAAGCACAGTGATGTTAACAAAATGGAATGTCGAAATTTGGCTTTGATGTTTGGACCATCGATCGTCAGGCCGTCGGATGACAATATGGCAACAATGGTGACCCATATGAGTGATCAGTGCAAAATTATTGAAACTTTAATTCATTATGTAAGTTTTATCGGTTTCAAAAGTACTTTTACCATTCTCTTTTTTTTACAGAATATTTGGATGTTTGATGAAACGTCAACAACGGAAGACGCAGTACCTGAACAACATCCAGCTGATGGTCAGAATCCTTTGGAACCTGGAGGCTACGGAGTTGGTGTACCCACTGGAGTTTCTGCTGCTTCATTCAATGACATGCACAATCTGATACGGAAAGCAAATGAAGACCAGGCGGCAGCAATGATGAATGAAGGTGGAAAAGGGCAGAAAATCAAAAACATGCTGCGAAGAAATTCTCGTCGGGATAAGTCGAAATCAAAGCTAAAAATTGAGTCTACTGCGCCAGCGGCTGTGAATCCACGTGGATGGACACAACCGACACCATCCAATACATCGGGAGCCAGCGTCGAGAGTGCATTCTGTGGAAACTATCAAGAAAGAGACATTGATGCTGAAATCGAATGCCGGCAAACTGTATCCCCTCAAATGGCGTCCGGATCAGCTGACGGTGCATCGTCGACGCGTCTTGATCAAAGCCCTTCTCTTGAAAGCTCTCTTGGAAGCCTCCCGGATACATCAAGAACAGAGCCAATATTGGGATCATCTGGATATGGCAATGATGACGAAGAAGGAAAAGAGGCTGCTCGGCGGAAGCGTCAAGAGGAAATGTATTCGGCTCGACGAATCTTTATTGCTGGAGTGGCGGGAGCAGCGGCAGCAACGACGACAAGTGCGGATGCAGAGAAAGCGGCAATTGACGCGTTGGCAAATCACTCTCAACATCTTCATTTGGCCAGCAGTCCGGCATTTGAGGTGCTTAGTGAGGAGACAAGAGAAAAGATTCGAAGAATGCAGAAAAAACAGAGTTGGCATGATACAAAAGAGCTGAGGAGTACTGGCGAATTATTGAAAGTGAGAAATTACGTTATTGAGAGAGCGGTACCCATTTTCTTCAATAATATTCACAACACCGATGCTTTTAAGAGTATACTTTTGGGACTGAAAGTTTGTGCGATGTACGAGTGTCATAACTGTTCCAGTGCAAACCACAGCTAACATATTTTAGTTTTTCTAATATGCTGATAATTATAATCATTTTGTAGACCTATTCACCAACCAAAGACCTGACTGATGCTCTCTCATGCACTTCTGATTACTCAACAACCAGCTCCGCCCCCCTGAGCACCAATCCACCTTTGGCTGTTGCTTGTGCTGACCAGCCGAATTCTAGTTCGGATTATGCTTCAAGGTATCACATCTGATAAAATATTTTTCAAAGATTTGATTCATTTCTAGTGATCCCTCTCCATGCGCCCGGAATCCATCCACTTCTCCTGCTTCTCGTCCATCAAATCTGGCGATTTCTCCATCTCAACTCCATGTCACCACTTCTACCACTTCACAAGCTCAACCACCAATGAGTAGAAGTCAGAAGATTCGGTTACGGACAAAACTTGGCTCCCGTGATCCGGCCAGAAGACATACGCTTAGTGATGTTGACACTTTGAAGGTAAGCTTATTGACTATGAATTAATTGATTTACGGTTTGAAAGCTTTCCAGGAAGGTCGACTCGACAAACTGGCGCGATGGTTCGGTATCCGGAAATCGAGTCCGGATGTGAGCCGAGATGAAGTGTCAGATGACGATAAGAACAATACACAATCCCAACAGCCACCTCCACTTCCATCTGCCGCGCCTCCAGTTATTGTTCGAACATCTCCCAATGAGTTGACCCCAGTTTCCGGGGATGAGCAGCTTTAAATTTCAACGCTTCAATAATTCGTCTTCCCCTATCTTTCTCTCATTATAATCTACGGGTTCCTTTTCTTTCTCCTTTTTTCAAGAAAAATTATTTCAGACCTGCTATATCTGAAATTTATTTGCTTCTTCACACCTCTCCCTACGAACTTGTGATTTTTTCGGTTTCTTTGAAATTTAAAGAATTCTCATTTTTTATTGTTACTAGTAAGATCTCCACACAGAAGACTTCAGATAGTGTTATTTTCCATAATTGTGTAAATTCCTTTTTTCTCTATTCCTCTCTTCCCTTCATTTTCTTCAGAATATCATATTATTCGTACCTCCGGTATGGGTCATTTCTTCTCATTTCTTCATTCATTTCGCATACATATTTTTTCTAACTCCATTATACTTTCTCTCTTTCCTGTACCCTATTTTTACCTTTTTCCTTCTGAATGATACTTTTCACGAAAGAGAGGTTTTTATCGCTTTCGAAGCAACAAAAAAGAACATGAAAAATCATTTATTGGGCACAAGAAAATTTCAGAGAGAAAAAAAAGAACGAAAAATCATCATTGGTTCGCAGTTTTCACCATATAGCATGAAGCTCCAGTTGTCTTTTCGTGAGGCGCAAAGAATGAAGCTTCTGGTTCCATCTTCGAGCCTAACGTCGACGATGTTCTTGATGTATTAGGTTGGCGGGAAAGTCTTTGTCACTCTGTTTGTTTAATCACTGTTCTCGTATATGGAGGCTGTGTATGATATCGACTCTAGTGAATAACAAGGTGATAAGAACCTTCCATATAAACAAGTCCCCATCTCCTTCCCTGCTCCTCATCTGTAATTGAAACGATATGTTTGTTCCCACTGCTATTCACATCAGACATGTTTTGATTTACCTCTTCCTATCTCACACCACGATGAAGGATTCGGAAACTTTCTTGAAGAATGTGTACAACACACATGCCCCTCACTACAATACTATTCGCAATTGGTTCCATCGTTTCGAAAAAGATGACTTCTCGCTCGATGAAAAGGATCGCTCTGGGAGACCCCGTGAGTTGGATTTGGACAAGCTGAAGCACGCATTGCAATCGGATCCATTTCAATCTAGCCGTGAACTAGCTGTCACATTCGGAGTTCACCATAGCACAGTCCTTGAAGGTTTGAAGTCTCTTGGAATGAGAAAACTTTTTGGTCGATTCATACCTCATCACCTGACTCAAGCCAACCTTGACCGCCGAGTCGACGATTCGATTACTCTTCTCACTCTCCACGCGGGCGATCGATGGCTGGACCGGCTAATAACCGGAGATGAGAAGTGGGTCTTCTACGATAATCACCACAGGAAATCCCAGCGGGTTGGAGAAGGAGAGAGCCCACAGGATGTCCCAAAACCCGACCTTCATCCGAAAAAAGTTATGCTCTCTGTGTGGTGGGGAGTGGACGGCCCCATCTACTGGGAACTTCTGCCCGAGGGCAAAACAATAACTGGAGACCTCTACACTACTCAACTACGAAACCTCAAGAAAGCAGTCGACCGTTCGGCCCTGAAAGACAAGAAAGTGTACTAGCAACATGATAACGCTCGCCCACATGTTTCGAAACAAGTGAAGCAGGAGCTGATGGGATATGGATGGAATGTTCTCCCTCACCCCCCGTATTCTCCTGATCTTGCTCCTTCCGACTATTGGTTATTTGGCGATATGACACGTGCCTTCGAAGGAAGAAGCTTCAATTCCCGTGGAGCGGTCGAAGCGGCACTCAAACAATACTTTGCCTCACGCCCGGCTGGATTCTACCGCAATGAATCCATAAATTGAGGGAACGTTGGAGACATGTTGTTGATAATGATGGACAATATAATTAATTATTCGGTTATTTTTTCTTTGAGAAATAAACTATTGAAAAAGTGACAAAGACTTTCCCGCCAACCTAATAGATGCACCAAGAGTTCCTGTTGTCTGCTGAAAACATTTTTTCTTGGTCTTATAATGAACGTAATCGAAGTTACCTTCTGCTTTGGAATTCGTGGTTTCGTCGGAATCTTCGCCAACGGATTCTCTTCGTCATCGTCGAACTCATCGCGCTTCTGTTCGGCTGGTTTGACGTTGAGATTGAATTTAACGTCATCTGAAATGAATTTTTTCGAATTTCTTACCATCAGACTCTGTTTTATTCGCCCCTTTCTTCCCCGTTTTGTCTCCAGCCTTCTTTCCACCGGAGTTGAGTTTTTGAGCTTTTCCTTTAGTCTGAATACAGAATTTCAGACTTATTTTGCGAGCAAAAAACTTACACAAATCGTTAAGCCAACTAAAAATGATGTGCAATATAATAAAACAAAATATTGAAGAGCCTTGAGTAACACATCTGATTTCATTGATTCCAGAAAGGTTTGCATTGTACTTCTTGTTCGATTTGGGCATGAAATTTTGAAATGCCGGTTTTTTTTCATTTTGAGATTTAATCTCAAATTTTACGCTACAAAATAGATTGACGCAACAACTCATGAGAGACTATGGAAAATATATGTTATACTGTATTTCCCTTACACAAACCCACCCAAACCGTAAACTTTGAGACCAATTATCTCAATTCCTGTGAAAGATATCAAAATGTTGTTAACTGATAAAATATCAGTGGTATTAGCATAAACATGTTGTCAGTTAACCATTTTTTGATTTTTTTCACAGGAATCGAGATAATTGAACTCCCAGTTGACAGTTTGGGTAGGTTTCTTGACGGAATACGGTATTTGAAAAAAAAACGTGAAGTAAACATTTTAAACCGTGACATTGTCATTTTCCTTAACCTTCTTTTTATCTCTCCTCTGCCGTTCAGTCTGAAATAGTTATCAGTTTCAACGTTCACGTTGCAGGATGTTGCAGGATCAGCCTGGCCTTCTCCTGTCTTTATCGCCTGGCATCTCCCATCTGCTTGGAATCGTGCTCGTCGACCTTTTGTTCCGCAACGACAACCACGACTGTGTGAGAGCGACACCTGGATCCGATACCACGACCACCGATACGTCTTGGATGCTAAGTTTTTCTTTTAGGATGCTAAGCTTTTCTTTTAAGGGCTGGAATTATTTTTAAGGCCTAATCTGATCTTCAGAAATTTTAAACAAGTCTTTAGCCAAAAAAGTTAAAAAATAAATCGAAAAAATGAGTATAAGTTTTGTAAAATGTTGAATCGAAAAAAAAAGTGTAGAAACAAAGATTTCGCTAACAAATTTGTTTAATGTGAAAATGTTATTCTAGAAAATTTCAGATCGTTTCAGATCGTTCCAGCGGACAAGCGGAGCAACACAATTTATTGAACTCGGCGTTATTTTTTGATCATCATAATTTTTCCAACTAATAAAGAATTATTGGGGGGGGAGGGGGTGCATCAGGGATGAACTGTTCGTTGTCTGTTGTCTAGCGATTTTTGGCTTTCCGTTGTCCGTTGCCCGACGAAAAAATTTTTGTTCGCCCGTTTACCAGAATAATTAAAATCGAAACTTTCCGCCTGAGAATGCAGCAAAAAATGATGGATGAGCTCAGTTTCCTCGTTTATCACGGTCGCTAATTCGCATCTGTGTCATTTTTATTGGAAAACTTTGTACGTTGTCCGCCGAAAAAACTTGTCGTGGGCTGAACTATAAATTTTGCTGCCCGTGCGGTGGATGATACAACAACGTAAATTTAAAACACTTTAGTATATCAGATATAGAGAATTTTCAGATATACTATTAGGTTGGCGGGAAAGTCTTTGTCACTTTTTCAATAGTTTATTTCTCAAAGAAAAAATAACCGAATAATTAATTATATTGTCCATCATTATCAACAACATGTCTCCAACGTTCCCTCAATTTATGGATTCCATTGCGGTAGAATCCAGCCGGGCGTGAGGCAAAGTATTGTTTGAGTGCCGCTTCGACCGCTCCACGGGAATTGAAGCTTCTTCCTTCGAAGGCACGTGTCATATCGCCAAATAACCAATAGTCGGAAGGAGCAAGATCAGGAGAATACGGGGGGTGAGGGAGAACATTCCATCCATATCCCATCAGCTCCTGCTTCACTTGTTTCGAAACATGTGGGCGAGCGTTATCATGTTGCTAGTACACTTTCTTGTCTTTCAGGGCCGAACGGTCGACTGCTTTCTTGAGGTTTCGTAGTTGAGTAGTGTAGAGGTCTCCAGTTATTGTTTTGCCCTCGGGCAGAAGTTCCCAGTAGATGGGGCCGTCCACTCCCCACCACACAGAGAGCATAACTTTTTTCGGATGAAGGTCGGGTTTTGGGACATCCTGTGGGCTCTCTCCTTCTCCAACCCGCTGGGATTTCCTGTGGTGATTATCGTAGAAGACCCACTTCTCATCTCCGGTTATTAGCCGGTCCAGCCATCGATCGCCCGCGTGGAGAGTGAGAAGAGTAATCGAATCGTCGACTCGGCGGTCAAGGTTGGCTTGAGTCAGGTGATGAGGTATGAATCGACCAAAAAGTTTTCTCATTCCAAGAGACTTCAAACCTTCAAGGACTGTGCTATGGTGAACTCCGAATGTGACAGCTAGTTCACGGCTAGATTGAAATGGATCCGATTGCAATGCGTGCTTCAGCTTGTCCAAATCCAACTCACGGGGTCTCCCAGAGCGATCCTTTTCATCGAGCGAGAAGTCATCTTTTTCGAAACGATGGAACCAATTGCGAATAGTATTGTAGTGAGGGGCATGTGTGTTGTACACATTCTTCAAGAAAGTTTCCGAATCCTTCATCGTGGTGTGAGATAGGAAGAGGTAAATCAAAACATGTCTGATGTGAATAGCAGTGGGAACAAACATATCGTTTCAATTACAGATGAGGAGCAGGGAAGGAGATGGGGACTTGTTTATATGGAAGGTTCTTATCACCTTGTTATTCACTAGAGTCGATATCATACACAGCCTCCATATACGAGAACAGTGATTAAACAAACAGAGTGACAAAGACTTTCCCGCCAACCTAATATATCTGAAATTTTTCAAAAGTATTAAGCAATTTGTTCCTTTTTCGTCGAAGACCATTTTGTGTTACGATTCCTTGAAATATTTTTGCATCTGGATTTTGAATTTGGTTATGATTAACTATCGTAAACTGCAATTCAAAGATTTGTTTATTTGAAACTTGAGCTAGACAATATCTGAGTTTAAAAAACCGGCAAGTGTACAAAACTGAAAAGAGAGAAGGAAGGAAGTAGAACTGTACAAAATTAGAGAGAAATTATTTTTTGCGTCCATACTGGTAGACTGATGGCGAGTACTGAAGATTGTTTCCTGGTTGTTGCTGCTGTTGATTGCTATTGTATCCTTGTTGAGTTTGGTAGCAACATGTCGAGCTGACTTGGGAGCAACATGAGATGGCGTCAGCAGAGTACTGTGGAGATGGAATGCTGCTACTGTACTGCGGAGTGCTTGGATTGTACATATGTTGATTGTTGTATCCCATATTGTTGTCGTATTGCTGATTGTTGTACTGTTGGTTACTGTACATCTGCTGGTTATTGTTCTGTTGTTGTTGCTGCTGGTATGGTTGCTGTTGAGTGCTGCTGGCATACATCAAAGTAGTCGTCATGGTGTTTTGTGGATTGTTGTACATCTGATTTTGATTTTGGTTTTGATATTGTGATCCTTGGTTGTTGTATCCTGTGTTGTACATTTGTTGATTGTTAGCTTGATTCATTCCGTATCCTTGATTGGAGGATTGATCTCTCAGCAATTGATTTTGATTCGAGTTCTGTGGGAATCCAGCATTCACCCCAAGAACTGAATTGTATTGAGCAGTAGATGGAACTCTCTGATAGTAGTATGGAGAGTTTTGATTTGTGGTATCATAGGCTACAAAGTTTTGATTGGTTCCTTGTTGTTGGGTGCTTCCATAGGTGGATGATGGATTGGAGTATCCAGTGGAAGAGGTTCTCGAGGAAGATGATGGATTATAGTATTGAGTGGAGTATCCATAGGAAGTTGTCGGTGCATACGTCGTTGTTGTGGAGCCTGCGAATTGTTATTATCAAAGCAGTCTTTTGTAATAATAAACTTTGTTGAGTGTATGAAAATTTCTTATCTTAAAACCTGTAACAGACGGGCCCCCACGCTGTCAAGTTTGATCTCAATCATCTCAGCTCCTATCAGAGATATCAAAAATGTGTCAAAACACTTTTGATATTATGATAAACAATTTTTCTGTTAATAACTATCTTACATCTTTATCAGGAACCGAGAAAAATTGGCTCAAAGTAAAAATTTAGAGACCCTTCTTTTGCAGGAATCATTTGAATTAGTCCAAATACCATGAATTTTCTAGAAGCCAACTCAAACTGTCAACTTTGAGCTCACATATCTCGATTTCTGAAAAAGATATAAAAAAGACGTCATCTGATAAATTGTTTATCATAATATCTCTAATATTTTGTCAGTTGAAAAAATTGTGTTATCTTTCTCAGGAACCGAGATAAATTGGTTTAAAGTTAAACGTTAAGAACCCTTCTATTACAAGTTTTACGTTGAAAACTGATGATCTTATTCGATTGTATGTATAGGGGAAACGACTGATCAAAAATCATTGACTGGACCTAAATTTCTAAGAATTCATCTTCTAATTTTTTTAAAAACCTGTAACAAATTTTCAGATTTATTTTTAGGGACGAATTGAAGCAAAGCGGTTTTTTCATGCATCGGCATTCTTCTTATCATTTTCATTCATTCGTTTATTAATAAAATGAAGCAGGAAAAATAGAACATTCGAGAACATCATCAATCAAGGGGGTTTTATACAGTAATGCTTCAAAAAGTCAAATTATCCGATGGAGTTCTTTTGGTGAAATTTTCGCGGGCAAGTGGGGGATACAAACAGCAGTGACTTTTCAGAAGAGAGATTAACATTTCTTAAAATTTGACTGGTCCAAGACCGAAATGACGTCTGAAGCGACATGTGGTGCAACCGTTATTCATATATTGGGGGGAGGAAGAAGATGGTTGATAGAGAGTTGGGTAATTGGTGGTGCCAGTTGCATAGAGAGCAGGACCATTGGATGAGTAAGAAGTGGTACTACCGTATTGCTGTTGCTGTTGGGGATTGTATTGCTGGTTGGTACCGTATTGTTGCTGTTGGGGATTGTATTGTTGGTTGGTACCGTATTGCTGTTGTTGTTGATTATACTGACCAGTTGGGGAAGCAGTCGATCCTCCGTTCATTCCTTGTTGAGCTGGCGTCTCTGGTGGTGGCGATGGAGCTCCTCCAATCGAGTCGAAGAATGCTCTATTCAGAGCTTGAGTGTCGGCAATTCGTTGTGGATCGGTGTATCGGTCTCCTTGGTAATCGGGAAGGTATCCTGGCTGATTGCTTGATGAGCTACCAGTTGAATCGCGTTGTACAGAGTTCGTATTGTAAGATGATTGTCCGGATGAAGTACCTGAGAACAACATTCAAAAACGGGAAATCACGAGGGACTTTTTAGGTTAATTAATTATATTAATTGTAAATGGACATTAGAATAGTCAAATTCATTGCGTGAATGATGAGATGAATGGCAAGTGAGCGATTGTTATAAGTTAAAAAGTAGGTAATTAAAAGTATTAATTATCAATTATCCTACATTATGACATATTTACAGATAAATTTAGGGGCATTTAGTGAATTATTAATAAGTCAGTGCCTCATTTTATCCAGCTTCTCCATATTCTCCAGGTTCACATCTTCAGTGTCCGGATCCAAGAATTCTAATCGGAAATCCTTTTGAATATATCTTGGATCATCTCTTGTCAGTGCCTCAATTATCGCCCTCGTGGCTTCAGATTCAAAAAAACTCGGCTCATTTCCTGGTGTTGATTGGTAAATTCCATCTTCATTTGGTTCCAGAGAAAATTGCACGAATTCAAGAGTCGGTGTACTTTTAGTTGTAGCGTTAGAATCATCGCCATGTACTTCTACGAATATTGTGGGTTCTCGATGTTTCGGATCTTCTGGATCAGCGAATACCACAGGGATCGGTCGATTTTTGAAAGTGTGGTGATACTGTGGTTCTTGTTGATCCATCGTGGGAACGTGAATGGGTTGTGAATCCATTTGGGGAGTTAGAATGGGGTCGGATTGTTGTGGTTGGGTGAGTGAATCGAAGAATGCCTGATTCAGACGAAGGGTCTCCTGACGTCGTGCATCTGAAGAGAATGCATCTGGTTGGTAAGTGTTAGGAAGGAAGCCAGGTACTTGGTGAGTGTTGTACTGTTGTTGACGTTTATGCCGGTGGTGAGAGTTATCTGAGTTCATTGTTGGTAAGTAATTTTGAAGAGAGTGAGAAATGTTATGAGTTTTAAGAATTTGAATTGAAAGGAAAAGTATACTCACCATAGTTCGGGTTGGTATTGCAGGTAGTGCATGAAGAGGTCAATTGAGCAATTGACACTGCTACCAGTGAGGTGAGCACTCTGCGAAAATTAGATTTATGAAAAATAGCATTTTGAGAAATCAGGTAAAATGTAGTTTACGGGGTGGCGCACTGATAGAAACGGGTATATCTTTAGATATAAGTGACTTAGAATCACGAAAATTGGTAGAAATATAGTTTTAGGTCTCTTCAAAGCTACTGAAATTTTCAAAACGATTACTCAGTTCTAGGCATTGGTAGGATTGTCCAAAGATGAACGGCGTAATATTTCTTGCACAATTTTCATGAGATGAAGCAACTTTGACAAGAAATAACTCAACTCAAAGTTGATCAATAAGTTAGAAATTAGGCCAGTTTTCTGATTAATTATTTGAATTTCGCCACTCTAAACTCAGGCTCAATACAACGCTTGACTCAAATTTTATGCTAATACAAATTTGAGTTCGTGTAGTTACGTGCCGTACTGGATACAGGACGAAAGAAAACCTTCTCCAAGACAAGAAAAATTCTAAACAAAATCAACTATTTTTATCTGTTTGGAAAATTGTGAAAATTCTATGATTATGTCAAACTTTCTTCGGAAAAATTTTCATGAACAAGTTAGGCATATTTTTCAACTAGGCACATTTTTTAAAACATGAAACACTGTACTAAAAGAATTTTTTAAGACGATAAAAACTTACAAAACTCGGAGCATTTTCGTGTAGGTATGTAGAAGTATGTGCAGAGATCTCACAACTTAGATTTTCTTTGCCAAGTCCTCTCGATTTTATACCCAACAGTGTCCCCCCTAGGGAAAGGGGTGGGGCGTGCCGACGATCCCTAGACACACATTGCCCCATTCCACACAAAATAATAGGTAAACAGACAGACTTCTCTTTCATCTTCTAATTCTCTTACTCTCTTGTTCTCCTCTAACTTTTTTGTGCTCTGATCCCCCCTAACTCCCGCCCTCGTTTTTTAACTTTCAATCGAAAATGAAAAGGCCACCTCCAATTTTTTCACACATGTTCACATTAGATGTAAAATATCCAGTTGGGATCACTATCCATCATCACCGGAAATTCGATCCACTTCCTCGACTCCGACACAATTTTCGACGCCAAAGGACCGGAGGAATACTCTTGAGAGGGTGTCGCAAAAAAGTTTGATTGAATTGAATCGGAAGAAATGTGAAGAATCGGGAAGAAAGAGGGATAAAGAGAATATGTAAAAAAGAACATGATGTTAAGCTATGGATGAAGAAAATGTGAGAAAAGAGGTTCGATTGGGGGAACAGGGTCACCAAATGTCTCCAATTTCTCTACTGATCTTTTGTGCGAATCGCAATGTTCTGAACAGAAGAATCTATCCAGTTCAGGAGAGTTCTTGATCAACTACACTCATTTTCCTGATGGTTGAAGATACCATAAGCGTTGCAGAATTTTTTTGAATTCTAATTTATCGGAAAAATTGTATCGGAAATTTTTTATGGTTCTGTTCATATTTTCTCTAATAAAAGCCCACACTATAGCTCGATTATTTCGATTCCTATAAGAGATATCAAAAATTAGTCAACTGATAAAATGTTTGTGATAATATGATCAATAATTTATCAGTTTACAATTTTTTCATATCTCTGACAAGAACTGAGAAAAATTGCCTCAAAGTTAAAAGCCTGGGGTTCTTCTATCATTTACGCTATTTTTAATTATTGAACATAGTTGGTTCACTGGTTTTTTGAATTACAAAACCTATAAATATTTCCAATCTATATTTCTTTTTCTCGTTTTCTGTTCGTTGCATCTTCCATAAAATCGTTTTTCTCAAAAGTTCCCATCTTGAAAAGAGAGTTTCAAGTACTCTCAGTTACCACAAACGTAGTGATAGGACACTTGTGTGTGGTCGAGTCATCAAGATATTTATAAATCTTCTTCGGTGTTTACAATTTGTTTGCCTTGAACTTTTCCAGAATTGTATTCAAAAAAAAAACTTTCAACATTTCTAAAAAATCTTGAAAGCTCTGGAATACCATTCAAAGTTTCACGAGCTCCACCCGAAATGTTTATCTCCAAGTGAACGAAAAATGTTTCCCTGACCCAGAAAATATTACTTTCTGACAAAGAATTCCGAGCAAAAATCAGTTATTCCCAAGGAAAAAATTCACAGAATTTTTTTCCGAATACTATAAAACCTGCAATTGAAGGGCCCCCACACTGCCAAGTTTGAGTTCAATTATCTCGGTCTGTATAAGAGATATCAAAACTAAATCAACTGATAAAATGTTAATTATAATATCACAAATATTTTGTTAGTTGACCACTTTTTGATATCTTTCACAGCAACCGAGATAAATAGGCTCAAAATAGACGGTTTGTGTGCGTCCAATTAGAGTGTTTATGGTAATTTTCAGATTAAGGATACTGAATGAAAATCTGCTTTCTCCGGAATAAAGTTTCCTCTCAAAATTTTCACTTTTTCATTTCAGTTTGCAAGACTCTGGACTTAAATTTGACCTAAATATCATAGGCTAAAATACATACCAATTCTATAAAAAAATTCAGAAATTTCAGAGATGTTTAAATGTTCGAAATCGAGAACTCAAACTAAAATGATCACAAAAACTTTGCTCTTCAACCCATCAAACATCTTGTCCACAAATCATTGAAACAGTACACTCCCTTCTTCTTTTTCGACTTCTTATTTTCATTGAATTGATCCAAGAGAGTTCCTATGAGCAGTAGCTCCGTAAACATTGCCATCATCCTATTGCTTCCGAATTTCCAATGACCAACAACAATAACCTGGCAGTTGTCAACTCCTTGTGTATTTCCCCCGACCAGTTCATCACTCGAAATCATCGAATTAAACTTCTCCTCTTCTTCATCTTTTTTATTTGCCCATCTCTTTATTTTTTCATTCAGTTTTTCCGGTCCGTTCTCATAATCCGCTCTTCTTTTCACACCTTTTTTTCTAAAACGTGTGGATTCAATTCACGTCATCTTGTCAGGGATTCTTATTGAGAACAAGCAAAAACATCGTACCAGTTTGTGATCTAGATATTTTGAGTGTTTTATGTCAGGGCAAAATAATTGTGAACAATCGAATTGTCAAGTATTTTTAGGATATTTAGGGGTGTAGATGGGGTGGGTAAGGTAAAGTAAACGAACACTTTTTTGGTTGATATTTTTATTTATTTTCAACAGAATTGTGTCCCTTCTTTCTCTCGCTTTTTTTGCTCACATTCCTTTCCGTATCTCCCATTAGTGACGACGAGCAACACAAAAAAGTAAATATAGAGGATAGGTAGAGATGGTAACTGAGAGGTACATTTTAGAGTAAGAGCAGATAAACAAGAAAACGAAATTGTTGTGTACAGTCATCCTATCTTCATTTTTCGATATTTTGAAAGTTTGAGGAAAGTCATTTAGAAGAAGAAAAACTATTTCTTTGAAAAGACAACCACCGGAAAACTCCAGAATCGGAAAACGACATTTCTCGTCTTTTTTTTTGAGAAAGTGATGGTTTCTTTTTTTTCGGATGAAAACATCGAATCTTGAAAACTAGAAATTGTTTAAAAAAACTATTACCAGAAAGTTAAATCTTCATTCAAATTTTAGTAAACACTCTAATTAAATGCTTCAACTTTGAGTTCACATATCTCATTTTCTGTAACAGATATCAAAAATAGGTCAACTGATAGAATACTTTTGATAACTTGATAAACACTTTGTCTGTTGAATACTTTTTGATATCTTGTACAAGAAATGAGATAATTGAGCTAAAAGTTGACGGCATGGAGAATTATATTAGACTGTTTCCGGGACATCAGATCACCTGTTGGATTACATTTGGGCAATTTTTAAAATTCTACTGCATGCTAAGATTTCAAAATACAAAGTGCGCCAAATTTAGATTCATCAACTGCGCAGATCAAGTATTCTGAGACTAGGAATTATCATACCAACAAAATTTCCAAACTAAACTTCACCAGGTTTTAACCTTCGAACTTTTCCACTCTCTCAAGTTTTTTGATCGTTTTTTGCCGTATCTCCAACGGAAACTGTTTCACGATTTGACAGGAACACCAACATAGAAACGGCGGAAATTGTGCAGAAAAAGAGGTTAGAAAAAAAGTAAATATGAATCGAAAATGAAAAAAAAAACTGAGTAGAGAGAATGCGAATTTGATTGCACTTTGAGGTTTTTTAGGTTTGATGTTCGATGAATGACAAAAAAAGACTGGCAATAGAAAATTTGTATTTATACTTTGAAGGATTCTTATTTTCTGGATTCTTTCAAGTTTTCCTACCGAAACCCTGCGATAGATGGGCCCCCACACTGTCAAGTTTAAGCTATTATCTCATTTTCTATGCATGATATCAGAAATATGTCAACTGACAAAAAATTGCTGATTATGATAAGCAATTTATTCGTTGACAACTATTTTATATCTTTCAAAGGAACCAAGAAAAATGGACACAAAGTAAAAAGTTAAAGACCCTTCTTTTACAGATTTTAGGATAACGTTTCAATGTTTATACAGACAATTGACTGCACAAAAACTATTCATAAAAAATTTTCAGTACAAAAAACTTTGATTTTCCAATTGAGAAACTCCTACAGCTGATTTTATTTGATTTTGGCAAAGCAAATTGTATAGAAAAATTCACTCGCTCTATGACAACTCCTGGGTATAAAAAATTGATATCATTTATCGGCTAAAAAAACTTATTGAAAGATTTCAGAAACCAAAGAGTTTTTCTGTTGAAAAAATAAACCTAATCCGGCAAAAATAGCAACAATAATGATTTCAAATCAGATTATATATAAAACTGATTTTATAGAATAACTGAATTCATTATCAGATTATCTACCACATCGGATCAAATTTCTGTATCTTAGTTTTCTGAATACTCGAGACACTTCTGCAAAACCTAATTTTGCAGAAAAAAGAGCAAAAGTTCTGAATACCAGAGGTGCCATTCCTTTCTTCTCTCCGTTATCTTTTTGTTTATTTATCACGTGGCTATCACCCAGTGATCTCTATTTGACCTACTTTCGCCTGCGCTGCTCCGAGTCTTCCCTCTCTTCGCTATCTTGTCCACACTAGTAAACTGTCGATCAAAAGTGTTCAAAAACCACTCAAAAGAATGTGTTTAGATATTTGTATTTGTGTGTGCTGATTCGACAATGTGCCATTCCGAGTCACTGATTGCCCAATGGGATTGTTCACACCCACCTTCCGAAATGATCACTGAGCACTTTGATGTACTTTTTTAAGAGGAGTGAACAATGAAAACTCATGAGAATGACAACGAATACCTGGAAAAAAATTCTGATCGTTGTTCGGAAGTTTTGAGTCAATAAATGTTGAAAAGTGGTTTTTATTCAGGTGGCATTCGCTGAATGAAAAAAGGTAGACTGTTCGAAAAAAAGAGTGACACCAACAGAAAACATGATGGGGAAACGAAGAGTGTGGAAAAAGATAAAAAGCTTTCGGTCGGCCGTTTTTATAAAATTGATTAACAACAACATTTTCAGAGGAAATTGGAAAAGTACAGAAATATGCACACTCCTTAAAACTTGTAATAGGAGCCCCCGGCCAAGTTTAAGCTCAATTACCTCAGATCCTGTGGAAGTGGAAGATATGAAAAATGTGCCAACTTATAAAATGTTTTTGATATTATGACCAACATTTTATCGGTTGAAAACTTTTTGATATCATTCACAGGAAATGAGAAAAATTGAGTTAAAGTCAAAAGTTAGATTGCCCTTCTGTTACAGGTTTTTCGATGCCAGAAAATCGTTAATCAAATCGAACCGATGAAGCACCGAAAAACTGAAGAAAAAGTCTTAATTTTATCGTTCCTAGTAATAACATCTGTAAAATATCCTGAATCTAGAATTTTAAAGCTTGACAATTTCTTGAATTTGTAATTAGAAATCTTAAAATCCATAATTGTATGGGCAAATAAATAGTTTTTTTTTAGGATCACGAATTTTCGGATACGGAAATACTCACTTCCAAAACTCTCGATTGCGAAATATCTCTTTTCCTTGCTTTTTTTTCTTTTTCCAGATAGTTCATAAATTTTTCAGCACTGTAAAAAGCGAAATGCCTTTTTAGTGGCCAAAAATTCGGGGGGTAAAATGATTCGGGGGTACAAGGGAGATTTCGAAGTTCTGAAATTCGGAATTTCTCAGATTCTCAGATTCTGAAGTTCCGAAATTTTCAGATTCTCAGACTCTGAAGTTCCGAAATTCTCAGATTCCGAATTCTGAGATTTTCAAGCTCTGAAATTCAGGAATTCAGAAACTTCGTCAAAAAAAATTGTACCCCCGAATCACAAACGTTGTACCCCTAAATGAAATAAGTTTTACCCCAGAATCATTGGTAGATTGTACCTAGGTACGTGTCCAAGCTCAATAAAAGTCTACAATGTAAATATTGTGCATCGACGACTTCTCGAGCGAAGGACTATCCGCGTGGCACTGATGGGGACATGGGTCCATCAGGATGGCGAGCAACAATTAGGACACCACCACCGGCGATGGAGAAAGCTGAACATGGTTGGCTCAATAGAGGTTCCAAGATGTATCAAGGACTGATGAGAGGCGCAGAAGTCAACGTTGGGATGCGACAGGCAACAACGGACTGGACACAAGAAGTGACAGTGCTGGAACAATTTCTGGCTGACGAGGCAGCGACAGGATCAGTTACGTGTTCGATGGTAGATGTGGATTACCGCGGGACCTTTTCCCATAACAAAGGATCGGACAAGCACAGGAGTCAAAAAGGATCAAATGTGTTCTACAACGGGAGGACGGCCACACTAATAGTAAGCAAACTGGATACCCAGAACTCTTCATAGGAAAACTTGGAAATTATCATTCCGGAGCAACGAATGGACTCATTTTCAAGTTGGCCGCCCGGAGCCTCTCTCTCACGAGAGATTTCAAAAAGGACTCTTCACAAATGCCAATTGGAAGGAAAGAGTTATTCGAAGGACCTTCGAAATGTCAAAATCAGGACTGCTCGAAGAAGAACTACCGACTGGTATGGAACCGTCACGCAGATCAACATGAGGTCTACCAGCAACACCGGAAAAGGACTCATCAACATCGTGGATCCACGATGTTGATCAGCTTTCTCCATCGCCGGTGGTGGTGTCCTAATTGTTGCTCGCCATCCTGATGGAGCCAGTGTCCCCATCAGTGCCACGCGGATAGTCCTTCGCTCGAGAAGTCGTCGATGCACAATATTTACATTGTAGACTTTTATTGAGCTTGGACACGTACCTAGTTCATACAATTGAGAGGGCTTTTATAACAAGCAACAAGCCAAAAGGACGGAGTTTAACATTACAAAATCAAAAATGATAGAATGATAGAAAGATGATAGAAAGAATTCTTTTAATATAGACAGAAGGAATGCTGTAAAACACTCAATTGAATTAAAAACGGGTGAGTCACCACATACAAATGCGATCCTTAGATCCAGCACAATTTAACCATTTCGATCCAATTTTTCTTGATTCCTGCCAAAGATAAAAAAGTTGTCAACTGATGATTTGTTTATAATAAAATCAGAAGTGTTCGTCGATTGACACATAATTATTGTTATTATTTCAGACTAATTTACCGGATTCTTCTTGTAAATGCCAAGCTTTTTTTTTCGGAGTAGGCTTTTCCCCCTTATTGCATTGAAATGTTCTAAAAGTTGTCTATTTTCCCAATATTATAGCGAAAAAATTCGAATTAAACCCGAAATCCCCGAAAAATGCCATTAAAAGCGAAAAATTTTCAAAAAAAAGTTGCTAGGAGGGACGAGGATTTGAATTCCGGCGCAGTGAGAAACCTAGGCCACGGACACCGAAAAAAACCGG
>NC_013490.2:6674618-6737496 GCF_000004555.2 Caenorhabditis briggsae
CAAATCCTATATTTTTTCAACGCCGTTTTTCGGGGATTTAGGATGTTTTTTTTTGAAATTTTTCGCAATAATATTAAAAAATACATATTTTTGAAACATTTTAAGGCAATAAAAATTTTTGGTCGGAGTCCCCCTTTAATAAAATATTGTGGATTCGATGTTGATTTGATGAAATTCAGAGTTAATCTCCCTTATATACATTCAATTATCTTCTCTTTGTTTTTCTTTCTCTAGTTCAATCAATCCCTGCTTTTAGATTTCAAAAAACAAACCTTCTAAAAATCAATCGCCAGCAGTCGATCAAGAATAGGTAAACAAGTTTGGTTCATAGCAATTCACTGATTACCATAAAACCTGTATCAGAAAGGCCGGACCTTCTATTTTTCGTGGGATCTCCAAGGGGCCTATTTCAATTAGGCGCCCTTCTGATACAGGTTTTACGGCATATTAATCTTTACTTCTCAAAATTTTATTCAGATTCTTTGAAAACCAACATGTCGAACTGTCAAGAAACCCCGGATGTGGGACATTTTGCTGTTAAAGAGGATGCCTTCGAAGTCCCCACTGAAGCATCCAATGGAATCCATGAGCATCTTGCCCCGGAGAATGGAAATCCAAAGAAGATCACCGCTCTTGACAAAGAAAAAATTGGAGGACTAGTTGTCAATTTTCAGGAGAATCGGCCACTGAGGGACCTGCAACCAATGGTGAAAAAGTTAAAAAAGCTCGGAAAAGAAGAACTAAAGTAGAAATGCTTATTGCTGAATTCTCTGAACTGTCCCTTTCGAAAACAAAGAAATCCCGTGCAAGGAAGCCAAAGAAGGAGAAGGAAACTGCTTCAACTGAACCACAGACAGATACAAAACCTCGAAGAACTCGTAAAAGATGCTATGAAGTGGCTAAGAAAACTGGATCAGGGATAGCTACGAAAATTCGAAAAGCTCGTAAGAGACCAGTCAACACAAATTTTGACCAATTGATGAAGAAGTTCTCGAAACTGCGAATTGCACCAGCGAGAAGAGGCAGAAAACCGAAGATAGTTGTTCCAGCGAAAACAAAGGTACCTCGGAAGCCAAGAGCGCCACGGAGAAAGTCCCAGAGTGTTGATGTGCTCTGCAATTTCTTTGGTAAACTTTGTATCGATACTGCAAAGATCAAGAAGCGGCCAAGAAAATCTGCGGAGCAAAAGAAGAACGAAGTCGTTGATAGGCTCAAGAATAGCCTCCACATTGGGTCAGGAGATGAAGAAAATCTTTAATCGCTTTTCTCGTGCATCGATAAAAAAAGCAAAATTCAAAAAGTTTAAAAGAAATTAATTTGTTCGTGAACCGGCATAGTGATGGATTTGAGACTCTAGGCATCACTTTTTCCATCAATTTTCCCCCTTCTAGGTCATTCAGCGTCAATCCAAGCCAAAAATTACACGCCAAAAATAACACGCCAAATAAAAATTCCAAAAATTTTGAATTAAAAATAATAATTTTCCCACAAATCTACAGTAATCCGTCGTTTAGTATCAAAAAATTTGTCGTAAAATTCTGTTGATTTTCTGGAAAATCTATCAGGGCCTTTATTTTTGGTTCAAGTTTGAAGTTTTTCAGGTCATTCATTCTATTCGTTTTCAAATTCTCTACAATCTCTACTTATTTTGGAAGAAAATTTGTTGATCCAGAATATTTTATTGCCAAAAAAGATGATTTTCCACTGTATCGAGAAAAGCACCAATAAATCAGAAAAACTCGATTTCCAATATTATTCGCCGTGCCGCATTCATATACCCCATCGTTCGGCCATCTCATGGTTAGCTTTCGCCATCTTAGCTCAGCCGGTAGCGGTGCAGTAACTCTATCGTGGGGTCCACAAGTTCAACTCCTTGAGGGGCTTATGTGAACGGAATTTCGAGAAATTTATCTTTTTCATGTCCGAATACTGACTTCGGTATAACGACTAAAACACGAAAAACCGAAACGTTGACCACTTGAATTCAGAATCTCCCTATCGCGAAAAAAAAATTAAAGTCGGAGTCGGCGAAGAAATGTAAATTTCGATAACCCATTTTTCGAAAACTCCATTTTATTTCATAAAGAGGTTCCTTCGTGTCCCAGAAAATGGAGATGTGCCCTCCCCCGTCGAAGAGTCTCTTCTTCTTTTTTGGAGGAGGACGTTGATTGGCCATCTCTTCTCTGCTTCTCTTCTTCTTCCACACTTTCAATAGTCGGAGGTGAGTCTGAAATGCAATTTAGTGGGGGGTTTGCGAGTGCTCCGCTCCCTTTCTCCCATCCTTCTCTTTACACACTTGGCTGCGGAAGAGCAGGACGGGGTCCTTGTCCAATTTTTCTTCGTTTCGGTCACTTCGTACTTTTCCGAAAAAGTCTTCATCTTTTTCTTTTTTCTTTTGACCTTCTTCTACATTATCTACATTTTCTTTTCCATTTTATCCGACATGTGTTAATCCGAAAAACACATTTTCACATCCAATTTACTGACACAATGAAGTGAAGGAGGATCAAATTTCTGGCTCAAAGAAAAGGAAGAAAAAGACGGCAAAGAAGGAGACGTCGTTCCTCTGATTCATTCAGAATGGTTCCATCGGACAGAAGAAGCTCGTGGAGCATGCTGGCAACTGTTCTGCTCACAGTTCTCAATTTCACTATAGTTGATCCTTATCCAAGTCATATTATAATAAGTAAGTGGGTTTTCAAATTCAGAATTTTACAATGGAGAAAGTTTCAGAGTCATTTGGAAACAATGAGGAGGTTTCGAGAGTAGCACTAAAAGCAATGGAATACACATCAGATCATATTAATTCCAGAGATGATGTACCATTCAAGTGAGTAAAAATAGAAAACTGTGAACCTCCATACTTGAATTTCCATAAAATAAAGGAATAGATTTTCAAGGCTTGCATTAAAGCCGGTAGACCCGGTTTTAAGAAATCCTATAATTTCAAGCAAACTTCTAAGCCATCACTCTTTTTCCAATTTTCATTTCTCCAATTTTTGTTCGTTGGTTTGTCAGCTATAATTTTTCTATTCTTTCAAAAAATTCGATCAAAACCGAAAAAAGGGATTTGACTTGCTTTAAAAGATCTGGGATTACGAAAATCGGAAAAAAGCCCAACCCGGCCAGTTAGAATTATGTGAACTTCAGAATCCAAATTCTTTCTGGTGTCAGTAGATAATTTAAAAAATTCCAGACTCGCATTTGACCACCGAGTAGTCGAAGAAGGAGCAGCCGTCTCTTGGAATATGGTGAACGCCGTTTGTGATGAATTGAAAGAAGGTGCAATGGCATTACTCTCAAGTGTCGACGGAAAAGGAATCGAGGGAATTCGTGGAGTTTCTGATGCTCTTGAAATGCCATTAATCTCATTGACTGCTCCAAATAATGACGAACAACAACAATTTGGAAATCTATTTGAAGTTTCTGTCCGTCCTCCGATCAGTGAACTTTTGGCAGATTTCATTGTTCATAAAGGATGGAGTGAGGTTCTTGTGATGATTGATCCACTTCATGGTAAATCACAATTAAAAATTAAGAAACCCTGAAATTCAAAAGTTTGAAAATTAGAAATTAGAAAATTAAGAAACCCAGTAACTCAAAAGTTTCGGATATCAAAAAATCCACAAAATTCGAGATGTTAGAATACTACCGGAATTCAGGATATCAAAAATTTAGTCTTCTTAAAATTCAGAATTTCTGGAAATTCAGAATACCTGAGATCTTTTCTGTTATTTCCAGCAAGTCTCCATCTTCCATCCCTCTGGCGTCATCTGAGAACTCGGACCAATACTTCAGTGAAGGCGTCGATGTTTGATCTTCCGTCAGATGAAGCTCAATTTGAATCCTATCTAATGCAGTTCAATATGATGAGAAACAACGAGACGAATCGTATTTTGATTGATTGTGCTTCCCCGAAACGACTGAAAAAACTTCTAATCAATATCAGATCAGCACAATTTAACCAGGCCAACTATCATTATGTGCTAGCCAACTATGTAAGATTTTAGTATTAAACTGATTTTTCATAAAATTATAATTTTAGGATTTCCTACCATACGATCAAGAAATGTTCCAAAACGGAAACATCAACATATCAGGATTCAATATAATAAACAAAGATGGCAGAGAGTATTGGTCACTGAAAAAACATCTGAAGACGTCATCATCTTTGGGTGGAGGAGATGATGTTAGTGTTGAAGCTGCAGTTGGACACGACTCCATGTTGGTGACGTGGCATGGGTTTGCGAAATGCTTGCAAGCCAACGACTCCTTGTTCCATGGCACATTTAGGCATCGGAGATTTTTCAATAGAGGATTTCCAGGTGATTGGAAAATATGAGTTTGAAATTATAAAACAATCAATTCAGGTATCTACTGTGATCCTCTATCTGATCGTTCTCATCCGAACCGCCCGTTTTCATCATTCGAGCATGGAAAAACAATCGGAGTGGCATTTCGAAATGTAGTTTTTTAATTGATTTAGTTTTAGACGATCTGTTTTTCAGATGAAAATAGGTGCCAAAGAGGGAACTCTAACTGGAAATATCGAATTTGATCGATTTGGAAACCGGAAGAATTTCGATGTCTCTATTGTGGATTTGGTATCAAACACCAAGGCAACATTCAACTCAAAAGAAGTGTTAGCATGGCGCCAAGGTGTCGGATTTTTCTCGAATCGAACCGTTGCCCAACATTCTCGAAAAAGTCAAAGTGATCATAAAGATAATCAAGTGATTGTACTCACAAATTTAGTTGCTCCGTTCGTAATGATAAAAAGAGAATGCGTAGAGATGGGAAATCTAACCGAATGCCAGGGAAATAACAAGTTCGAAGGATTTTGTATCGATTTGTTGAAACTGTTGGCTGACAAAATTGAAGGGTTCAATTATGTTATTAAATTAGGGACCAAGGTTGGCTATTGTGGGAATCTATTTAAAATGTTTTTGAGTTTTCAGGCGGGTTCCAAACAACCAGATGGAAGTTGGGACGGAATGATTGGCGAACTTTTGAATGGAAATGCTCATGCTGTCGTTGCTTCATTGACAATCAATCAGGAGAGAGAACGAGTCGTTGATTTTTCTAAACCATTCATGACAACTGGAATCTCGATTATGATTAAGAAACCCGACAAGCAAGAGTTTTCTGTTTTCTCATTCATGCAACCGCTTAGTACTGAGATTTGGATGTACATCATATTTGCTTACATTGGGGTTAGGCTCCTAGAATTTAGAGGAAATCAAATTCTGAATTGTTGCAGGTATCCGTTGTGATCTTCTTGGTATCTCGCTTTTCCCCGTATGAATGGAGAGTTGAAGAAACTTCTAGAGGAGGATTTACGATTTCCAATGATTTCTCAGTCTACAATTGTCTTTGGTTCACATTAGCAGCATTCATGCAGCAAGGAACTGATATCTTACCCAGGTACAAATGATTACCGTAAAACCTATATTAGAAGAGCCGGTCATTCTATTATTCCAAAAACTTCTGAAAGGCCCTTCAATTACAGGGGCTCTGCTATATTTCCAACCATTTTTTCGAGTTTTTCAACAGAAATTTTTGGTGAACTATTGTTCAAAACACATGAAAATATTACAATTTCAACTGAATTGAGCAAGTTTTACGAGCAAAAAAGTGTTTCAACAAATTTTTATGAATTGTGGAATTTCCAGAATCTTTTTCACTGAAAACATATGGAAATTTTTAATTTGAAAATATCATTTTAATGGGGCCCTTTAATGAAACGGAAACTTCTAATAGAGGTTTTACAGTATTCTTCAAATGTTTAAGACGCGTTCTCTGTAGAACTCAACTTCAGGCCTATTATCCACTGTACAGAAAAATTCAAACTTGTTTTTTCTAGTTGATTTTTCACATATTGCATGTTTATGGACTTTTAAGGTATATGAGATATAGTTTGTCCCGACTTGCTATTTTGAACATTTTTTGTATTAGACACTATACTAATATTCTTCCGTCTTCCTGGGAAAAAATTCAGTTTTTTGCAAAAAAGCTATTTTTTGGACCAAAAAATGACCACCCTGGAAAAAATGTCCATTATTTTATAAACAACAAATTAACATCAATTAAACACAAATTAACAAATTAACATAATAAACATCAAATTCAGATTTTACGTCAGAAAAATACATTAGAAAATATTTGCTTTTGTTTAAATATCCTGGGTAAACTGCAAGTTTTCGGCCAAAATGTGCCAAAAAATGAGGTTTCACTATGTGGGGGAGTACATGGCAACTAAATTTCGCCCAAAATCGACCCTCTCCAATTTTGCTCAAATTTATTCTAGATACACTATTTTTGATGGGTAGTATTCTGGCAAAGTTTCAGAATACGATCTCATCGCCTTAATGCTTTTCTGGAGCACCATAAAAACGGCAAAAATTGCTTTGAACAAAAACAAACATTTTTTAATTTATTTTTTGACGTAAAATTTAAATTTGATGTTTAATTTCATAAAATAATGGAATTTTTTCAGGACGGGCATTTTTGGTACAAAAAATAGCTTTTTTGCAAAACACTGAATTTTTCCCAGGAAGACTGAAGAATATTAGTATAGTGCCAACACAAAAAATGTTCAAAATAGTGCCCAAAAACGTTTTACGTTAAGATCTAATCATTATTTCACTTTCGAAAAAAATTTTTTTTAGACACCCCACGACCATATTTTTGCAGGGGTGGGGCAAGTCGGGACAAACTATATTTCATTTACCTTAGAAATCTATAAACATGCAATATGTGAAAAATCAACTAGAAAAAACAAGTTTGAATTTTTCTCTACAGCACTATTTTCGGTTCTGTCAGAGAATGTGTCTTAACATCTGATAATAATTCAAAATTTCCAGGTCCATTTCTGGACGAATCGCTTCTTCGGCCTGGTGGTTCTTCACTATGATTATTGTATCTTCCTATACTGCCAATCTTGCCGCTTTTCTAACTCTTGAAAAAATGCAAGCTCCTATTGAAAGTGTAGAGGATCTTGCAAAACAGACAAAAATAAAATACGGAATTCAAGGAGGTGGATCCACTGCTTCATTCTTCAAGGTTTTTAAATGATCTATAAAATGACATCATCCCCCTTTTCAGTACTCTTCTGTTCAAATTTATCAAAGGATGTGGAGATATATGGAGTCTCAAGTTCCTCCAGTTTTTGTTGCAAGTTATGCAGAAGGAATTGAGAGAGTTAGAAGTCATAAAGGAAGGTACGCATTCCTCCTAGAAGCAACTGCAAATGAATATGAGAACACGAGGAAGCCGTGTGATACTATGAAAGTTGGTATGTAAAACCTACAGTTCGAAGTAAATAAAATACAATATGTTTCTAGGAGCAAACCTGAATAGTATTGGATATGGAATCGCTACTCCGTTTGGTTCCGATTGGAAGGATCACATTAATCTAGCAATTTTGGCTCTTCAAGAAAGAGGAGAACTCAAAAAACTGGAGAACAAATGGTGGTACGATAGAGGTCAATGTGATGCGGCACTGACTGTAGACGGGTCATCAGCCAGTTTGAATCTTTCGAAAGTGGCTGGTATATTTTATATTCTGATGGGAGGAATGGTTATTTCAATGTTGGCTGCACTTGGAGAGTTTCTCTATAGGAGTAGAATAGAAGCAAGAAAATCAAACTCGAATTCAATGGTTGCGAATTTCGCGGTGGGTTTTTGGAAAATCGGAGAAATGAGGTTTGAATGATTTCAGAAAAATCTGAAAAGTGCGTTGTCATCTCAACTAAGGTTGTCGATAGAAGGAGGAGCAGTGGCACAACCTGGATCTCAATCTCATAATGCCATCAGAAGGCAACAGGTAACGTTAAGTTCCGAATTCTCTTAGTTTTTTAAATCCGTAAAACCTGTAGTACCGGCCATTTGATTTCGTGGAGTTCTCTAGGCGGGCGCTTTAATCAGAGGGGCACTTCAATTAGAGGGTGTACTTGTATTTTTCACAAGGTCGCTGAGGAGGGAGCTTCTATTAAAGGGACATTGTTTTTCGGTGAATTTTTGTTTTTCGGTGAATTTTTGTTTTTTCTAGCATAAATCGATCTATCAGTAATTCACCGTAAAACCTGTAATAGAAGGGCTCTCTAACGTTTAACTTTGAGCCAATTCATCCCGGTTTCTGTCAGATATATCAAAAAGTTGTCCACAGATAAATTTTTTATCGTAATATTAAATACATTTTATCACATTTTTGATATCTTGTATAGGAACCAAGAAAAATGAGCTCAAACCTGAAAGTGTTGGGGCTCTTCTAAAACAGGTTCTATGATAGCCGAGGGGCTCTTCAATTAGATGAGCCCCTCTGATACAAAATGAAACAAAGGTTTGGATTTTCTCCCCATTATAATTTTCTCAAATTTTCCAGGTAGCCGCATTTCTTCCAGCTAATGAAAAAGAGGCCTTCAATAATGTGGATCGTCCTGCCAGTACACTATACAATACAGCAGTTTGACCCAATTGTGATTCTCAGAGAAATCGTGCAATTTAATGGAATTTCTCTACTTCCTGTTTTCTGTTTTTCTTTCTTTGCCTTAAAATAAAGTACTTCTACTGATAACGAGGTTTACTCATCAACCATGGTTTTGGTTATGAAACGTGCTATTTTTCAAAAATTCTTTAAGAATTCCAGTTTATTGAAAAACAAGGAAAGAAGAATCACAAAAAGACAGAGACAAAACTAGGTCAGAGAGTTGGGTAACCCGTAGCAAGAAAACCCAAATGCATCAATCATAATACAGCTCGGAGACAGACAAAAAAGATGAAATGAAAAAGTCTTCTGGGCATGGCGATTTTTTGGGGAATCCAAGAGAGAAAAAAGGAAACGAATTCCTGAAATGACCCGTTTTAAAAGTGACTCACAAGGGAAAACACAGGAAAAACATTTTGGGAAGAAAAAGCAAAAGAAAAATGATTGAAGAGAGAGAGAGAGAGGAAAAATGCGGTTACCAGTAGAAGATAGTAAAACTCTGAAAATTGAAATGGGGGCAGGAAAGAGTGAAAATTTACATACACACAAAATGTTATGAGGAGCAGACAGGAAAAGTGGGAAAAGCTGAAAATTTAGGTCACCGGGATAAGAGGAACAAGAGAGAAGAAGGGTGTATGTATACACGTAGATATACACACAAATTTAATCTGAATCTATCCCCGTATGGATCAGGGGAAAATCGATATCGATGAGTTGAAGTTTTGAATGTCACGGATGGATGAATAGAGAGCAAAAGAGGAAGAGAAGAGAAAATATTACACCTAGAAAAAAGATAAAAAAGAGGGTTCTGAAAAAAAAAAACTAAATTCGAGAGGGGATTATAATGATGATGAAGAGCATGGATCTTGTAAAAAGTGGACATGTGCCTTATCTAGTTCTGCTTCATCATGAACCGTTTCGATCGATGTTTGACTCCTGAAACAGTCATAATTAGGATGGGTTGGAGCTTAAAAATGGTTATTTTTAGAATGGGAGAGTTTTAGACCTTTTTCCAGGACCTATACCAAGGAATACCCAATTTATGAAGTTAATTACGTCAAAACATCGGTATCCAGACAGACTGATGAGAAACCAGGCGTGGTTGAACGAGATTCAGGCCATCTTCATAATTCGCTTTTTAATATTTTTGCTTAAAAAAAGAAAGTCTTACCTTAATGATGCGGAGCTCGCACTCGATTGACATGTACTCGTTCTTGACTGAAAACCGCTGGATCCAGCTGTTTTGTCACTTGTCAAACTGCTTTTGTCGCGACTGCTATTGGTTGTCTGAAAAAGGAATTATGAAAAAAATACAGAAATTACATGTACTAAAGGTTATACTACCATAACGTTTGAGTGAAGCGTTGTACTGGGCTTAAATTTCGAATGCGAAAATTCAAATAATTCATCAGTAAACTGGCCGAATTTCCAATTATTTGATCAACTTGGAGTCATGATCTTAACAAAACCTAGTCGAGGAATCGCTTTGAAAATTTCAATAGCTTTGAATTCAACGTAAAATTTTATTTCAACCTGCTTTTGTGCTTCCAAGATACTTGTTTCTAAAGTTATAACCGTTTTTATCAGTCCGGGTAATTGTGCGCCACCTTGTAAACTGGCACTCCTTGCAAATTTCGGAATTTCGGAACCAAATAAATTAATGATAATTTTCTTTTCCAATAGAAAACTCAAAACTCACATTAGTTCTGTATGTTCCAATCTGAACTCCCTGCAAACTTGGTCCTCCAGTCGGCAGCTTTTTCCATTTAGGACCAACATGCTCGTCTAGACTGGCATCGAGGAAAGTGGACAATGTGTAGATGCGCCAATGCTCACAAACACCGAGCCCGAGACCGCAGAGAACACACAAAATACCCATGGCAAAGATAAGATAGAAACAGAATGAGAACGTCGCTGTCAGGTCGACTCTCTCAAAGTTCTCTCCTGTGAATGCTATCCGAAGTTCGCATGGAGATAAAAGCAAGTAGACAAGACAAGCAATAAGACAAGAGATTCCGGTGGCAAGAATCGACTGAAATTGGAGTTAGAAAAGTCAGTTTTGTGAATGAAGTCTTACCTTATAAGCATTATGTGGCAACAAGAAAAGAAGCACCACAGAAAGACACCAACAAGCAAATGCAAACCAAACAGCTGCATTCGTGTAGTGTCCAGCTACTCGGTAATGTCTCCCCCAATCAAAAGCATCTTGATTCAATGAGAAATATTCAAGAACACTGAGCATTGGATACGGTAAACCATTTTCCAGCCCATGATGAAGTGCTTCCGCCATTGAGGAGATTCCAGAAATATCAAATCCCTCGTTGTAGTACAATTCTGTCATGTCGCTTCCAGGAAGAACATCACTTGAAGAGAGTAACCTCTCGACTGAAACCTCGAGAATACGTTTAAAAATTTTAGTTTTTAAAACTCACATTTAAGTGTGACATTCACTTTCTGCAACCCGATTTCCACCCCAATTTTGGCCAATATCCGCTCGTTTGAGTGACCGCGAAACTGGGTGTAGATCATTTGATTACCCGACGCCCAACATGGAAGAATCAGAGATGCTGAAAAAAAAATTGGGTCAGACTGAAAATTGGGAGATGATTTACCTATTAAAGAGGCACCTACAACTAGCATAAGCACATAAGTGACTGTTGTGATGACTCGCTTCCGTCGTACTCCGGGTAGGATTAGGAGATAAGCGATGAACGGGATTAGAAATACCGAGAATATCTGGAAAATATTTATAGAATATTGAAAGTATTAAAAAATATATTTGAGGTAGAGAGACTCTTCTGGATATTTTTGGTCATTACCTTAATGGGATGGCCCCCACATAGTCAAGACGAGCTCATTGATCTTGGCTCCTATGCAAATTGGCTCGAAATGAGACAAAGAAAATAAACCCAAAAACATTGAAACCATTTTATAAAAAATCTTACCACAAATGCGTGCATATTAAAATTAGGAATAGCTGCATTTGGATAGTCAGACGGACTCGGATTTCCACCGAACCACAACATCTTCTGATTCTTCTGATTTTCGGGTTCGGTTCGTTTCGATTATTGGTTCGTCTGAAATATCAGAGCAGCTTAGTTAGCGAATATAGATCAAAGACAAATTGAGGAGACAGATAGAGTCTTATTGAAGTCAAGAATTCGAGCAATTTATATAATAAAACCGTGGGTTGGGGGATCAATCGAGAGGCGGGTGGTGGTCAGAGTAAATAAATGGGGGCGGAGCCTAGAGTGATGGTGGTGGTGGCTCCGTGTCGTTTTGAAATATATTGAGAAGTTTATTTATTTACTTGTTTTTCTTTTTTTTCAGTACTATGCTTATTTTCAAGGTAGTTTTTGTCTATTTTTCTTCGGAGGGGATGATGATGTTTTTCTTTGTTATCACAAAAGGAAAAGCGGAAAAAGAAAATAGGTGACAAAAGTCAACAAAAACAGTTTCGAATGAGTAAACATACTATTGCAAAATATAGGGGTTAGGTACATTTTCAGAATTCTGAATCAAATGAGAATTGAATAGAAATAGAAGAAGAATACGAATAAAAAAGACTGGAAATAAAGAAAGTTATTGAGCAAATATTGATCAGAAAGAGGGGGTGATGAAAATAGGTTGGCAGGCGGGCAAAAAACCGGAAAAGTTCAGTTATATTTGTAGAAATTTAGGTAGGGAGGAGGGAAGTAGTTTGCAAGTAACAAACTTTCGAAAGCGAGATATAATTTGCAAATATTTAGATTGATGGGGTGAAAAATTGGAGAGTGGAGAAGAGGCACTACAAAAAGTGACAAGTTTTTGAAATATAGGATGTGAAAAAGTTTGATTGGAAGGAGCTATATCTGATCTGTTAATAGTCGAAGGAAAGATTAGAAAAAAGAGCCAAGGTTTTTTTGAGAACTTCTGATATTTTATGAGTTATCGGTCATGTTTAGAAATATAGAAATTTCCAGATTCACTTTCCTTGAGTAATGAAAAATGACTGAATTTGACATTTCAAAGAGGCACTACAGCCAAAAAGTTACTGCAATATTTTTGCATTAACATGTTCCTAAAGTTATGAAATTCTATTGCGAAAAAAAATCGAAAAGAGGCTTTGAAAGCAAAAAATTTGCTTAAATTTAACTCGTTGGAAGAGGAACGAGAGTTTCAGTTCCTGGTAGAAACCTAGTCCGACAACGCAGCCCCCCTTTAAGGCTCTTTTAGGAACTCTTAGCCTCAAATGCGTTCTCCGAAAGCTTCAGTTTTTTTTCAATAAGCTATAAGCTAAGAAGTTCTACAGTTACCCTATATTTCCCAAAAAAATTTTTTTCCCAAAAAAAATGCTAAATTGTTTAGTACAACCGCCCTCAATTAACCTCTTTCCATATTTTTGTACTCCTCTTACTTCTCTCGATTTCTCATCCAAAAGACGATTAAACACATGTTTACATTGGCAATTAATTGGTTTCCCAAATTACTGATTAGAGAGAAAAGGACACCGAGAAACAAACAGAGAAGAAGGAAACCGAAACCAAAACGGGCGAGAAATGGGGGCCCATCGAAAAGGGAAAGTTCAAAAGAGAATTGAGAAAAGGCGAGAGACGAAGGGAGGAGAAAATCGAAAAAAAAGAGATGATGCTGTAATAGAAAAAGGTCAAGCTAATACTACTATATCAGTGACGATAGTGGTGGTGATGGTTGTCAAGAAAAAAGAAAAAGAAGGAAAAATAGAAGAAGAAGACTTCTTGAAGTATCTATCTTTTGTTTTGATATTTCATACAAGAGACGAAAACTTGTAAATGCAATACAAGCATAATTGAAAAGGGGAACTAGGCACTTCAATCAATCTGAATACGTGGGAATTGGTAGCAACGGGCTGGAAATCACACTACATTTCGATCGTTCCCTGACTCCTACCTAAAAAATTGGGGATAGGTAAACAAGAGAGCAAGGAATAAACATTGGGGAATGGAGAGATCAAGAACAAAATGATACAAAATTTAAAAAGGTACGAGTACATTTTTACCTTTGTTAGCTGAATATGTGAGATAAAAAGAAACAGTTTTTGAGGGGGCGAGATAGGCAGATGAAAAGGAAGCAGAGGACTTGTCTTAACGGGAGGGGACGAACTGTTTCTATCTGGTTGACAAATCTAGTTGGTTGTACTTATCTTCTCTGTCAAAATTCGGTTCCACCTCTTCTTCTTCTTTTCAGATCTAAACACCAATACCACCCAGATGTCAATGAGGGAAAAAAGTTAGCTCTCGAAATACCGTAAACACTCTAATAGAATGACTCCATAATTTCCAACTTGGAGCCAATTTATCTCAGTTTATGTAAAAGATATCAAAAAGTAGTCAACTAACCAAATGTGGCGTTACGAACTTTTTGGTATCTTTTACAGGAAATAAGATAAATTGGATTGAATTTCCTGAACCCATTCAAAAAGCTATAAAAGTGGTGCAGGACTCGAATTTTTTTGAGAGAACACAAAGAAAACGGGGCTTCTGGAAAATGCTCTAAATATAGCTCTGAATAAATATTCAATTTATTCCAGACTTTATCAGAAGCATTCTCTAAAGCTTTCCGCTTTCCTCCTCACTTTCAGTATATCTTAAAACCTGTAATAGAAGGGCCTTTGAGCTAATTTATCTCATTTCCTGTAGAAGATATTAAAAATGAGTTAACATTGAGATAAACCTTGAGATAATAATAAGAAAACATTGGTAACAATATGATAAATAAGTTTTTAATTGACAAAATTTTCATATCTTTTACAAGAATCGAGCTAATTGAGCTCAAAGTTGACGGAGCAGGTGGGCTTCTATTAGAGGGAATACGGTATCTTTAATTTTAGGATCACTGGATGAATGGAATCAACATTCTAATAGAAATATTTCAGGCAACAACACTGTGTCTGAACTTCGCAAGCACTTCTTTTCGCGGTAGGAATGCCAAAAACAACAAAATTACGTCCTCCAACTTTCACAAAACTACAGTAACTTTCAGTTAGAAAGGACAAAAACATCCATCGCCTATCTTTCCCTCAAATCAGCTGCCCCCAAAAAACAAAACTTATCGCTCTTTGTACTTTTATACCTCAACTTCCCCCCTCTTCTTCCTTTTTCCTCTCCGGTTTTATCTGAAAATTGAATCAGGAAGTATCTAACGGTTCCACCTCGTCTAAAAAACGTCTCATACACATGACAAAACATATCGAGAGAAACGAAAAAATGGAATGTGATTTCGAAAATTTCTAGCTCATTCCTCGATTCTTATCGCTGTCGATCGGTCAGCCGACGTCGTCGCTCTTCGCCAACCGACGATTCAGATTGCTAGATCAAGTCAAGGTCGGAAAAACGTCAACGGAATTCGACGGTTTCGATATAGAAGAAACCCTCCGATTTCTCGATGGAGGGAACGATGAAAAAGGAAGTAAGGAATCGTCGAAAGAGAAGACAACAGCATCGACAAGGGTGTCATTTTATCAGAAGACATTTTGAAGACGTCAGCTATCAATTGGTGGCTGTTAATACCGTCAAGAACGGTAAACAAACACAGAAGTTGAGAGACTACACAGTTATCTGATCCTTCTCCCGAAACTAGAAATATCCCCAAAAACATCTCCAGAATTTTTCCCAAGTTTGCCAGCGTAGGAGGTGTGTAGGTGACCCATAATCTTTGCGCTTACGAATTTCTGTGAACTTATTTATTTGAGGGGAAGTAGCGAAAAGAAAAAAGAGGAGGCTGACAAAAACTTTGGGTCAAACAGACACCGGCTGTTTGTTGCTCGCTTGCAGATTTGTATGAGTTTGAAAAAGTGCTGGTAAAGCAAATTGGTTCGAAGGATTAAATCGAATTAATGGTCAAAATAGGAGAATAACAGTATGACGAAAAAGGTAAGAAAACTGGTACGGTACTACTTCCTCGAAAAAAAAGCAACTACAAGAGAAGGTCACATTATTATTTGTATGTTCTCCACTCTTTTTTCTTGAGTACCGTTTTGCAAGAAACGTTTGGAATTTAATTTCCAGAAATGAGGAAAAGAGGTCAGTTTTGAACGATCAGAACTCAAGGATAAACTTTAGTTTGGTCAATGTATTTCAAGAAATTATAGACATAAATTGTATATTTTTTGACCGGTTAGAGATAAAGACAATTTTGAAGTAGATTTCCAACGAAACCTAAAATTCCAAAATAAAGAATTGATTTCGACATCTCAAGTTTCTTTGATAAAAAAAAGATATTTTGGAAATTCAGAAATTTAGAAATTTCCAAAAATTAGAAAATAAAAATCGAAAATTTAGCCGTTTCTGAAAATTCAAAAATTCGAAAACATCAGAAAAATAAAGAACTCGATTGTTCACAAGATTCTAGTAATACCACGAGGTTAGAAACTCAAAAATTCAAAAATTCGAAAATTTCAGAAAAATCAGAAATTCGAAAAATCCATAAAAATAATAGTAATAAATCGAAAATTTCAGAAAATCGAAATTTTGAAAACTCCGGATAAAGAAAAAATCGGAAGTTCTGAAGCTTCTAGGAATTTCAAAGAGTTCAGAAACTCAAAACATTACAAATTCAGAAGCAGAAATTTGCCCTTCAATGGTCCACTCAAGCTCTGATGCCCAAAAGTTAGCGAAGAAACTAAAAACATCTTTAATTCGTGTCACCAAGAACTTTAATCTAGGTCTGATTCGAATCAACCCATCATTATTTTTCGAAAAAAAACAAAAGGTTTTCTCCGAATAAAGGTGTGGATGATTTCTGATCATCGCTGCTGATTTTCGTTCGAAACTGAAGCGACGACTCCTGCCCAAAAACGGTCTGTCGTCTCGCAAACGACCACATCATTCATTAGGAGGGAATTCGAGAAATTTTTGTCGCCTCAGAGTCTCTCCTGAGAATTCCCAAGAAGAGGTCAAAGAGGGGCAAGAAGAGGAGGAAAATTAAAATTAGACAGATGTTTTGGCAATGAGTAATGGTCAGAGAATGATACAATTAAATGGAAGAAAGTTGAGATTTGACCCCTAACAGAAGAAATCAAAAGATTGGATAGAAAGGGAAAAAAGAGATGAGGAAGAGGAAGAAAAGATATGGTATCCTTGAATTCAGAACTACAGTAACCGAATAACGAGGAAGAGAAAGAGGAAGTTACCCAGTAACCTAATAACCTTCAAGGAAGGAACTCTTAACAGAAGACGTCTCCTGTCTAATCCATTCATCTTCTTTCTCTAAAAAATCGTTGTCAAAACGATATATGAAAGATATAGCAGAGGAAATGAAAGAGAAAGAGACGATTAGACGAGGATAGTTTTTGAGTGAGAGCGATAGTCAGATAAACAGTTTTTGCGGTTTTTGCAATCCATCTCTGTATGTGTATGTGTCCTTCTTCTTCTTCGTTTTCCTTTTTGTTATAGAAAATATTGGAAAAGAAAAATAAAAATCTAGAAAAGAACGGAAACAATAGGTAGGGCTCGTCATTTTGTACCTCTTGTAGTTTTGGAATGGAACTTTAGTAAGATCCAAAATTTTTAGGATCTAATAAACTTTTTGAGGAATCATATTCTAGATCTGTCTGAAATTCAGACTGCCTTATCTTATTTCAAAAGGTTGACATGATAAAGAAAGACGAATGGCATTCTCAGCTATCTAAAAATCTAAAATATGGTCTAGAAGGCAATATAACAAATCCAAAAAGAGAAAGGAAGAGCTTAAAAATAGGGAGCTTAAACTGATCGGATCGATTACAAGAAAAAAGCTTAAGAGTGAGAGATGAAGAGGGAGAAAAGAAGGTTCATCTGCGCAGATAGATAGAGAAGACACCCCGAATGCCAATTGTCTCTTTTTCTCTCTATCTCTCTCTCTCTCTCTCTCTCTCTCTCTCTCTCTCTCTCTCTCTCTCTCTATCTTCTAGAAAAGAACCAGGAAACCGAATGAATCGAAGACGTTGCGCAATTCATTCTCTGTCTATATTGCGTAACGGTTGATTTAAAAGAAAAATGAAAAGAGAGAACGCGCATAATTTTTTGCGGACAAAAAAATAGGAGATAACAGGAAACAGATGGTTGATAAACATTTTTGCACGAGGCACTTTGGTCAAGAAGTAGTTTTTATAAGAATGTCCTTATCAGTAACGTCCGTTTGAACCAACTTTTTGTTTTCTTTTGTCTATGTACGTCCCCGGAACAGAAAAATACCGTTAATTTCTAATAGATGACTCAGGACTTATTTCCAAAGGAAGGAACCCTTCTAGCAGGAAGAAAATATGAGAAAGAGAATTCAGAAAACATATTTGCACTATTACTAATGAATGAGAAAGTATAGGGTACAGGGAAAGAAATGACACACATTAAAAAACGGACACGCATGTCTTCAGAAGAAAGTAAAAGAATGGAAGATTTATGAAAAGATGTTTGCATTTGATGGTATTTGTGAGGAAATGAACGGCAGTTCTAGGAGAGAGAGAAAGTAAGGAAAAGTAAAACAGGAGAATGGGAGAGAGAAGATAAAGAACCATGAGATAATCAGAAAAGGAAATAAAATCAGATTAATGCGTTACAAAGTGAGTGTGGAGAAGGGAGAAGACACGGGGACAATCCGTGCTTAGTAGGTCGATTCAAATAAGTAATCAGAACACAATTTTGGGAAAAAAATTAGAAATTTTAGATTTGGAAAAAAAAACTTATTTCAGAAAATAAAGGCACACATGGTCTGACATAGAGCAAACCAATGGATTCCGATACAAAACGACAAAAATTCCATGGAACTTGTAATAGAAGGGCCCCCATACTGTCTACTTTGAGCTCAATTAACTCGATTTTTGTGCAAGATATCGAAAATGTGTCAACTGATAAAATATTTGTGAGATTATGATATACAAATTATTAGTTGACAACTTTTTCATATCTTTGACAAGAACCGAGATAAATTGGCTTAAAGTTTAAAAAGATGAATCGGCTTAAGGTTTTCTTAATTAGGCCCCTTCTAATAATGGTCTTACGGTATACGCATTTTGCGAATTTTAGGGATTTTAGGATTTTTTACATGCCAGATGACAAATTCTCATATCAGAACGGGCCCTGATTTTTCGAGTATGATTATTACCGTAACCTGATCATGAAGTATAAAGTATCAAATCTTGAAACTGCCTAATCTAAAAAATCACTGATCTCTCTACTAAACCGTATTGGAACAGATCAGTTGTTCTTATTCACCGACTAGCTACCTTCAATCTTGATAAGGCGAGGGGTACCATTTCTAAAAACATACGAAACAAATTTCAAAGTGTCTTGTCTATATTAACCAAAAAGTCCCCTTCTCCTATCAAAACAAAACAAGAAACAGTAGAAAAAGTAGTAGTTTCAGTCATCAAAGATCGAGGATACACAAAACTGGAACATATTGTTCAAATAAACAAAGCAGCACGTAGACACCGAGTTGGTGCAGAAGTTTCCAGATCGCAAGCTCTAAAAATAAGAAGATTTGAAAAAGAATGAAAGTTGAAGGACAATGGTTGAGTCAAGAGTTCGGGAAATAAAAATAGGACAAGACTGACAAAAAGAGATTTGAAGGCAAATGAGGGGGATTTTATTGACGAGATAGAAGGACAGGAAGCCTAACCTTAGCCTTTATGGAGTGTCTGTATGTGATGATGATGATGATGATGATGCCAACAGGGGGCAAATTTACACTGTATACAGAAGGAAACCCTCTCTCTCTCTCTCTCTCTCTCTCTCTCTCTCTCTCTCTCTCTCTCTCTCTCTCTCTCTCTCTCTGTTTTCGTCTGATCGTCGAGTGACTTGATGCTTCCTATATGCCATTGGTATCGTTTTGGATGCGGGACGTATTAATTGGAACGGGAAACTACTCTCACTTGTCTGTATTATGACACGCGTGATGTTGACAGCATAGTACCAAGAATTATGCTAATTGTTGCAAAAAGTGTTTCTACTTTCTCTAGAAGTCATTTTTTTCTCAACTGGATATACATACATGTACTTGTCGTACACATACTTGGCCACCGGATGTTTTCAGAAAGGGTGAAATCAAAACCGATTCGAGAGATGATTTTGTTACAAATGTGATGAGGAGAAAATTAGTTGACTGGAAAGGAATTCGACTTGGTTTCAGAAGAATACTGTAATGGTGAGGATGGAGAGGGAACTGGAAATGCTAGTGGACCTTACAGATGTTTCGAGAATCTGAGAACGGGTCGTGTCGCCAGATTTTTGAAAATTCGAACCTTGGGTTCATAGTCAGTGGATCAGTGGATTTTAGGGTCACTAAAATTATCAAAAGAGTTTCAACTGAGAAACTCTAACTCGACAGTGTGGGGCCCCTTTATTACAGGCTTAACAATAACAAACCAGATTCGGTTTAGTTTCAAAATTTCAGGAATCAGCTTGCGCAAAACTTGTGTTACCATACTTTTGCCGCACTCTGTATATTCATTTTTGACAAGGACAATTTCGAAAATCTTAATATTCTTGTACCAAAATTCTAAGGGCTTGAAACAAAAGAACTCCTTTCTCAAAATTTGAAAGCTTACAAAAAAGGCCACTACCCTATACAAAAAAGGCCACTACCTACAAAGCCTACCAAAAATGTTACCATTTGACCTTATTAGAACCACTTGTTTCCAGTTAGTTACACTAATTAAGACAAACTCTCTTTTTATTGCTAATTGAACACTTTTTTGCTTTAATATTAGCATCAACTCAAGGCCAATATACCATATTCCAATTTTTTCCGGTCGAAAAGAAAACGTTCCTCTCTCTCTCTCTCTCCCAGATGATCCAATTATAAAATGATTTCTTCAATCGCAACCGCGAGAATGGCATCATATGGGAGAAGCGGAGAGAGAGAAAGTGTTAGCTTCCGCGCGGGAACCGCCGAAGAAGACACTCGTTCTTTTAACGAGGGCAACTTTATGATACTTTTTGTGGCGCGAGACGGAAAAGAAGAAGAATAAGATGTTGGTGGTGGTGTTGGTTATAAAAAACCAGTGGGATTTTGACACTCTCAATCTCTTTTTTTTTGACATGAGAGGGTGGCGCAACAGGTGCCATAAGCATAGATGAACGACTTATGACAGGCAAAAAGGAACGGGAAAATAATAATAATGAGATGAGATTATATGGGTGTGGACTTGGAACACAATATGGAGGAGAGAAGGTAAGATCACAAATTTCGAATAAGAAAATTTGGGAATGTTGGGTATGATCAGAAAGAAAAAAACTGACAGAAAGGTTGGTTTCCAGAACTATCCACTCTGAGCTCAATTATCTCGATTCCTGTCAAGGTTATCAAAAAGTTGTCAACGAAGAAATTGTTTATCGTAATGTCGCTATCATTTTTTCAGTTGACACACTTTTGATATCTGTCACAGAAATCGGGATATTAAAGCTCAAACTTGACAGTGCGGGGGCTCTTCTATTAGACGGTATGCCTTTCGAACTAGTTTCAATATTATGTGTCAAACGAGCTAGAACTTCAAGACTCCAAACTTAAACTTCGTTCCTTTCTATAAAAGTGAGATATTCAACACACCTTGCAAAACCATTGCTCACCGCATTTCATAAATTGGGAAGTACAGTAACCTGGACCTACAAATATTACAAGCTACTTCTCTGAATGTTTTGAACATTCTTTGAAATACAAGAAAACGTAAAACTGAAAATAATTATTCCTCGCTCATGTCATAACCATCACACACCCGAAGAAGCTCCGCCCATTTTTTTTTCAAAAACTAAAAATTCCAAAAGCTTGTCAAAAAAAACCGGTACTCGACGAGGTTGTACTGAATACACGAAACACATCATCAAAAATTCTTCTTAGAAATCAAAATTCAAAAGGAATCGTCAAAAAGAATAGGGTATTCCGATTCCTATTCTTTCGCAAAAAGAAGAATTTTGAATTCAATTTTTTACTCAAAAAATGGTTTTCTGGTCTCTTTCTCTTTCTTCATTTTCTTTGTTGAAGCCCGCGCTGGAATGTGTTGGTGGTCTAGAAGAAGGTCAAATTGACCAACACCTCTGGAATTTTGTAATTGGGAACAGGTTCTTTTTCTTGACTTCATCATCATCTACTGTCAGTGCAACTACGAATTTTGGTGACCAACTCTCAAAATGACAAGAAAACAAAAAAATTAGGAGGCGGGGCGAAAGGGCAAAGTAGAAGAAGCATAATCGGACGTCTGCGTGCCAAGTGTAAAAGTATAAGTGATCGGAAAGAAGAAGAAGAAGAAGATAAAAGCAGTAGAAGAAGACCAGTGAGAGTGTGTTTATGCAAATTATTACACATTTCGTATTAAGAACTCAAGAGGGTTTGAACTTTGAACAAAGAAGTTACCGGAGATGATGCGATTTTCTAGAGCCCACGTCTTCAGAGAAAAAATGCTCTGAAATTCTATCCCAGCAACTTTTTTAATGAATAAGTTGTTTGGCTCTGTAGGTCGAAAAACTTAAACTATATCATCTAGGAATTTGAAGATGATAAGTAACCCAAGCCCACCCAAATCGTCAATTTTGAGCTCATTCATCTCGATTCCTGTGAAAAATATCACAGTTGTGATAACTGATAAAATATTGGTGATGATATGATAAACAATTTATTAGTTGACAACTTTTTTATATCTTTGTCAGGAAGCGAGATGAACTCGCTCAAAGTTAAAAGTTAAGGGCCTTCTTGTTACATGTTTCACGGTATATCTGGTGGGGGTCTGAAGATGATAAATAACACAAACAACCTCAAATTCCTTATAGCACCTTTGTTTGAATTGTCATTTTTGCAAAAAAAATTAGTTCGAAATCGGGGCTACTGGAGAACATCATACGGTTTAAGATTGGGAACTAATTTTAAATTAGGCACTCAGGGAGTACGTTAATTATTGGTATTTTTTGAGGAAAGTTTCAAAAAAGTCCTCTTTCGGGAGCATAAGATTTTTCAAAGATTTTTGATAACGCTCGATTAATGGAAATCATGAAAAAATGTTAAAATTTTTGTAGATTTTGAGCGGAAAGTATCTGGAATCGTATTGATGAGCGAATGGGCCGCTAGCGGAAGTTAGCAGAGCAATGGCGACCCGAGTTGATATTATTGTCAATTTTGAGCTCAATTATCTCGATTCCCGTGAAAGACATCGGACATTTGGTAATTGATAAATTGTCTATCACAATATCACCAACTTGGTTAGTCGACAAAATTTGATAACTTTCACAGAAAACGAGAGGATTGAGCTCAAAGTCAACGATTTTGAGTTCACTTTATTGAAAGAAGTATGGTAGTTAGAAAAATCAAAACTGTAATAAAAAAAATCAAAAGAGAGAAAGGTCACTAGAAGCAGCTGTCTTTTTTCTCACTCCTCAACATGACTAATTTCATCGCAATTTCTCTTATTTCTCACAATCTCGACTAGAATCACATAATCTAGAATTTCGCTAACGCAACACAAATAAATATATACACGACACCGGTCCCCTCTGAATGCCTTGTCTTTCTAATTATGTATGATGGATGAGGTGGTGTAATATTTGTGTATATTTAGACAAATAATCTGTCTGTAACTATGCAATTCGAGAAAAAAAAACTGAAAGTGGAAAGCTTCAACGTATTTTTTATAGAAAATAAATAGAAGTAATCTTGTGAAAAGCCATAATCCTATTGTGAGAAGAAGAATGATGACAGTGGATAGAAGAGGTCAAGAAAAAGAAGAATGCTTCACCGAAATAAAAAATGACAGCCAAAAAAAAATCAGAACACAAAGAAGAGAACTAAGTAGCCGGTACAGTATTACACTTCAAGTGGTCTGTGTTTATATCAGAAGACGAAGAAAAAGAAGAATAAGTTTCCTCATTCTTCTTTTCCCAATGTTCTTCGACACGTCTTCTACTTTTTCTAGAAAAAAGCATTTACCGTCTCATTTACAGTAAAGGTCAGAGAAGAGGGTCACAAGATGATGTCCTTGGTTACTTATGATTAAAATGACCTACATTCAGGGTGTGGCTTCTTCTAGAAAAAGACAATCAAGTGTATTTTGCAGAAATATAGTCTTATTTACGGTAATACTATTATGCTGGAACGAAAAAATCGAAGCTGTGGACGAGAAACGCCGGCGGCCGTGGCTGAAGGTCCCACAGCGAAAACTCAGGATTTATTGTCTCGTTTTTTTTAACTGTTTTTAAAAGTTTTTCTGTTGTTTTTCTGGAAGAGTTGACTGAAAACGCATGAAAATCTAGAAAATAAATCCTGAAAATACAAATTTAAGGTTACGGTATTTGTCGTTGTGGGACTTTCCGCCACGGCTACCGGTGTTTCTCTTCGACAGTTCCAATCGTTCGTACCGGTATAATAGAAAATTAGTGTTTCTTAAACATTTTTAAGAATACAGAATAGAAGAAAGTGATCCGAAAATTTCCAATAAAACGTTCTAACTTTAAGATCACTGGCAGTAGGTCAGCCTTTTTTTTTATATTGACGATCCCTCTTAAAATGTGAGTACTTGTAAATTTAGTATGATCTAGGGTTGGATCTCCTCAAATCAAATAATATAGATCACTATGTTTCTATGTACAAAACCAAAAAGAAAATAGATAAAAAAGAAAATTTCGCACGTCATGGATTACTGTAGCTTTGCACACAACTTTGAGTGAATAAACTGGAGTTTTATAACAAAATGTTTCGATAAATATCGGTACCAAAGATTAGAGACCTTGAAAAAACTAAGAAAGAATCTGAAATGGATCAGAGGACAGAAGTCAGAAATAGGAGAAAAAAAAAGGGAAATTCGTAGTTACAAATAACTGTGCCACTAGAAAAAATAGAGTTCATATTTGCTTATTGAGAAAAAAATGCCTTACAAACGATTTTTTTTGAAAGTAACCGCAATTTTGACCTAGAAACCACGATTCAGAAAATTTTAAAAGAGGAGTACCTCAACTTGTTTTGTTTCCCTCTACATATTCACACATTTTTTCAGAAAAATGTTGTTTTTTTTTCTCAAGTGTTTGCAAGCTTTCTAACCAATAATGTACTTGAATTGGAGGTGGGTGGGAACAAGAATGTTTATAGTGGAAACAACGATTTTCGGATATTCTTATAAGACGAGAGAGTACGAAATTGTATTATATAGACGACGAGACGCAGATAGAGAAAAAAACGTTCGAAAACGGCTGGTAGCATGAAATACGATTATGGAGCAAGGGCCATCCAAGAATTTTACTGATAAAAAAAGAATTCTAATGAAATGGAAATCTGAAATTTTTTTCTTATTTTTTTTTGCATTAAAATGTTCCCAAAGTTGTGTATTTCCATAAGATTACTTTTAAAAAGTTCAGAAATAAACGACCAGAAATAGCAAAAATTCTGAAAATAGAATGAAGCAACAGTGGCCTTGGACTAGGATTCCCGCGACCCTCTTGGACGAGAAATGTTTTTGACAGCGTTTTCAGAGTTTTCGAGTTTTTACTAACTTTTTCAAAGTAATGTTATAGAAAATACATAACATTAGGAATAATTAAATGTGAAAAATCGCAAACAAAATTTTGTTTGGAGTCCTTTATTTTTCAGATAATTCTTCAACATCTTGAGAGCCAAATATGCCGAAAAAAACATGTTGGCAAACATTTTTAAATGGCTCTGTTGAGATTACAGTTTGAAATTTTATAGCTAATATTCCAAACGTTCTTATAGCTTTTTTCTAATTTCAGACCCTCATCAATCCTACTCTCTTAACTAGAATTTCAAGTGTTCCGACTCTTAGGATTTGTAATCAGATGGATTACGGTAGATAAAAGACTCAGGGCAGTTAAATAATTAATTACACAAACAAAGGAAATATATGGGGAAAATATATGGAAAGATGAATAAGAGAGAAAGAAAAGAATATGGAAGAGAAGAAGTAGAAGAAGAAGAAAAAGAAGAAGACCAGACCAAAAAACGGTGGTAGCATCCGACGGACCCGATAAGAATCTTCGGTTCTCTCTCTCCCAGTCGAAGAGACTTCTTCTTCAGTTTGACGTCTTCTCCTCAGAGTCTTCTTCATTCTCCGTGGAAGAAGAAGAAGAAAAACAGAGAGAGAAGAAGACGATTCGCTCATTTCACGCATATCGTTTTGATGTGTTTGGTGTACGGGCCGAATCTTTGTATGTGTATGTATACATTAAGAAACAACGGGAGACAAAACGCAAAAAGGACACATCATTTTGATAGGTTTATGCACGAATACCGATTTTTTTTGCAGACAGGTGGGAGTGGCCCGATAACCCCGAATCAAATAGGTTATCTTGCAAGATCTTCAGTAATTTCCGTGCAGATTTTGGGCTGGAGGTGCAGCGCCTCTACCGACTGAGCTAAGGGGGCGCAAGCTGAGGCAGCCGAACAATGTCTGTGTGAACACTGAATACTGTACACAGTCCCATCAAAATCCATACCGTAACTCCAGAAGAGTCTATTGTCCAAACCAAGAGTCAATTTCAGTTGGCGGGAGCAAAATAGGTCTGAACTTTTCGAAACGTTGCATAAGTTGGATGGATCTTACAATTAGATGCAAGATAGACAGACTCAAGTGGTTTGCTCAAATGACACAACTCATAGAAAAGAGCATTTTGTAGATTACAGTATTTTGCTTATTTTAAACCCTTTAGTGTGGTGGGAAAACCCAGAGGCCGTATTCATGAACATTTACCTAGGTAAATGCATTTACCAAGGAAAATATCTTCCTTATTAATAAAACGCTAGAGGCGTCTGTCCGTCCTCGTGTCCGTCTGTGGACTTTTGAAAAAGTTGAAAAATACATATATATTTACGTGACCCTTTTATTTAGAAAAAGTGAGAAACGAAGCGACGAACATTTGAAAAAAATAGATTGAATCACGCCGAAGGCGCACCAGCTTGCTTGTTTACAAAAAGAAAATATTACGTTCACTTTTAAAAGTTTCTAATGGGAAAATCGATTTACACATTGGAAAATAACGTGATTGGTATTCATGAAAATTATTTTCCTATTGGTAAATGATTTACTCACTTGATTTTATTTACAAACTTGAGGGGTAGGAAAATGAGATTTATCTTACTATTTTCATGAAACTCCATACATTAAAGTTGAAGTTTTAAAACTAAAACTTTGAATTTTGATGAAACTAAGAATAATATGAAGAATATAAAAACATGTTCCCATAAAAACACTGAAAAAAAACCATAAATAGTTGCCAACCCCCAAAAAATAATTTCTATAATTAACAAAATATTAAAATTGGTATTTTTCAGACTAGGTACTTCTAGTTTGTTTTTGATTTATGTTTCTAAGTTTGACCAACATTAAGTAATCTCAACTTTTTCATTTTTCCGGACCATTTCTAGAGGTGGTCTATGACTGGCTTTAATTCAATGCAACTATTTCTTATCGTTTCCAAAGAGAAAGGATGCTGATAGGCAACAAAAAATGTGAATCCTTTTGTGAATACGGTAAATCCATTTTCTAGTAAATCGATTTACAGGGGTAAATATTTACACAAGATTATCAATGGAAAATCAAGAAGAAAAATAAAATATTAGTGACGTGAAAGAAAAATCAATGTAAATCTGAAGGAAAATGCTTTCTTTTATCAAACTTTCATGAATACCAATCACTCTATTTTCCTCTTTGTAAATCATTTACACGCTCTATTTACCTAAAAGTAAATGTTCATGAATACGGCCCCGAACTTTATAAATTGAAACTTTCGGAAGGTGATTTGGAGAATGGATTTATACATTTCCTATTGATTTAAAAATTTTGAATAGAGCTACAATACAATTAAATAAACCTGTAAATAGAAAATTATGGATTTGACATTTTTATAGATATTTAACTTTAAGTGCTATCACTAATTCAAAATAGTACAACACCTGTAAAAAAAGTTCTCCCTCACTTTCAACTTGTATCCTATTTTTCTCGGTTCCTGTCAAAGATATCAAAAAGTTGTCAACTGATGAATTGTTTATCATAATATCTTTAAAAATTTTATCAGCCTACACATTTTTGATTTCTTTCATAAGGCCAAGAAAAATTAGCTTAATCTAGACACTGTGGGGGTCCTTCTATCAGAGGTTTTACAGTTATGCCCATCCAACTAAACTCAAGATGGAATTTTAGTGTTTGAACCTGGAGCATTGACTCTAAATTTGCTCATTGAGGTTCTCAAAGACACATTCCCTATTTGACTGTGATTTTTAAAAATGATCGTTCAAACTACAGTATCTAATTTCGGTATTTGTCGAAGTTATCTTCAGTTACAGTATGAAAGAACACACAACATTCAAAAATGTAAAGTTTGGTCACTTTCTGAAAGTGAATAGCAAAAAAAGAAAATAAAAAAATACGGATGGAGGAAAAGACCAAGAAACACACAGAAACCGAATAATCGAAAGTTTTGTGGTGGCCAATGGCAATCGTCCAAATGGCACTATTATGCATATTACCTCGCCCAAACCACTGACTGTGTCCACTAATTGGATGATTATGACTAATTGGATGATAATAAAGAAGAAGAAGGTGATTGCCGAAAGAAGAAAAATCGCGGAGAACTTCAAAAATCTCTTTTTTTTTGCCGTTTGCAGACGTTTTACTGCGACAAACCCCTTCATTCTCTTTCGGTCGGGTTGAAGTGTAAGTATGTGGCAGAACTATTTGCACAATGTGCCATAACACACACTTTTTGATCAATCTCGTGTACATTTACAGTGGTTTTGAATTGCGGATTTAGAAGTTTGGAAAAAGAAAGTGAGGAAGTACTGTGGGTGGATATTGGGATAAAAGATCAGTATCATTTTTTAGAAGTTGAGCAAATTTTAGGTGCCTTTGGGAACATATTTTTTAGAATTGATGTTGATTGTGTTCAGATGAAATGAGGATGAAATGATTTAGTCAAATCTCAGGAAAATAATTCGAGGGTACAACAATTCGGGGATTCTACGGGGTTCGAAGGGTTAAGGGGTACAAAACCCGCGAGTCGGGGGTACAATACTTTAATGTTCAGGTATTTTGTACTTCCGAGAATCGAGGATTTTGAAAATATGTGGTGAATATGTTTTTTTTTCAATCTGAAACGGTTCTGGAAAATCATCTACTGGAGAGTCTTATCCGCACATTTCCCAAATACTCTAATAAAACCCTTTGTTACTTTCAAAGATGATTTCTATTCTCAGATGTTTGTCAATGCTCCCGAAGTGACCCGAGAGCAAAATGAGCGGATTTTCTCGGTTCTGATTCAATACAAAAAACCACGTGGTGATTGGATTTAGTAGAGACTCTTACACTTGAAAATGACTATAGTAAAGGGATTGGGACAAGAGTTTGAAGTTTGGTGATAAAAAAAACTGTGGATTTGGAAATGTCTTGAAGACTACATAACGTAAAACATGTAAGAGAAGCCCACCCAATCCGTGAAAGGTGAGCTCGGTTATCTCGATTCCTGTGAAAGATATGAAAAATTTTTAACTAACTTAATATCGGTGATATTATGATAAATAATTTATCCGTTGGCTAATTTTTGACGTCTTTTACAGGAATTAAGATAATTGAGCTCAAAGTTGACTGATTGTGTGGGTTTCTATTAGAGGAAATATGGTACAGTACCGTGCAAAAGCTTGTCCACTTTTTGTTTTTCAAGCATAACTTTCTTCAAATAGAGCTGATGAGTCAAACTTTTTTGTGAAATGTAGCGAATCGCCCGATAAAAATGATGCAATGTATTATCCTCTTGAAAAGAAGAAGAAAAAATTTTAACAAAAAATTCACTTTTTGGAAAATTTTAGATTTTTGGAAGTTTTTTTTAATCTGGAAAAAATAGAAAACGATCATTAATGTGAAACATAATATTTTGAACATGATCAAAGTAACTAGAGATTTCCGGCTTCTTTGCTTGTTCTACCATCGTTCCACAATTTCAAATTGTCAATATTTGATACTTTTTATGTTTTTATTAATTTTCAAGTGTCATTCTACAATATCTGATCATTTTCCAATTGAAAAGATGTTTCTTCAAGCTCCAAACACTGACTTTACAATTTGTGAGACAAGCTAAATCTCGCATAAGGTTCACTTCTAGCCATTCTGGTAGAGTCGGTTGAGGGAGTTCGGTACTTATTCTCATAGATATAAATACCAAAGTTTAGCGGCATCCTGGAAAACATGATTACCTTTTGCGGAATGCCCATAGAAACGCGAAAATACATTTTGAAAAGAATTTTTTCCAGTTAAATAATGATCAAACAGATTACAGATTTTGTTTCTGTTCCCGAGTGTTCCATTCATCAATTTTAATTATATATTTGCACAAAGAAGTTGTTGTAATTGTTTCAGGACAATTAACATGAGATTCCATCACCTTTGAAAAAAATTATCAATCTGACCCAACGCAGGAATTTTCTAATTTGGACTCCAAAAGAAAACGAAACACGAGAGCCAGGAACTAGCATTCCGCAAAAGGTAATCATGTTTTCCAGGATGCCACTAAACTGTAGTATTTATATCTATGAGAATAAGTACCGAACTCCCTCAACCGACTCTACCAGAATGGCTAGAAGTGAACCTTATGCGAGATTTAGCTTGTCTCACAAATTGTAAAGTCAGTGTTTGGAGCTTGAAGAAACATCTTTTCAATTGGAAAATGATCAGGTATTGTAGAATGACACTTGAAAAATGATAAAAACATAAAAAGTATTGAATATTGAAATTTGAAATTGTGGAACGATGGTAGAACAAGCCCAGAAGCCGGAAATCTCTAGTTGACATTTCGAACAACCATATCATACACATTATTGTATTTTAATGAGGTAATATCTGCTTAAAAGTTGGCCAAAGTTACTTTGATCATGTTCAAAATATTAATGTTTCACATTAATGATCGTTTTCTATTTTTCCTGATTTTTGAAAAAAGCTTTCAAAAATCCAAAATTTTCCAAAAAGTGAATTTTTTCGTTAAAATTTTTTCTTCTTCTTTTCAAGATGATAATATTTCTGCATCATTTTTATCGGGCGATTCGCTACATTTCACAAAAAAGTTTGACTCATCAGCTCTATTTGAAGAAAGTTATGCTAGGAAAACAAAAAGTGGACAACCTTTTGCACGGTACTGTATGTCCATTTCTTAAAGTCTTACTATGTGGGTTAAGTACAAAATTGACAAAATTTCAAATTTTAAAAAGAACTCTTGAATCCAATTCATACGATATTTAGGTCTCTGTAGTCTGTTAACAAAAAAAAACAGCTCGATCTATCCACTTTCAGATCGAAAACACTAGAAATTTAAAAGAAGTGTGAAGATCAAAAACAAACAAATATCAATGAGCCAACACAATTTCAAGAAACCTTATATACTGTGCTCATTCCCCCATCGTTCCTTGCTCATCTTTACTTTTCAACCGGTTTCTTCTTACTGTAGTTTCAATTCCAAAGTAACTTTACTTTCGAGTAATTCGCGTTTCATTCAAGCTTCTTCTCATTTTCAAAATGTCAATAAAACCATGGATGAAGAAGAAGTAGAAGAAGAGAAAGAAGACTTCTTTGCTCCGCTCTCCTTTCGGGAGAGACATGGCAAATATAAATATAATAACTTGAATTGAGTGTATTGACTCCCGGGGTCAGTGAGAACTGGTTACAAGCTATACGTGCCAAATCAAATGCGATATGATTTTATAAATGGAGGTTACAATCAAACATTGATGCCTTTATTCGGCTATTTACAAATATAGGGGTTCTTGGAACATTTCAAATAGATTTTTGTTGTTGTCTTTTAGACTGAGTTTTATGAATTATCTGCATCATTACTTCATCACATCCAGCACCAATCGAGAAGATTCTGAAGTCTCGGAACGCTCGAGATATTCCATTATCATTCAAGTATCCAGCACCTCCCCAGATCTGAAAAACATCTACTCACACCTCATCCAATCCAAAAATCTCCTACCTGTAAGCACTGATCTGTAACTTTCCTAGCTAATCTCCCAATTTTCAACTTCGCCATCGCCGTCAACATGCTCACATCCTCATCCTGGCACCGTGCCAACACTGTCCGATAGAGCAAAGATCGAGTGGCCTCTAGTTCCGCTTCCAACTCAGCCAATCGAAATTGAACATACTGTTGATCGAGTAGTGTCTTGCCGAATATTGACCGTTCTCTTGCGTACTCAATCGTCTCGTTGATACATTTTTGAAGAGGAAGAAGACCGACGGCGACTGTGACAAGACGTTCGTCATTGAATTGTTTCATTTGATATGAGAAGCCACGGCCCTCTTCTCCAATTATGTAGGAGGACGGGACCTGAAATTAATAGAATTTTCATTAACAGAAGTATTATGTCCTATTCGTTACAAAAACATTCTTTACGAATTTTTGCGGCTGAAAATTCTTGTGTGGGCGGAGCTTAGGTCTTGTAGCGAAACCAAAGCATGTATTTAAAATAGTACAGTTCAGTATTTTTCGTCATTAATTCCTACTCTTGTACGAAATCAACGCACGTTTCGAGAGGATATCTCGCCACGGTGTTTTTTCCGGAACGTTTTTTAAAATGATTTTGAATTCGCGCATTTTCTGATGGAAAGCAGGCACACCTGCGCAGCGACTCAAGCAGTTCAGTTTAAAGCATGCGCGTCGATACTCAGCGCGCTTAACTACGGTATTCGCGGTAGAGAGCATTTACTTTACGTCCTGAAAAAAACACCGTGTCTCGCTAAATGTTTCTGAAAAGCGAAAGAGCGAACTACCGTATCATTGATTTCGGACAAGAGTAATATGTGTTATATTTTTCGATAAGTTTCATAGTTCTTCAACTTGCAAAAAATCCGACGAATGGCAAAAACCCGCATAAAGATAAGGAAATTATCGAAAAATAAAAAAAATAGGCTAGGAAATAATTACAAAAACTACATGCTCCTTTGAGGATTTCTCTATCAAACTTTAGCTCCGCCCACCTCGAATTTTCGGTTGTAACGCGCACAAGTTAGACCAGAGTATACATGAGTACAAAACATCTAATAGTAACTTAGAAAATATATGAATTTCAAATATTTTTAAATTTGCAAATTTGATACTTTCATGAAACATCTTAAGTAGAAAAGAAATTTTTTCTATAGTTTCACTCTATCTCTTATATTTCAAGTCCTGGCGGTTTCTAAAACGAACTGTTTCAATGACCGGAGTTACAAAAGTGTTAAGAATTCAATTTTAATTTAGAATCTTTGTTAACTGCTCACCCTGACATCCTCAAAAAATAACTGAACCGTATCGGAACTCCTCATTCCCAATTTATCCAAAGGAGTTGATCTGTGGACTCCAGGTGTATCCAAAGGAATGCAAATCAGCGATTTGTTCTTGTGAAGATTCTTCTCATTCGACGTATTCACTAAAACACATGCCCAATCAGCTTGATCACCGTTTGTTATCCACATTTTTGATCCGTTTATTATCAAATCAGTTCCATATCTTCGAGCGTACGTACGAATTGCAGAAACATCTGATCCTGCATGAGGTTCTGAAACTGCAATCGAACTGACAAGATCTCCATTAATCGAGGGACGGAGGAACCGATTTCGAAGAAAATCAGAACCAAATTGTGCCAACGCAGGAGTACTCATATCAGTTTGTACCATAACTGACATTGGAATTGATCCACAATCCACTGCTCCAATTTGCTCAGCAACTGCGATTGACATTGAAAAATCTCGGCCAGTTCCACCGAATTCTAAAAATATTTTTATTTTGGATTGGTTCAGAGTAAATTTTTTACCTACCAACAGGTTTATTAACTGCAAAAACGCCCAACTGTCCGAACATTTTGAATACATAATGTGCTGGATATCTTCCACTTTTCTCCCATTGTGCAACATTTGGATTGATTTTTTCTTTGATCATTTTTGTAAGACTGTTTCGCATGGCAAAATGTGAATCTTCGTAAATCATATGCTTGACTGCAGAAGACGTTGACGCCGGCAGAAAAGCTGGCGCTTTACGGGCCAGAAGTGCCATTGTGAAATGGCAAAATCAGAATGAAGTAGAACAAATATATTTTGATCTGGATTATTTTAGCTGACTGAAAAAAATGGATGGGTTGAAAAAAAATCGTTGCGAACAAAAAATAAAATTTGCAGAAACAAGAAACTGTATATACCGGTTTAGGGAGAAAAAAGTTTATAAGGTGTGGAAAAGAAAGGATTAATCTAACAAAACACAAAAGGAATGGAACGAAAAAAAGATACGAAAAGGATAGGATTATCTAATACATCACACTTCAAAAATCGCAAAGTCTGGATTCAGGTTTAGCCACTGTTCCCATCTAATTGTAGTCTGATAATTTTGTTTTCGAAAAGCTACATTCAAATTAGAAGGAATTGTAGACTAATCAAATAATGTAAAACCTGTAATAGAAGGGTCGACTAAGTTTTAAACAAGTTAATTTTTCTCGATTCCTGTGAATGATATTCAAAAGTGGTCTTCTGATAAAATGATTATCATAATATCACAAATATTTTGCCAGCTGAAAAATTTTTAACCTTGCATAGAAATCGAGATAATGGACCTCAAACTTGACAGTGTAGGAGCCCTTCTATTACAGGTTTTACAGTAACTCATAGCCCTTACAATTAGATAAGAGGCCCGCAGATGGAATTTATAACTAGAATGGACCCACAAAAAGATTTTTTGAATATAATTTCGATTTTTGAAAAAAATAAGACATCTACGAATTCGAAAAGCATTTTATTCAGATATTTTTGCAAAACCATAAAACTTATTTTTGCCGAAAATGAATAGGGAAAACATTTTTAATAGTAAGATTGGTTTTCGCAAAACTTAGGACAGAAATTCCAGATTTCACTTTAAAAAATTATGGCTACACACCAAATAAGAGTACACTTACGCAATGAGAAGCTAACAGAGAAAAGCGATAAGATATGGATGGATATGATATTACGTCACACTGAAACATACAATTGAATCGTTGAAGATATCGGTTTCTCTCTTTGTCTTTTTCTCTTTTTCTTCAATCCAATCCGTCATTTCCCTCTTTCATTTAGCTTCCTGTTATCGTCATGTTTTCCACTACCAAAAATGAGACAGATTGCAATTAACATTTCAAAAGAAAAGAAGAAAAGAAATAGAGGAAGATTCTAGAAGGATAGATTTGTTCACGAGTCGATTGACACCAGAGATTCTTTTCCTCCTGAACTATATCAAGATTCGATTAGCCTTCAGACACATCCCCTATTATCAATTTCGGCTTAATGACGAGAGAGATTCATGACGAAAAAAAGGGAAGGGGTCAGTGATAAGGAAGAGAAAGTGGTAACTAAAAAAGTGATCACTAAAGAAAATTAATAGAAGATTGCAGGCAACACTGGCGCACGGCATCTTGGGGAATCTGGTAAAAGTTCGGTTCGTTCAAATTTAGCTTAAGCCAAGTTTGAACGAACTAATTAGTACTAAATTTCTAATCAAGGTTCCCTTCCGCAACGCCGTGTGGCGCAAACTTTTGCAGTTATGGTCCTACAGAAAACATTATGTAATCAGCTGATGACCTGATTAGATAACCACCGAGATCAATGTCATTTAGAAAAAAGTAAAAATTCAAGTAAATACTAAGGAATTTAAAAACTGTACTGGAATTGATTATATTTGAAAAAAAGCCCGCTTGCAGAAACTTCCCAATTTCTAGAAGTCGATTTTTAAGAAATACTGTGTACACCAATTTTGAGCAAAGCCCATTGGGCTCAAATTTGAAGGTCGAAAATTTGAATGATTTATCAGTAAACTGGCCAAATTTCACATTATTTAAGCTGAGTTATCGCTTGTAAAAAATGTTTCATCCTATGAAAATCACAAGAAAAATTTTGCCGTTCATCTTTGGACAATCATAACTATGCATTTCTTCAAGGTATCGCTTTGAAAATTACAGTAGCTTTGAATCAAACGTAAAATTATCATTACCAGATTTCGTGCTTCCAAGATCCTTATATCTAAAGATATCACCACTTTTATCAGTCCGGGTAATTGTGCGCCACCCAGCAACAAAAATTATATGCAAAAAAAAACGAATTCTTCTCATTCGCAGGAAAAGTGACAAATTGAATGGCAAACAGGGGGAAGATGAAAAGCAGCTGATGATTGAATCGTTTTCTTATTCGCTTCATAGCCTTTCGTAGTGACACTATCCTCGTAAATCCCTCCTTCTTCTTCTTTTTTTTCAAACGAAAAGACTAGTTTGTGGTCACACTTTCGGATGTTTCAGATAAGTTAAAATCAGTTTATTTCAGAAAGAAACAGTTAATTAAGTAATGCATACAGGAAAAAACAACTAGAAAAAACAAGAGAGATAAAAACCCGCAGAACAATTTGAAAGGCACTCATGGACACCATTATTAAGAAGAGAGAACCCGTTTAGAAATATGCATATTATTTTTGAATTGAACTTAAATATTCTCTACAGACTTGTGGAATGGGTTGCATTGCTTCACAAGTGTTCTGTGTCAAATCATAAAGAGCATCTGAGTTTCTAGCTCCATTGATTACGATCCAAGGAATAAAGTCGATTGCTGGAGTGAGAGAAGCTGTTTTCTGGCCGGATAGAGCCAGAAGACGTCGTCCACGTGGGCCAGAAGCACATTCACGCATTCTGAAAATAGAAATTGATAAATGAAAATTAACCATAATACTTTTGAAGAATTATTTCGGGTTTTCTTAAAGGGGGACCGCTAAAAAAGGTTGGAAATAGGAAGGAGGATTTGAATTCGTGTGTTGTGAGAAACCTCTGCCACGGCAGCAGGAGTCCTTTCTTGAATTGGCCGACAGTTTTTTCACGTTTCTCACGTGCCGGAGATGAAATCGGAAAAATCCGGAAAATTGCTATGTAAAAAAAGGCGTCCCGCGGTCGTGGCCTATGTTTCTCACTGCGCGGGAACTCAAATACTCGTCCCTATTCACCGCCATTGTTTCATTTTCAACAGCGTTTTTCCTGTATTTTGAATTGAAAAAGGGTTCACAATAATATTGGGAAGATACATAACTTTTTTGAAAGTTTTAAAAAACATTTTGATGCAATAAAAATTTTTGGTCGGAGTCTCCCTAAGACATTTTTAAAAAGTTGTTGTTCGTCTCAAATGTCCATAATTTTTTCTTCAGTAGAAATGATTTTTTTTCCTCTCAACGAACCTGTTGTATTCAACTGGAAAGTGTTCCGTAACACATTTCATCGCTTCGTCCAATGAATATTTTCCTTGCATACACAAAACAGCTGGCAGGTAAATGTGTGGGAAACCGTAACGATCGATCACACAATTCATTAGCTGATTGATTTCACATTCTGTTGGACCGTGCTGGCATTGGCACCTGAATTAATAAGAAATTTACCGTAAAACCTATAATATAGCTCCATGGCGTTCTATTTTTCGGAGTGGTGTTTTGGGAGAATGCGAGGTAACAAAAATTGGTTTTTTACTTGATTAACAAAGTACCAAAATGAAAAAAAGGTTCTAAACTTCTAGATTCCACTGCTACTCTGTTAATTACACATAAAAACTTTGTTTTGATACCTATCAGCACCCTTTAAGAGTGGCGTTGTATTAGAGGGGTCTTCTATTACAGGTGGCGTTATATTACAGTTTTTACGGTAATTACTGTTTTTGGCTCATACAACTTACTCAAAGTCATTTCCTCGTTCTGTACATCTTGCTTTTCCAAACGGAATTACATTCAATTCTATTCTATTGAGTCTTCCTAGAAGATCCCATGCTTTCTTGAGTTGCTGGCGGAAGAATCTGAAAAACTCAAAATTCGTGATTCAAATTATAAACTTAATTCGTACCTTGAAGTATCTGGACACTGTGCTTCCATATAAATATCTAATTTCACATTATTCACCACTGGTTCTACTACTGGAGCCAAAACGTTTGGTTGGAATTCAATGAACTGAAATTTTTCAGAATTTCGTTTGAAATATCAAATCCGGAACTTACATCTCCATTCCTTCCAATACCAGTTTGAATTATGTTATTATTGTTTAATGATCGGCTAAGTAGATAAATGGCTATTATAAAAATGGCTGCATAGAGGTATTTTCTTATTTTATTCTTCGTGAGAGGTCGGATATGAGCTGAAATTTTTTAAAAAATTGTAAAAATAATATATTTGATTTTCAAATTAATTCAAGATTTAGTCATTTTTGACCTCGAAAAAATAAAGTTTTGTGATTCCGTTTAAGTTTTTTCTGACTCTCAATTTTTGAATTTTTTCAATTTCTAAAATATATCAAAAAGGAACTTCGATCAAAAAGGATTTGAGTTCTAGCGCAGTGTGAAACCTAGGCCACGACAACCTTTTTTAGCAAAATTTTCACTTCGAGGGCGTTTTTCGGGGATTTCGGATTTTTTACTTCTGTAATAATATCAGGAAAGTAAATCGCTTTTCAAACATTTTTAGTTTTCCAACTTTTCAATTTCTAAAATATTTCAAAAATTTATCTGTTCTTTTTGGTTTTACACTGAATGGCAGTTTTTGATAATTGATCAATCACAAAAACGAAAATTTCAATTTTGAGCTTTCAGGTTCTTTTAAAAAATATCCCAGTTATTTTGAACAAAAACTTACGTAAGAGTGGTTCCTGAGTATCTCTTGTCAATTTTTTCATTTTCATATATAGGTGACAGCCGTACAGTCCAAGAATGAGGATGAGAATTGTGACGGCTAATCGAAAATCAAAAGGTTCCTGAAATATGTCAAAATAGTCAAAATGAGAGGTTTGGAGAGAGAAACGTCAAAAATTTCGCGGAGGGACAAAAAGGCATGAATGTCGTGAGCAAATATTTGGGACAAAATTTTAAATGGTAAAAAAATTTGAAAAGAAAAAAGTTTAAAAATTCGTTTGAAACAAGTCTAGAAAAGAAGTTAGAAAACTTAATACAGACGATGAGATTAGTATCTTATTATGCCTCTTCTTGTTTCCCAGCTATAGATCATCATCTTTCCCTATTCTTCTTTTCTTCAGACCGTTCGACTCATTACAATTGAGACATCAGAAGCTTCCACGACGCAGTAATTGTCGTGGCATTTAGCAAAAATGAAGACAGGTGACCGGAGAAGCAACGAGATAGTGGAAACGGCAGAAGAGACGCAGACACGACAAGTGACGTTGAAGAAGAGAGTAGTAGGGGAAGGATAAGAGAACGAGGAGGCTCTCTTTGTGAGTATACTCTGACCCCGTAAGTAAGAAAAAGAGAAGAGGAGGAGCACTGGTTTGGACCCTCGAATTGATGATGGATTGTGAATAAATAATTAGAATTTGAGGAGAAGAAGAACGAAAAATGGGAAATAGAGAAGAAGAAGGATGAGAATGGATAAACAAGATTCAAGTTCCGGATGTCTCAGACACCAAATTGGAGAATGTAATTTTCAGAAGAAAATGCTTCGGATTTCTTTTCTCAGAAATTGGAGATTAATTATTAGAAGAAATAGGAGAGTTAGGAATTTTAACACATATTCTCTGTAGTTTTCGAGCATCGACCCATTTTCTTATGTACAAAAAAAAATCAAAATTTTCCAAATGTGTTGGTATTACATACAGTTAGTACACTTGAATTTCTAAGAATTTTGAGGATAGTTTTGATTGGCTCCGCCCACTTGGATCCGATCTGCAAAACTCGCTGATCAAAAAATAAAATTTTTTATTTTTCGAAATAGAAACGAAATCTTTTTTGGAGTAAACGTATTTTGTTATTTCAAGCATTTTTATGTTGGAACCAAAAATGTAGAGTCTCATCCTGTCGGTCGGCTGGGTCGGTGGTCGGTCGGCGGTCGGCGATTTTCGACCGACCGAAATGGAAGCCTTGCTATAGAAAACTCCATTCTTTCGTGATTTTTAGATTTTTTTTTTCAATTTTTTTTCAAGTTTTCGTGGTTATGGGACTGCGTGTAAACGGATTTCTTTGCAGATTCAGAATTCTCATAAAATTTTGCTATATAAACTTTCAAATTAGTGGTTTTCATTGATAAATCACAAAATAAAATGCTAAGTGCACCAACATTGCTTTTAAATAACGTATTTTGATTAATTATGTTCAAATTCATGAAGAAAACAAAACTTCAAAAAAACTGAAAACTAAAAAAAATTTCGAAATTTTTCAGTAGTCGAAAAAATCGACGTTTTCGCGAAATTCGTTATTTCGGTCCTACAAATTTGATGATTTTTAAAAAGTTTCTATAACAAAATTTTATGAGAATTCTGAAAATCCGTTCACACGCAGTCCCATAACCACGAAAACTTGAATAAACTGCGAAAAAATTCAAAAATCACGAAAGAATGGAGTTTTCTATAGGAAGATGAGACTCTACATTTTTGGTCTCCACATAGAAAATGCTTGAAATAACAAAATACGTTTACTCCAAAAAAGACTTCGTTTCTATTTCGAAAAATAAAAAATATTTATTTTTTGATCAGCGAGTTTTGCAGATCGGATCCAAGTGGACGGAGCCAATCAAAAATATCCTCAGAATTCTTAGAAATTCAAGTGTACTAACTGTATGTAATACCAACACATTTGGAAAATTTTGATTTTTTTTGTACAGCGCGTTGCTCGAAAATCTCAGAGAATGTGTGTTAAATATTTTCAGTCTTTTCAAAAAACAAGATAGTTTTTTCATTTATTGGTATAAGTTCTCTGGAAATTCAATAAATTATTGCATTTATTTGTCTTTTATCTTTCATAACCAACATTTCAAAATTAATAGTCAATAAAAGAATTTCGATTTCGAAAAATCCCAAAGCTTTTGAAGAGCCCAATCAAAACATTTTTTGGCATTAAAATTGTTTGAAGTTGTGTTTTTTTTTCTAATTGGGAATTCCTAATTAACTCTTGTCTAAAGTTTGTTTCTGGAATATTCGCAGTATAAAATTAAACCGGACAGAAGCTCTCATCTTCTTAATGCCTGTTAAACTTGTCTACTTTCATGAATAAGAAATTTGTTGAAATCCAAAACTGAACAAAAAATTCTTATCAAACAAGGTTACAAAAAAACAGGGAAACAAAAAGAATACTTGAAAAATCGAGGTCCGATTTTCTAATTTTGAACTTTGTTCCAATTTTTTTTTGAGTAAAAACATTATTTGACAGAATTTTTGTTCATTTTTTAATTGACCCCAAAATTATTTTTGAAAAGACATGAATAAATTACTGGAACTCCAGCCCGTTGCAAGTATGCGAAAATATCATCACTCTTGCTATAAATCCACAAATCTTAACTTTCTAAATTCTCATTTTTCTTTTTTTTTTCTGATACTTTTATCAAAAAACTCTGTCACCAACAGAACAAAAACAAAACGAAACGTTTTGTATAAATTCAAAAAAACAACAAAAAACAATAAAGGCTTAAAGAAGCCAAATGGCTAATCGGGAAAGTCAAAAAAGGTATAGTACAAAATCAGCGCAGATATCCCATAAAAGTTAGCAACAAAAAACCTTGAATGCCAAGAAGGAAAAGAGGAAGAAGAAAAGTTTGCAAAAGCGATACAGACATCCGCGTCGTATTCTATGAAATAAAAGCGAAAGTGACTACTGGATGGACGAGAAGACAACAATCAGATCTTGTCCTCATTCTTTTCTTTTTCCTTCCATCCAACATAATCTAAAAGCATCCTCTTTTTGTCTTTTTCTCGAGTTAAAAACATAAACAATCCATTTAATCCCAGTCAGTTTATTTAATTCAGTTTCATTCGAGAGTGCACAATTTACAATCCATAGTCATAATTAGGAGTTCCTTTCAAATAATCATTGAAGAATCCGACGCCCATTTCAGTTGGTTGACTTGCAGCAGCCACTTCTGGAATCGAGTCCAATGTTCTGTACCATTTTGCCAATTTTGGGAAGTTTGGTCCTGGGAAAGATTCAGAAGAAAATGGAGAGTTTGGAAGAATGTGGGAAAGCCAGAAGACACGTTGATAGTTCGGGAAAATCAGGTAGTCGGCGAATCCTGGTTTGGCCTTTCCTGAAAGAATTCTATGAAAAAAACTGTAGTGTTATCAGTATAATACTTAACATTGTAAAGAATAATTGTGTTTTATAGTTAGAAAAATAATGTTTTTTTTTTTGGAAAAATTGGCATACCGTAAAACTTTTATAAGAAGAGCTCTCACACTATCGCGTTTGAGCCCCGTTATCTCAATTACTATGAAAGGTATCAAAAATGTGTCAACTGACAAAAGTCTGATAGTATGATTAACATTTTGTCAGTTGACAGCTTTTTGATATGTTTCACAGAAACCGAGATATTAGAGCTCAAAAATCTTGGTTCAGGGAGCGTTAAAGTGCTTACGGTATTTTTGTTCTGGAAAAACACAATTTAAAAAATTTGCATGATTTTTCTTTTAATTTTATAGAAAACCAATCTCTACTGAATGCCTCCTTACGTACCAGAGAAGAAATCTCCAGTCAACAACTTCTCAGCATCTTCAAACGCCTTCACAAGAGCAGCGTATTTCTCATCACGACCCTCCGGATTATTGGCAGCCTGTGCAGCAGCGTAGAATGCTGGAGCAACTGCAGCGAGCCTTTCCAACAACAATTTTTGTTGAACCTTTTCATATGGATCAGATGGAAGAATACGAGATTCTGGGAACAAATCATCCAAATACTCTGGAATGTGAGCCGATTCGATCACATGTTTCTTTCCTTCGTCAAGCTCCAAAGCTGGCACTTGTCCCTTGTAATGCTTCGAGAAGTACCAGTCTGGTTTCTCTTTCAAATGAATATTGATCACTTCACTTGGAACGTTCTTTACAGAAGCGTAGATCAGTGCACGTTGAGCCCATGGGCAGAATCGCATGTTGTAAATACGGTAGATTCCAGCTGGTGGTGGAGATGGCTCCGAGTCACCTGTAGAGTGAAAATTAAGAAGAGCAAGTTAACTTTTCTGGTTCTCAACCAGGTTCAGAAAATTTTTAATTGAAACAATAAGAATTTTAAGCTCACATTGAACTCGGAATTGATATATTTTCAGTGACCTAGAAACCCTACATTTTAATAATATAAATTGTTCGTTTTTTTTTAATTTGTCGGTAATTCCGAAATTTATAAAATTTTCTCAAAATTATACAAAAACGTCATTTCCGCAAAAAAATGAATTGGTAGATATCCATAAAATTTAACGGAAATATTCCGAATTTTTCTATAAGATTTCTCAAAAACACCGGAAAAATAAAATGGCACCCTCTAATTGAACGGCCCCTCTAATAGAGGGGCACTCCGGAGAGACCACTAGTCAATTAAAAAAACCAACCATTTTTGAGCACTTTCGAGTTTATTCCAGCGAGCACGGGCATTGTTCTTCGAGTAGAAAATTGATAGATTTTTCTGAAATTCGGACTTTATATAGCGAGTCAGGAGAAAAAAAAGTTGGAGGGACAGAAGTGAACAATAGCGGCAGAGAATAATTTCCGGTATAACTTTAAACCAAAAAGAAACAGAAAATGAAATGAGAAAAAAACATTCTAAACTGGCAGAGGAGTAAAGAACCAAACACCAAATGTTCCTGTTTTTTAAATTTCGGTAAACAGATGTCAGAGACAAAAACAATTGTTAGAAATTATCTACTAGAAAGTTTAATATTTGAAAATTTTAACCGCTAGAGAATACTTTTAAAAAATAGATCATAGAAATTGATCTCTCAGTTCAAAATTTTTTGGTCGACTGTCAAATTGTGCCTTATTTATATACAAGTACTTGGTCAGAAAGAACGAAAAGGAGAAGGAGGCCCGAAATGATGACAAACATCAGTTTCTTCAACTGTCTGTGTCTCTTCCTTCGTTTCATTGTACTACGATCTACTTTCAAGGATGGCAAACCAGAGATTGAACTAGAATGATCTCAATTCTAAGTCTAAAATTACCTGGCCAGCATGAATTATCGGATTTGAGAAAGTAGAGAAGTAAAGGTCTGAAATTGAAGTTGTCAAAGACCTGAAGAAAAAAAAAGAAGATACAAGGAGATCACGTTCAGGGTTAGAGAGGAAGAGATTTAGATATAGAGAGATGACATAAAAATCTCTATTTGTCAGCAAAACAAGCGCCGTGTTCGTATGTTGTAGTTCAAAAAGTAGTGATGACAATCCGAATGGATCTCTTTCCAAATGGGTTTGATCTATGTCGGGAGACACAATTTTTTATGACTGGAATATAGAATTTTGTAAAAGTTTGGAATTGGAAACATATCACTTGGGTTCAGGCGAGGGGGTCAGAAAAAGCGCCCCAGCAAACATAGTCATAACATAGTTAACATAGTCTCCGTGTTTTATTGTGTGTGATCAGGAGAACAATACTAAAAGAAAGATGAAAAAAATGACTCGCACTGCTTATCAAATTTCATCAGATAATGTGACATTTCATGGTTTTTGTAGGCAAATTGGGTATAATGAAACTGTGAGAAACTGTAGAAAATCACAGAGAGAAGTCAACTTGAAAAAATTATGTGTAGCCAGGCATATACAGGGTGACCGACAATCAGGGACGTTTCTAAACCTCTCCCATTTTACAGAAAAAAAGTTTTAACTGTAAGAAATTCATCAAATTGTTCAATGTAGCAAAAAACGACCTAAAGATCGGAATGAAAATCCAGAATTTAACAAGAAAAGCGAATGATATTTCGAGAAGAAAAACGAAATTGATATGCCATTTATACCATTGAATTTGCAGCAAGAGGATATATATTTTTTATAATGACCCGTAAGTTTGGGATCAAAGACGTCGGGAACGAGTTTTTCGAGAAACGGAACCCGGAATACGGAATTCAGACCGTTCCAGTTCAAAGAATTATTCTTAAAAACATATGTTTATTTGTGCACAGTTTCTAGCCAAAGTTTGAGATTTCAGTCACAGAGGATTCTTGAAAAATAACATTTATGCTGCAGACGTGGAACGAACCATTTTCCTCAGAATCCGAAAACCGGAATCCAGAACGAAACATATGTAATTTTTGGGGAATAGAATACGGAATGCTGAATACGGAATCCGGTACGAAAAAAAGAAATCTGGAATTTAGACACTGAAATAAAAAAATCATGGAATTTGGAATTGAAACTCGAAATCCGGTCATCTGGTTTGGAACCAACTCAAATTGTACTCACAACACGATAAATCATAGAAAAATTGTATATTCAATCAATTACTGATTATTCTTTTATCTGAAACTACAGAGCATCAGCGTAAAACCTGTAATAGAAGGGCCCCACACTCTCTAATTCAAGCTCAATTATCTCAATTCCTATGCAAGATACCAAACATGTGTCAACTGAAAAAAAAAATTCTGGTATTATGATAAAAAGTTATCAATTGACTACTGTTTTATATATTTGACAGAAACCGAGAAAAATTGGATCAAAGTTTAAAGTTTTGGAGCCCTTCTATTACATGTTTTACGGTAATAATCTTGGAAGTGGTTAGAAAATAAATTTTAAAAAACGAGACACAACTGAAAGCGAATCTGGAAACTCCCACGATGAATAGAACAGAACGGATCTTTAAACATCATCTCTTCTCCGTTCCTCTTCTTTTTTTTCTTTTTCCATAATCGCTCATGCGCAGAACTTGTCTGAAAAACGAGCAAATCGAGGGTTGTCAAAACGAGAGAAAAAAACGCAAGAGATTTGGAATGTATGGAGGAAGGAAATTCTTTTTTCGCGGGTTTTAATTTCTATCCTCTCATTCTCTCTTCATCGAACTCCATTAGTTTACACCCAAATCATTTTCCTAGCCACCTGTTTTTGATTATTTTTAAATGAAAACCTTTGGGGACTTCTTCAGACAGAGTTACCCTTTTATTCAAACCGTCTAGACTACTAAGGAATCAAAAATATATCCCTATCAGAAGTACATCGTCTGATTTTGATTTTAAACTTTTCTAATTTTTTCTTTTTTTCTTGGAAAAGCTACTAATACGGAACATTTGATGAAATTATACAACATAAGTATGTCTAACACTTTGAGAGATCCTCAAAACATTTTTTCCCTGTGTTAGGAAACGAAATTTCTGAATTTTGCTGAAATTTAAAGTAACACTGATTTTGATTCTGCTTCCAAAATTAGACATTTCTAATGTGTTATTTCTTCATTTTTCAAGAGACTCCTTATTTGAAAACGACAAAAAATATCGGTTCGAAAAAAGTCCTAAACTTTTACTAAGCATGACGTCATGTCTCGTATTCTTCAAATGATGAAAAATCTCGAGAATCCTTTTTTATGTCGGAATGTTTTTGAATTGTTATAAATTTTTCCTGCCTCAAAAGTTTTACTAATTCATTTTGTACCTTTTATAAATGTTCCATTTGTTATTGCCATTTCTGGAAACCTGAAAACAGTTCACCTGTCAAAACAGGGATATTTGAAAAAAAAGACCAGAATTCTCAATATTCTCTTATGATTAGTCACTTCCAGATGTTCAAAGAACGCATTTTTTTACAAAGAAAACAAGGTTTCACACATTTCTGGAATCTCAGATATCTGTATTTTTATCTCAAGTCAAACTTGAAACAACAGTAATTTAAAGGCGTTTATTTTTCAGTCGAAATTTATTTAATCACAGGGTTCTTGGGAGACGTCATGTTAATGCGCTCGAACATATACTGTAATAATCTGGTAAATTAACGTTAGTCTTTAAGCGAACGTTTTTAATTGAACTTCTTCTGACATTCACTACTCAGAGTGTCTGCATTCTATCGGAAAAATATTTTTAAAAACGTTCCGGAAAAACACCGTGTTTGTTATTTTCGCCTAGAGTTGATTTACAATGAGCATGGTGTAAGTTTTTTTGTATAACATACGCTAGAACATGAGACACGGTGATTTTTTCGGAACGTATTTTACAATAACATTTTCCCGCGCTTTTCTCCGATGGGATGCAGGTACAAAACCGTAAGACTAGGCGATTCAATTCGAAGCTTTCGAGACAAACGTTTTTACAGAATATTAGATTTTGAGCGCCGCTCTGAAATACCGTAAAAACTCTATTAGATAGCTATGGCCCTCTATTGTTCGGGATGGCCTGGGGTGGCGCTGTATTAGGGGCTGACATTCAATTAGAGGCTGGCACTTTATTTTTCGGCGCCGATTTCCTATTGAAACTCATCACAAAAGTACCATATTTTTAACTCTTTGATACAACGACTTTCGAGTTTTTTCTCGATTTTTCTTCTTCTTTCTCAGAGTCTCACTGACTTTCGGTGTCTGATATTATCCTAAAACTGTTTTGAAAAATACAGTACCTCTTGTGATCTTAAAATAACATGAAAATCAGAAAATGATTATTTGTGCTTATAATTATTACATTAACTTTTAACATATTGACATCATATCAGCAGTGGCATTCCCAATATATTAGAGACTGGCATTCAATTAAGGGTGGCTATCTAATGGTTTTTACGGTAATCATCATGTGAGATGATTCATTCTGAAACTTCTTTCGATTTAAGATATCAGTTTGAAAAGCGCCGTTCAATTTCTAAAACTATATATGCATTTTTCCTTTGAATTTAAAATATTTAAAATCTTAAATAACTCGCTGATAGATTTAGATTCTACTGATTCTGCTAGTCACACCACTTTCGAAACTACATATAGAATAAAATGTTCACACATTCGGTTTAAATGTTTTTCCAGTATTTCGGAACACTCTGAAATTCTTTAAATTTTCAAATTCCTTGTGTCACTAGCACTGCTTTCTCTCTCTATCTGTTTTTCATTCTGTCTGCAATTCTCTTTCCCCTATTTCTTCTCATCTGATTGTTTTTCGTCTTCTAATCCCGCCACGTTTCCCAATTCTTTTCATGTTTCATTTTCCCACCCATCCATCCATCGCCATTCCTCTTCTTGTGTTATATTTTTTCCCTTGCCAAAAAAAGTTCGCCTACAATAGCTCATCTAATGAGATTTTCTTGGGCGGTGAAAAGGGAAAAACGACAGGCAAAGTAAACCAAAAACAGAAAAAGCAAAGAAAGGAAAATAGGAGGAAGGGAATTGATGAAAAAATTCAAGTTTACCCATTCCCCCAAAGATTTTCCCTTATCCACACGGGGAGTTAGATTGCTAGGTTTCAGTAGACAGAACGACGTCTTTTAGTCCCATTTCGGAATAAGATGGATATTGGAAAATGAGAATTTGGAGACGACTTTCTTGATGAGAAAAAGAGCAACAGTTGAGTTCCGATTCCCATCACAATTGTTTCATGTTGGGAAAGTCACATGACCCTCCCAGTTCTATTTTCGGTTTGGCAAAGTTTCGAGAAAATGAGCTCGACTTTTATCTTCAAGTTAGACTTGGGAGATCTACACAAATCACAAAAATCCTATTCATGATCCAGTGGTTATCGTTGTTGATCATGACTTTTCTGACTAATTAACCAATTAATGATCAGAATGACTAACTTCTGGAGCCAGATAGAAATACCGGTGGGATATAAATGTCATATGAGCTTTATGGTTGTTTTTCAAAGCTTCAATGAAACATGTTTTGAAATCAGAAAGCACAAAAAGTGCTCGAAGGAGTTTAGATTCCCTTTCGGTACCTTTTCCACCCTTTCTATCGAAATATTTCTCAAAATCTGTGTTTCTAGAAAGTACCCTATTTTTTATGTCACTAGATGTTACAAAGCAATTTCTCTAACTGAAGAGGGACTCAGAGACAAATTTTGTGTAATTTTTTGCATTGAAATGTTCTTGAAGTTATGTATTTTCATAAAACTACTTTGAAAAAATTCCGAAAAAAAAACTGAAATGTTTGAAAAACGCAGTCCTAAATGGAATCGTTCTCAGTTCTAGCCCAAGAGGGTTGCATGAATCCTAGTCCAAGGCCACTGTGTGAGCAGTTTTTTCATTATCAGCTAATTGCCAGGTCAACCAGACTTTGTTTGCTCTCTACGTCGAGTTTTCAATGAAACTATTCAATTTTTTAAATACAGTAAAAAATCGATCGGAAACTGTGAAAAATTCTAAAAAATTGCATTAGAACGAATGGCCTTGGACTAGGATTCCTACGGCCTTCTTGGACGAGAACTAAGCGCTCATGAATTTTCGACGGCGTTTTTTCAGACGGGTTTCCATTTTTTTCGGGACTTTTTCCAAGTAATATTACAAAAATACATAACTTCAGGAATATTTTAATGAAAAAAAAAGACACAAAAATTGGTTGGAACCCCACTTTGATTTTTTTAAACAAGTCAGGTTCCTTTTCAGTCAAGAAAGATGGATAGGCATACTTTAAATTGTCTATAAACACTAACCAAGCTTTAGTCTATTCTACAAATGTTCAAACTTCAATCATCCTAATTTACACTCTCCGTTCACACTCTCCGTTCACACTCTCCGTTCACTCTCCGTTTATCAGTGTTCTTCCGAGAGGAGCCCACCCAAACAATTTCATTACCAAGAGCAAAGAAATTCGCCCGTTTCTTTTTTCTCTTCCGCTTTTTACTCGAGCATTTTTCTCCTCTCTAGAAGATTAACGAACACATTTTCTCTCAAAGTCACTTTAGAATCTGCGACGTCTTCTGCCTTTCCGACGTCTTTGCCGTTTTTTTCTGTTCACATCCCTCTTAATCAGGAAAAGAGGACACGCCCATCTCGCAGCACTCTTTTGTTGATTTCTTGAACCGAACTTCCCTCGCAAAAAAAAGAGTTCCAAGTCTCGTTTGGAGATCATTCTTTTCGTACCTTATGACTCTGAAAATTCTATTGCTACTTTGGTGTCTAAAAACATGTAATTAACTTTCAGATGATTGTTTTCTCTCCGTTTTTTCTTTATATTAACCTGCAATTAAAAAAATATCGAGAAGAAAAAAAACACTATGCCGGAGGGCTTATACTACTAATGGATAGAGTTTAGTTACTTTCAACTATACTAACTGACGTTCTTTTAAAATTATTATTTTGATGCATCATCTAGGCATCTCCATAATTCTGTAATTAGTTTCTATGACGGAAATTAATCAATGAATTGAGAAATAACATGTTTATTATTGCTTTTCTAGATCCATCTGTACATTGCTCATTAGAATTTCCGACGCACAAACTACATTAACAAGTTTCTCGAATTTTGAAAATCAAAGGTTCTGCTGAAACTGTATTTTAGTTAAGAAACGATTATTGGTTTTCCAAATTTTAGATTATCAAACATAATTATTCTGGTACCAAAAATCGGAGCCGAAGTTCCCAGCTCCCACAACGACAAATACCATAACCTAAAAATATGTTTCTGTTTTCCCAAAAAAACCGAAAAATATAGAAAATCTGCACAAAAATCCAGGAACTAACAATTTTTAGGTTACGGTAGTTGTCGCTGTGGGATCTTTTCCCACGACTCCGGCGTTTCTCTTCCACAGCTACGACTTTTGGTACCAGAATAATGGTTCTAATAAGTTCGGTACTCTTTTAGAAACGTTTTTTATTTTTTCCAAGAATTATGATACTGTAAGTACCATACGGCTCCAATGAACCGTAATATTCAAACCACATCTAATAGGAAGAAATCTATCCTATTCTCTAACATCCACGTAGAGTCACAAAAGTCTAGAACCCGTCACTTCTCTTCTCAATACCCGTTCCCAGTTGAATAGGTCATTATCAATTATTCATATTTTGTTGCATGCCCTTTCCCTTCTCTCCCTATCTTTTTGTCACTCGTTCGCGAGGATATTAACCCGAAACTCGTCAAAAAGTTATGTTTTAATTGGAATGTTTCGACCGCATTCTCCTATTCACATCTCCTGACAAAAATGTCCCTTTTTGGCAGAATTTTCAATTTCTTTGCAACTCGAAAAAAAGTTCGTTTTATTCTTTCTCGGTTCATTCGATCTATGCTCGTTTCTTCTATTCTTCTTCTCAAATCAACCACCATATTCAGGCATTTGGTCTGGATAATATCATTCTTACTCTTTTTTTTTGCAGAATGATACCACCGCCTCCGAACACATCTTCCCTTACGTGTACTCCAGAAGAAGAATCTGAATACTATAAAGATGTTGAACACATGTTCGCAACCCTCTATTTTTTCTTACCATTTAGTGCAGCTGGAGCTTTTATCGGTGAGACTGGAAACTTGAAGCTACCGTAATCCTTCCTTATATTTTCAGCAAATGTGATTTATTTGATTGTGGTTACTGTAGGAATCCGGAAAGGTAAATTACCTTTAAAACGATATGCATTGACTATAAACCGAACATGCGCCGATATTTTCACAATTCTGGTCGGCGCCTATTTTTATATGAAACAAAAAATGGAGAGATGCGATTCCCATATTTGCCTCCCAGTGGAATCTGGTGTCTCGCGATATGTACTTCAAGTTGTATTTGTTTTAAATTACTGGTGTGTCAGTTTGTCATATTCTGGAATTGCTGTTCTTACCAACTACGCTGTTAGAGCACCTTTACAGTTAAGGTATTCATTAAAATTGATCTCAAATTAACTAAAAGGGAATTCAGGTGAATCTAACTTCCATGAAAGTGGCGAAATATATAGTGATGGGGTGGATGGCTCTTCTCTTTTGTTTTTTCCTATGTGTCCTATTGGTTCATCAAGGAGAGTTGGATTATAACAGTAATTCCGTTATCCATTTGTTTCTCGATGACTTTGATTCTGATGAGGTGGGCGAAACCGGAAATTTAAATCTGAATTGTCAGTTTTCAGTACATCGGAGAATGGATCGTTGATCTGTGCCAGCATATCAATACACATCCAGGAACACGGAGTCTTATAGTTACAATTTTGCCACCGATACTCTTTTATTTGATATCCGTTGTCAGCTATGTATTCATTATTCACCTCCTATTCTCCAGGAGAAAAGTTTCCTCATACCACCGACATTGGGGATCGATGCTTCGCCTTGGTATTCATTTAATTCTATTTGCTGGAACATGTGCACTAACTGGAACAGCTTATCTCGGATCGTTTTCTATTGGAAACTTTTGTGAGCAGCATCAAAAGGTTGGTTTGTGGAATTGCTGTAAACACTCAAATATGTAGAAGGCCAGCCTAATAACTTTGAGCCAATCTAGGTCCTTGGAAAAGATTTTTAAAAAAGTGGTCAACTGACAAAAAGTTTATCAAAATATTTTTCAAAAGATATTTTTAAAAACGTATTTTTCAGTTTATTTTCAGTTGATTTTGATCAATTTCCGGGGTCTGGAGCTCGGCTGTCAAGTTTCCGATCACTTCGAAAACTTTGTAAGGTGTACATTAGACCTAGATTGAGAACCTCGCATTCACAGATTTTTTTTGAAAGTTCCTAGTTTTGCAGCATCGCAGCTTCAAAGTTGACGGTTTTCTTGGTCTTCTATTAGATTGTTTACGGTAATTGGTTATCGTTAGGTAGCGTCTTCCATTAACTTTGCCAACAAAAATCATGTTAATTCTGGGTTCAATAATTCTTCTGATATAAAATTTCATGCTTCACTTCATATCCCCAGTTCTTCCAGTTTCAGAACGAACCAATGTGTCTAGAAGCAGTCGTATCATACATGTGGAACACAGCAGCCGCTCTCATCGGATGGATATGCCGAATGGTCATCGACGCAACAGTTGATACGGTAGACATTGCGTGCTTCTTCATTATTCATTCGAAGGTACCAGTCAGATTTCTCTCATTGATTCCAATTTCAGTTAAATGACGACGTGCTTCGGCGAACGTTTTTCAACAGTATCCGACATCGCTTGTCCTATGGTCCTACTAATACGGCTAATGATGTACGATTATGCATCCCTTGTTTTGTTTGGTAGTTCAGTTGTCTAGAGTTTTCAGGCTTTTTATGTGAATTCTAAAAATGTCTCAAAAAATGAGAACTCCAAAAAACGGCAACTAAACAAAACATCGCTTATAATTAATCTATTACTAACTGTTTCTTCCTGATTTTCAGACAAAATTAATATTGAATCAAATTGAGGTATGTTGAGATTTCGTATAACTTCTAGTCATTAGTTTTTATTACTCACTTATTGCACTTGCGCGTTCATCACTTTTTGCACAACCCGAATAGTTTCTGAGCATGTTTGTATTTTCTTTTTCTATCATTACGTCGTTAGAAATATTTTTAAAAAATTGTAAGTAGATGTTGTCCCACTCTCAAACTATCTGAAAATCCTATTTTCAGATATCCTGTCATAAAACATCAACTGGTCCGTCTAGGAAATCTGAAAGCGTCCAAATGGAATCTCTCATCAAAAAACCGCCATCCAGAACTCGGAGACTTAAAATTACAGCACAAAAAAAAGCAACGATTCTGGAAGAGAGTATCGCTTGAAACAATTTTTTTTCTATCCGCTTTGTTTTTAATTTTAATTGCAAAAGTTGAATTTTGTTGGGGAGCTAAATATTTATATATTGAAAAAATTGAAATTGAATTTTTCCTATCATATTTGAAAAGTACCCGTTCAGAATAAATATAATCAAAAAGGAAAGAAGATCATTTGTCGACACTAAACTCCACATGACTTTGGGAAGCAGGACTCTTTACTTCCACCATTCCACTGATCAGTCGGTCAAACTTCTCGTTCATTTCTTTCCTCAACATTTCCATCAACTCCACTGTATTCAGATTTTCTTGTGATGCTCTGAAATTTCCTCTTGATACTTTTTTTTCAAATGGTCATGGAATACCTTAAAACTCCTCTGGGTGGTTTGACAATCGATGCTTCTAAAGAAGTTCCATTTATGGGAAAACTCATTGATGTATCTGTTTTTCGAAGTGCACTATGAGGTGGTTGAGCGAAAACTGGCAGCAGTTTTGGCTGAAATTCATACTTTAAACAATTCGGACTAAAATTTCTCACCGCGAATGAAGATGTGAAAGTCTCAGATAAAGGTCTATCAGGTAGTTTTGAATCGGCTTCACTGGCTCTTCTCTTCGGATGTTTTCTTACTGGAGCCTCTTCGCTAATGATTCCCGGAAGCGTTGAATTCACAGGAGGAGTATACAGAACTGATGATTTACGCGACCTGAAAAAACGGTAGCTCATATCAGTGACTTAAAATTCTCAGCGATACAATTATAATACAAACTAGAATCGAAAACTGAAAATAAAAGCGTAGAAGTAGAAGGAAAGTACTTTAGGAAAAACCTCGTCTCATCAGCCTCTTCATCGCTGGAACTTGTCTCATCTGATTTATCTTCTTCTTCTGATTCTTCTGCCACTGATGGTCGAGTCTTTGGTAATCTCATACTTCCACCGTATACTCTTGCTCTCGAATTCGTGCTCATTGTGCGCATTATGTCCCGTTTAACAGCGTCAATATGAGACGAACTGCGCACGATTTCTCTTCGACGATCGTCTCGGAGTTCATATCTGAAAATAAGAGAAAGTCGATGTGTATCTACCGTAATACCTGTATTTAATAGAAAAGTCCCTCTAATAGAATGACCTCCTTCAAAATTGCGTTTTCGAAATTAAAAGTTTCCGTAAGTTTGAGTAAAAAAATCACCGGAAATTCCACAATTTTACAACAATTTTTGGAAACTCTTATTTTCTCGAAAAATTGCATAATTTTGGTGAAACTTATAGATTTGCATGAAATTTGATAATTCACCAAAAGTTTCTATGAAAAATTTCGGAAAAATAGCCGGAAAATAGAAGAACCTCCTCTAATTGAAGGGCCCCTGTAATAGAAGGGTTCTAATAAAGGTTTTACGGTATACCGGATAGTATTAACATGAATTTAAAGCTGTACCTTAAACTACTAATGTCCTGTTTGATTTCATGAAGATCATCTTCATTAACTCCATCCATTTTCATTTCTTTCTTTGTTTGATGTATGAATCTTGCCACAAGTCGTTGAATTATACTTGCATATGTCAACGGTGCCTTTCCAGAATCATCATCTTGACCTCCAGATTTTTCCATTTCATTCCTTTTTCGAGAGTAGCCAGGGCGCTGAAATGCTTTCTTACTCTATCTCATTGTCTTTTATGCCAAACTTACCCGAATCGTTGCTCGATTCCGATTCTTCTGATACGTGTATTTCCCTAACAGCCATCTTACTGTATTCAGAAGGCAATTCACGAAATTGATAAGAGATTTCGGTGTGATAATGATGTTGAATGGAGGTGGAAGACTGGACCCTTCATCGAAATGAGCCATCCAGAGTTTAGTTCGATGGAATTTCCACTCCAGATCGGCATGATCATTGATAATTTGGAAAGAATGAGACATCATGGCAATTAACATATTCAGAAGTACAATGATTGAAGTGCAGTGGTACATAATGAACATTCCTTGACCAACCCACTGCGTGATTTTATGATTTTCAATGACATCAGTGTCTTCTGGTTTGGTGATAGAGAACAAGGACCAAAGAAGTGTCAAATAAGAATCAGCAATCGAAGAAAACACATTTGTACTTGATCTACACGTGGAACCGGGTACGCAGACATCCGTATTCGGATCATAGTACCAGTAAAGTTGAGCCAGTCCAATTGAGAAGGAGCTGATGATAAGGACAAAAATGAAACAGAATTTCGCAACATCCACAAGCATACATCCGAGGGAGATCTGAAAAGTTTTATTTTGAAAAACAGTTCAGTTCATTTACAAAACCTGAAGTGGTCCCAAGTAAGGATTCGTCTGAAAGAGATAAATGATTCTAGCAAATGAGAAGACGTTTCCAACAGCAAACAAGGCTTCAGCCACCAGCATCGGTTCTTCCGATTGCCAATGAGTTCGAACCGTATATCGATATGGATCTTCGCGATATGTGAAAATGTAGTACGCGCTTAATCTGAAAATATTTACCATTGTGGCCTAGAAGAGTAAACTTGCAAAACTTAGGCTATCATCCAAAAATGGACTAAACGCATTAGTTTTGCGGTTCAAATATTCGTTAGAAAATATTTCGAGTTCACCCGTTTCCGAAAATTTTATTTTGAAAAACACACCAATCGTACCTAATGGAAATTGTGCACAAATAGAGACAGATCATGAGGAAATCAAGCCAATTCCACCATTGTCTCATGTATCTCTTGAATCCTTCTTCCCATAATTGCTTGATTTCTGACCATAACATTCCAATGACCCATGTGAAAACTAGAGATTCCACCCATGTTGCAGGTGGTCCTCTGTCTGATGCTCGCGTTACACCACCCTGAAAATTCAACAGAGGAATTGAAACAAATGGCATCCGAAACTCACTCTTTCTCCTTTCTCATATCGATAATCTTCAAACGTTGCCCATGTTAATAATCCCAGAAATGTTGCAAAAGAAATTGAATAATAGAAAAATTTCATGAAGGGCGATCGGACTAGTTTTCCTAAACGACTTCTTGGCATCTGAAATGAATGAGTTGTTTCAGGGAGATCCTAGAAGTAAAGATATACTCACTAAAATATACAGAAGACAGAAAACGGGCCAGAAGGCTAATAAGAATGCGTAGAGAAAGAAGCTGGCCCATGTTCCACTCTGTTGACGATATGGAATCCCTTCGTACCAAATTGATGTGAGCAATTGTTGGCAATGGGGGTGTGAAACAAACTGAAAATTTTTACAAGGCAAGTTTTTTCATAGGAAAAGGTAATAACTTACAGCTTTCTGTTCATATTTGATTGCCAGTTTCAGTCTGGCAAGAGATAGTTTGCTTGCCCATAAATCGATATTATCATTGTTATCATTCTCCTTATTTAAAATTGCAATCACTTCTTCAGAACTCCGACACTGGCTCAGCAGATCACAGGAATATTGTTTACATTGCTCCGAGAGCTGAAGGTATGTCTCTTTGAATTCATGCTCCTCGAATGCCAATCTTTGGAGAGCCCAAGAAAGTTTAAATGCTTCGTTTATAGGATCCGAACTGGTAAGAGACATATAGGCAGGACTTGCAAGTGCTCGATATGTATTTATCCGTTTAAGAGAGTACTGTAGAGAATCATTCAGACGCTCACGATCACAGGTCTCACAGATACAGGTATGGCTGAAAAAAACAGAAAAAAATTTCCTCGAAATTTATGAACCAATACTCACTTATGCGGAGGATCAATTTTGGCATCTTTCCTTATCAACATTTGCAAAATTTCGAATTGGTTGAGTTGAGCAGCCAGAATAACCGGAGAAATATCACTGGAATACTCGGCACTTGCTGCCTCTGAAGGATCTAGAGCTTGCGTCCAACCCTCTCCAAGCATTTCCTTTGTGATGTTCGGATGGTTCACAAGAACTTCGACCAGTCGATACACTCCTGAAATGAGAATTTTCTTTGGAGGGTAAAGATTTCTAGTTTTACCTTCTCGGATCGCACACAATAATGCATTTCCTATTCGGATATCTGGTTGTTGAAGAAGCAATTCCACGACTTCCATATTCTCATTATCAACTGCGATTTCCAAGGCAGTTCGACCCATTGAATCCAGACAATTCACATTTAGACGACGTTCACCATCATGCTGAAAATGATAATTCACTTTATTGAAGAAAAGCTTAAGGGCTTACATAATCCAGAAACTCTTGAAGAGTGGGCTTGTTTCCGAGTTCTGCTGCTTCCAGGAATCTAAAATTCGTTGAGATTTTCGAACCTTTCGGAATTTTCATATGCTGTCTGGGAACTGGGAATATTCCTATCAGCTATATTCATATCCAAACTTTATGAGTATAGTTCTAGATATTCAATCAAAGAGAAAGCTCAGAAAGCTAAAATTCTCTCTGTTTTCCCGATTCATAAATTTCTTTCCAGCTGATCAATTTTCATAATGAAAATGTCCTACCTTCTCTCTTCTGGACTTATCATATCATTCGTCCGGATATGTACTGCTGCCGGTGGAGGCATGTTCGTTAAATTTCGATTTCTTGGTCGTGGAGACGGAGCACAACGAGAGAATCGACGTCCTTGGGCCGACAGCATCCTTCAATTTAAAACAGTTTTATTCAATTTCCTTTGGTTTTCTAGGTTTTCGGGCCCTCAAATGTTTCTTGAGTTTTTTTTCTAGTTGTCACAAAAAAGAAACCAGAGATTCTTCTCAGTAAAATGACATCGTGTGGGCTCGCGGAATCAGGAGACAAAGAGTCACCACTAAACATTTGATTGTCCAATTTGAAAGAAATAAAGTTTTTTGTTTTCCTGATATCCCTCACTAGTTTTATTACACCTTTTGCGTAGCAGCATCATCTTCCCCCGCAGGAGCTTCTAAAGTTAGATTTAGCAGTAGTCAGTACTCGAAAAACTTATTAACTCAAGTGGAGGGTCTCAAGGAAAAAAATGGGAGCAAGAAGAAGTACCGGACGCCATCCTCCATTCCAATCATTCTCTCGTCTCGATGACGTCCTTCTCTCCAGATTTAAAAGGATTTATTGATGTGTATTTGAAGGAGGATACTGAAGAAGAAAAATAACAGTTGCACTTTAAAAACAATTTGAGATAATTTGAAGAAGGAGAAGAAATAGAATATATCTGTGGGCCAGCTTCAACACATGATGATGAATGAGAAGAAACAAAAAGACCGAGACAAATTGAATGGAAAACGAAAACAGATGTGTTTTGTGTTGTTGGTTACGGCGGGAGTGGATAAAACTTTGAAATGACAGGGAACTCATTCTAAATATTTGGTAATGCTGTTTCTATCAAAACTGAAAATTAACTTTAAAAAGAGCCAGGGACTCAAAATTAGGGATCTAATTTCTTTTTAATTTTGGGTTCCGATTTCTCTTTTTAATGGGGGATTCCGACCAAAACATATTTGTAATTTTTCAAACAAAAAATGTTCTAAAAGTTCTGTATTTCCAAAATATTACTTCGGAAAAATTCTGAAAAATCGCAATCTTTGAAAAAACCGTAGAGTGTGAAAATTCGTCTAAAAAAGGTGGTGAATAGGGTCGAGAATTTGAATTCCAGCGCAGTGAGTAAACCTATTCCAAGGCGACGTGACGCTTTTTTCGAATGGCCGATAGAGGTTTCGTATGGTTTTTGCCGGAGATAAAAGCGGACAAATCTGGAAAAATTTTCAGGTAAAAAAGACGGCCCGCAGGCCTAGGTTTTCCACTGCGCGGGAACTCAAATCCTCGTCCCTATTCGCCACCTTTTTAGCGATATTTTCACTTTCAGCGACCTTTTCCGGGGATATCGGATTTTTCTCAATTTTCTCGCAAAAATTATTAAAAACATACGAAATTAGAAAAATTTTTTATGTTGGTTAGAGTCCCCTTTCAAGCTGATTTTTTCAACGAAATACAAATGTTATTCTGACCACTACGCCCACTATACTGAACAATTTTGTACCTTTTTGAACATGACTCAAAAATATATAAAAAACTAGACCAATAGTGTCCAGTGTGGTGTGAGATGCAAAGTCAAAATGGATGTCAGAACGTCTTTAAATTTTTCAAAAAGCGCTTCAAAAAAAAGCAAGAGACAATGGGATAGACCTCCCAGAGGACCTGACATATTCCTGAAAGTTCAAAAACAAGGGATGCGACACGTGGCGGATGTTTGAGCTATGATCTCAATGGTGACCACACCGGAGGAACAATTGTTTGTGTCTGGAGAAGAAAAAGATGAAGAAGAAGGTGATAGTCGGAGTTTGGTTAGTTAAATAAACAAAAACTTTGAAATGTTTTTTGAAAACTAGAAATTGAGATTTTCGAAAAGTCTAGATGCAAAAAATTTTGAAGTACGTTGACACTTTCTAGTTTTGGTTCTATGGAAACAATTCGGAAAGAGTACTTGTGGAAACTGGAGAGAGAAGAAAAAGAAGGCACAGGAAGAATCTAAAAAAATGCCCTAAGGGAAGGGAATGCCCAAAAAATCAGTGAGTGTGAAGATGATGATGGAGGAGAAGCAAGAAGAAGAAGGAACTACGGCGGTTGAATAAGGAGAATGATAGAAAGAAGAAAAAAGAAGAAGAAAACAGAAGATGTCGCCCGAGACGAATTTGACGAGATGAGCTCCCGTTTCTCTCTTGTCAAAACTTGTGTAATATCGAACACGAATAGGCTCCGCCCACTTGGCTTTTCCCTTTTTGATTCCCCTTTCCCACCCGTAGTTGAAGACGTCGTTGAAAACTTGGCGAAAAAAAAATTGAAAATAGAAAATTCTGTCGACCGAAGCATCGCTTCGTAAGCACCGCCCGGTAATCTTATTCGAAGAGACAGAGCGAAGATGTCAAAAGTTTTTGATGACGCCTTCTTCTCTCCTTTTTTTCGGCTTTGGAATCATAGAGCGAATGCTGCTTGGGTACAGTTGAACCTCGTTGAGAATTTTGGAAAAATTATGAAAGAATACAAAAAATAGTAGGGAAGATTGATGTCCCTGGAGACCAGTTATGTACTCACTCGAATCATATTTCAGCCCAAAGAGCACATTTTTCATCGGATGGACCGGAACTTGCCCGGGTTTTTTCTATCTTTCTCGCTTCTTTTTTCTGGTGAGGAAGTGTCATTTATTGGGGAAGAGAAGGGAGAAAGGGCATGGATCATTTTTTGTCTGCAGCTGGGAGTGTGAGGATGCAAAGAATTCGGAGTTTTTGGACTATTTATCAAAGTATATCGGTTCAAAAGGCTTGGTCAGAAACAGCGCCCCAGCGAACTTGAGAACCTTCTCATTTAAGAGCAACAGCATACGTCGCTGGATCAAACACTGTGGATGTGTGCCTGGTTTTTTACCTTTTTTATTTCGACCTACTGAAAATAAATACTTTCAAACATCTTCTCCGAATTTAAAGGAAGTAATAAAATTTGACTCTTTCCGGGAAGAACGGTCCCAAGAATTGCGACAACGGTCCCATTGTTTTGACAGCGGTCCCTATGTCCCGAGAACGGCCCCAGCGTTCCGACAACGGTCCCAACCAGGCTTAATCTGGAAACCCTATTCCCGAAATACAGAAAAAAAAACGGAATGGTCTTTTAAAAATCCAGTGGAAAAGTTTTACTTATACTTTACTTATACATTTTACTTATAGATTTTACTTATACTTGCGAATTTCAGGACCTTTTTGACAGGAATTTTTCACAAAATGATACGTTTTTTGTATTTTAGACTTAAGCCAAAACGCCTTTTTCCGGCACTGATGTGAACAAGGCGTTTTAGCCTAAGCCTATAATTATAAACAAAATACACTCTGAAAAAATTCCAGTAAAAAAGTGCTGGAATTCTCAATTATCGGCAAAATGTTCGTTTTTGTTGCTGAAATATGTTTCTTTGTTGAAACGAAAATTACAATTTCCGATGTTTTGAATAGGGTTTCCAGATTAAGCCTGGTTGGGACCGTTGTCGTACCCTTGGGACCGTTGTCGGAACGTTAGGACCGTTGTCGGAACGTTAGGACCGTTCTCGGGACGTTGGGACCGTTATCGAAACAATGGGACCGTTGTCGCAATTCGTTGGGACCGGCGGTCCGATGATGGGAAAATTTATACCAGTTATATACAGCCGGTTAAACTTAAGGGCTCTTTTGGGGCCATGCATTTTCAGTTCTATAAAATTTTAATCAGCTCAAAAACCGATTCTCTAAATTTTTTAGTCTCTCAATTTCTAAACTTTCGAGTTTCGAATTTTCGAATTACTGAGATTTTCAGTTCCCAAATGTTTTTTGCTTTTCTGAATTCCGGAAATTCGAAAAGTTAGCAATTCGAAACATCGAAAGTTAGGGAATTAAAAGTTTCGGAGATTCTGAAACTAAAAAAACTTAGACATTACATAAAATAAAAACTCCTGAACTTGCATATTCAGATGTAAACTTTAAAATTTGACTATTCTAGAGAAAATGTCAGTAAGCCTGAAATTCAGATATCCAGATGTTTGGAACTTCCGTAATTCGGGAATTCAAAAAATCCGTATTTCACAATTTCCGAAATTTATAGCAGTAGTTTCAGTGATTCAAAGTTTTGGCATATTCGAAAATTTGGAATTGAGAACTTTAAGTGTAACAGTGATCAGAAGCCAGGGGGTTGAGCCAGGGGGCATAATCCGACTGGTTAACTTTGAGCTCATATATCTTTTTCCCTGTGAAAGATATCGAAACGTGGTCAACTAATAAAATGTCGATTTTAATATCAAAAATATTTTGTAAATTGCTTTTGGATATCTTCCACTGGAACCGAGATACATTAGTTGAAAGTGAAAAGACTGGGTAGCATACTATTAGAGTTTTTATGGTAGCTGTGTTCGTTAGTACCGGTCTTATTATTTTTGCTTATACAATTATGTTGTTCTCTCCTATTTATTTCATGAACTCAATTTGGAAATATTATATCTGAAACCCTGTTTTTTTTTAGTAGAACTCTGAACATCACTGAAAATGAAACTATCAAACAATTGAAAGTCAAAAATATCTCTCAGAAACTCTTTGTTCTAAATAAGAACTTCTTATTCTATCATTCCGTTCAAAAACCAAAAGAAAGGAAATGAAAACTTACGACTCCGTGTCGAGATACTGATACGAATTTTTGTGATTCATCGTCGTTGGCTTGTCTCAACCAGCTCTTTCTTTTTCGACGTCTTCTCTCTCGACAAACTCGTCGTCATTTAATTTTGATGCTGTGCCTAAATTTCTGAAATCTGTGGACTACTACGATGCAAAAAAAGAAAGAAACGAAAACGGAATGTTAATCAAATAACAGGAAAGGAGGGATATAGGAAGTGATTGTTTCCAAAAGAGTTTTCAGAAAGTGAACTGAAATGGAAAATTTTAAGAAATTCATGGGTTTTCTTTAGTCAAAAAAAAAACAAGTATGAAGACCATTCTCTGTTAAAATGTCTCCAGGGATTCTGAAGAAAAGAAAAAAACTTCAGTGAAGAAAAGAAATGTAGACGACGATTTTATTGGGACTGAAAATGGAAAAAAGGAAGGAGATAGCTGAAGATGGTTCCCACGGTTTGAAGGGAAATTAGATACTTCTGGACCCAAATTGCGTGACATTTTTTGAAGAGATGCTTTGAGAATATGGAAGAAAGATTGAAGGAAAGGAATAGTAGGTTCCAACAGAGCGTTCGATACGTAAACCAACTGGAACCAATTGGCAGGAGTCTTATGAAAATCATAAAAAAGCGAAGGTCTCTACGAAAACATTAGGATATGAGTAGTAGGAGTCTTCGCTTCAGTTATGCTTCATAAAATTTTTACCCAGGTGCATTCGATGTGTCTTTTTCGAAAAAAAATGTTTTGAACACGGATAATTTCGAAAATTTTTCGAAAGTTCGTTTAAACAGTTTTCTGACCATAAAAATTGACGGCCTAGAAAACTCAACTTGCGAAAGTTTTGAAACCATGGTAAACACAGGTAAAATGCGAACGGATCCGTTACGGACGCTCAGCGTTCGCGCGCGGTTGAAATAGGAACCGCATACGGACCGCACGCGACCCGTTTTCAGAAAACCACAGCACATTATTCCGTATTCCTCCGTATTCTGTCCGTTCGCGAACTCCGTATCCGATC
>NC_013490.2:6737933-6763014 GCF_000004555.2 Caenorhabditis briggsae
GGAGTTCGCAAACGGATAGAATATGGAGAAATACGAAATAATGTGCTGTGGTTTTCTGAAAACGGGTCGCGTACGGTCCGTATACGGTTCCTATTTCAACCGCGCGCGAACGCTGAGCGTCCGTAACGGATTGTTCGCGAATCACCTGTGAATGACCTAGAAAACTCAGCAGGTGCATGTTAGACCAAATCTAGACCATCAACTACGGAGGGCTAAAAAAATCATATTGAGTTAGGCCACTTCATTTCTCACATGAAACCAGAGGGTGTGATTTTCGACTTCAATTGAAAAAAATTCAAATTCCCATTCGAATTTTCAGAAATCACACACTGAATGGAAGGCTTTAGCCGCGAAATGTTCAATTTTTTTCATGTTTAAAAATATTTACAAGAAAGATTATCAAAATTTCAAACAGCTCATAATTCCGCTTTCAATGTTCCCAAGTCTGGGATTTCTGGGCCCAGAAAGCAGTCCCAACAGGGACGCCCAGATTCCCAAGTTTTCCAATTCGCATAGTTAAAACCAGTGACACATTAAACTCTATCACTGTGAAAATCAGACCGACATCCCCAAAAAACTAAAATGTACGAAAATTATAGAAATTTTAAATTTCAAAAAAATACAGTTTTTTCTGAAACCCCAAAAAAAATCAATTCGGAAAAAACATTTTATCAGAAAAAATTCAGAAAAAATGAGGATCTATTCACCATTCTTCTTTTGAAAACTTTCATCTGCTTACTGAATTTCATCTTCTTCCGTCTGTTGCTCTTTGGTTTCAAAAAGAAGACATGCCTCCGGTTTCATCTTAACTCTTCTATCAGCGGGAACATTCTCCAGTGATTCCTTTGAATCTTCCGATTTTTTATTGGGATTTCTGTTTCGTTTTTCGTGTTGTGCACAAGCCGCTTCCATTTCCTTTTCGAGCGCTTCAATTTCCGATTTATTCTAAAAATAATGCAACTTTTGAAGTAACAGATCACAGTTCCAACTTTTTCATTATCAACATTTCCTTGGTATTTTATAACTTTGGGGTCGAAAATTAAATCACTTTCAGCAACACGCGTAACGCGATCATGGATAGCAGCTGTAAAAATTTAAAAGTTTATCAGAAAGTGTATCAAAGAAAACGCACGATTATCAACTTCCACTATAGTCTTATCCATTTTACCACAGAGTTCTGCTGGGATCACATCTCCATCCAATCCAATATTCTGTGTTTTTCCAGATCGAGTATTCGCTTTCACTTCGTTCTGAACTTCCAAAGTAGTTGCCTTTGAAATCGTCGATTTCTTCTTTTTCCTTGACGAAGAATCAGCTTCTTGGGTGGTTTTTGTCTTTACTTTTCTCGATTTGGATTTCGATTTTTCACCACTTTTTAGTTTCTCATTTTCATCTGGTACCTTCTGGACATTGTTTTGATCCTCTGCCTTCGGTTCTACTTTGTTTTTCTTCTTTTTCTTCTTCTTATCACTCTTCACACCTCCATAACTACTTTCATCGCTTGGCAAAACTTTGGAATCTTTTTCAGATTTCTTTTTTGAGCAGAGAACAATGAAACAAAGAGACATCGAGAAAAGAATCATCACTTCGTGTATTGTGTTTACTGAGATGGATTTGTTTTGAGATATTAGGCTGGTATGCAAAAATCGGAGCTGTGGAAGAGAAAATCTGACGGCCGAGGCCACGGCCGAACTACCGTAGTGAGCAGCTTTTTTTTCATATTACTCTAGTCTAATTTCCATGCGCTTTCAAGGATGGGCGGGGCTTAGGTCCCGTAGCGAAATCATCCACAAAGGTGTATTTAAAGGACCATGTGCAAAGGTGTATTTAAAAGACCATGTAACTTATTAAAATTTTTTGTGGTCTATTTTTTTCGATTTCGCAAAAAAAAATAGGCTAATAAATAACTACGAACTCACACGCTTTTTTGAATGCACCTTTAAGGATTTTTCTACCGGACCTAAGCTCCGCCCATTCTTAAAATTTCGCCGCCTTTTGTCCCAGTAAACAAGAAAAAAGGACCAAAAATTTTGGATTATGGCAGTTTTCATTACGGGGACCGCTGGTCACGCCCACAAGATTTTCTCTTCCACAGCTCCGAGTTTTTTGTACCAGAATAATATAGGAAACTTACAGAACATGGTGCATTTGATGATAATGATATTTCAATCTGAATCTATTCAAACTATCAGATATCACCGTTTTGCTGGAAACCTTTTTTCCCAGTTTTTTCTTCATAACGTGAGTTTCTAGATTTATTTATTCGAGATAATTAAAAATCAATCAAGTTGAGTTATCTAAATCATTTTCAAGAATTCGTGTTCATTTCATCGCCTGATTAAAGCAATTCACTGTGACAACAGGACAACATTGCCGCAATGTCATTCGGAGATTATCTCATTCTCGTCCAGAATACATTTCTGATTGCGCTCATCTCTTGTCCAACATGGATTCTCTGTAAAGGAAAAAAGAAGGCGTCTGGAGGCGGAGGAGCGCAGACACCGTCGAAACGAGGATCCTCCACGGAGTCTCTTGCCGTCAAATCTGCTATTGTGAGTTGTTGGAAATTTGATTTTTGAGGTCTTAAACACTTTTCATTTTTCAGAAACCTGCCGTAACTGATCCATCTCCGAGTACACTGGGTCCAGTAAAAGAAGAAACGAAAAATGAAGAGCCAAAAGCAGGAGAAGTGAAGACAAGTGGTGAAAGTAAGGATGCAGGAGGAGGTGGAGAAAAAAGAGGATCAGATGATGGGAAAGATGAAGGACAAAAGGATGAAAAAGGTTCTGATGGCAAGGAATCCAAAGATCGATCTCTGAAACCATTCCCAAAGTTTGAAGTATGTTATCCTTGTTTTGACCAAAAGCTCATTAACCCTTAAATGATTCCAGATGCCAACTGAAAGTAAGAAAAAGAAGAAGATGAACGATCACGAGAAAGACAAGAAGGAGAAAGTAAAGGCTGGGTTCTATCAGGAAAAGTCAGATGAAGATGATACACTGGACAAAGTAGACAGTCTTCGAGTTGAGCAATCGGATAAAACGAAACGATCGCAGAAGAAGAAAAAGTGATTTTGACAGAAAGAAGGATATTTGAACTATTCGAACAAGCACTGCTATTTTTTTATAGATAAATATAACTTTGGATCTTTTCTTTTGTCTTCTCCTTATGTAACAGAATTCCATTTTTTTCTTTTGAAAATGCAAAGGATATTTAAATTTAGGAGGATGAAAATGAGTATAAACAAGTCTATCTACAAGTCTTCAAAATGAGTGTAAACAAGTCTATATTGAAAATTTTTGGATTTCGGTGTTCCTAATTTCGCCATTTCAAGTCTTCCTCATTTGAAACTTAATTTTTTAGATTTTTCTTGTTGAGAACTTCCAAATGAGTAAAAAAGACCTATTTAGCTTGATTCTAATTTTCAAGGATTCATCCGCCTTTCATCTGGGTACCTATCCTCAATTTTGCCATGTTTATACTCATTTTGAAGCACAAAACGAAGGGAGTTCAAGAAACTAAGTTTCAGTTTATTTGACCTAAAACTAGGTCAAATAGACTTGTTGAAAAAGTTAAAAGATCAAAAATCAACGCTTGTTCATAGTTGAGACGCTCAAAACGCGCCGAATTCAAATTCACTCACTATTCCGACCCATTTGCAATTTCCCAACCAATTGATAATGGGTGATAAGTGATGTATAATACATGTGGCAAACGCTGAAACATCTTTAAACATAAGGGATAAATTGAGTGCGAAACCATCTAGAAATGGATGAACATGTTTAAAATCCAGTGATTTCTACCGTAACCTATGGACCATCCAATGCAGTAGATGTCAAAAATATCAACTAGGTATATATAATTTAAGTTTTGATTTCAATTATGTAAAATTTTTCAAATTTCGGAAGAGCTCCATTTTTCGGCAACCGTTTTCTCCAGAACTCTCCCATTAAAAATCAACAATTTCTGTATCAAACTTTGGAATGTTCAATGAGCATTGCTCATGCGATCAATTCGGCTGAAATCTACACACGGATCCTGAAAATTCCCTTTCCTTTCAACTTTCAAAGCTCCCTACCCACAAGCCGGTTTATGTGAAACGCACCAAAAAAGAATACGCCGGATCTTCTTTTGAAAACCTCTCATTTTCTAATCTTCCCCCTACCGCATTTCCAAGTCACGTCAGTCTTTCAGCATATGCAAATACTCCTGAAGAGTCCCTCTTGAGAAGACGTACTCCTTCCCAGTTCTTTTCTTCTCTCTTATTTTCTCTTCAAAGTCCCCTAACAAACGGTTCTGTTTTATACGATTTATTCAACCAAAAAAGAAAACTCAGTGAAGTTCATCTGAATGTAATTGGGGGGAGAATGGAAGAGAAGGGAAGGGGTTTTCTGAGATTGTGGAGAGATTTTTGGGAATTTGGAATCGATTATACATGAAAAATACATGGGGAATTTAAGTGTGAGAACAGGGAATTTGCCCGACAGAAGAAGATATACATTATTGGGAGACAACGACTGGTTTCTTTTCCTCGTCGATGTGGGTGATCCATCCGAATCCTTCCTTCTCCTTGATTTCACCGATGATGGTTTTGTTCTCGAGCAGATAGAACGTTTTCGTTTGGCAGGCGTACACCAGGTACTTGATGGAAGCGAACGAGAAGAACAAGTATGGGAAGATGGTCCAGAAGTAGATCTCGGAACAGACGCGTTCGATCTTCGGTGGGCACACATCGGACGGTGTCGAGACTCCTGGGGCGAAAAAGAAAACCAAAACTGCGGTGAGGAGGAAAAAGACTTTGAGCCCTGGGAGGCGGAAGCTCGGGTACTCTTTCATCGATGGACGAATAGATGCATCACAAGCGTAGTGGATCACCATGCATGGAATCAGGAGATGATAGAAGATCATGACAGCGAAAATGAAGATTGTCTGAAATTTCGATATTGTGAAAAAGAAGGATAAGAATTGTATATAAATAAACTTACGAATGAGAAGACACGGAAGAAGATGAGGAATGCACTGAACATGGTACTGAGCAATGCAGCAGCCCAGACGACGTTCATGAGCGTATTTCTGGTGCGTTTCACACAGGAGAAGCATTTGTAAACGATAGCACCATAGATGAGAGTGTAGAGGGAAATAAAAGCGAATTGAGCAACGTAGAACAGTGGATGCTCCCAGAAGTACTCAACGATCTCACCTCCAACGGATTTCTCGTGAGACCCAGTGTTTGGGTTAGACGAGAGAAGGACACTCCATGAGAAGTCTGGAATACGAGCGACGTTCTCGTAAAAATCGCCTGTAAGGAGCGCAGGCTGACCCAATGGGCAGTAGCGAACCATTGTGACAGAATAAGCGAATGCGATGGCAGAGAGCGCTTTTATATGCGCACTCTCGGGGCAAGTAGAAGGCGAGAGATGGAGAATATGTCGATCAATAAGTTCTCTCGGGCCTTGTCCGTCGTGGAAAGAGTACGTCGCGTTGAGTGCCTGCAGGGTGCGAGAAGACTCTCTGGCACATGAATATTGATGCAGAAAAGGGGAGTGTCTTGTGGTGTCGGTAGCCGAGGAGACGTATAAGAGAATGCCTGGCTGGTTGCCCCGTAAGACAAAGACAGAAATGTATACTCAAACAAGGAGGAAGGAGACGAAAATTAGGTTATCAATAAGGTCAAACGTTATCAGGGTGGGAGCTAGGGAAGATAAGAACCTTCACAAGTTTCATTTACTTCGCCGAAGCTTGACCGGTCTACATTTGAGGAGAAGCTACAGTATACCTGCTGGAATGAATTTCAAAAATTCGAATTTTCCAATGGGATCAAACAAATCGAGATCGAGAATCTTGGTAAAAAATCCCACAACTATACCGTAACCTAAAAGTAGTTTTATTTTCCGAATACATTATCTCGATTTTCGTCCGTTGTCAATAAATATTTATGAGTAGAAGTAGCGGAAAACTGGACGAAGGACAGTGAAAACCGAAAAAATAAATCATGACAATAAAAAATTTTAAGGTTACGGTAGCTGTCGCTGTGGGAACTTCCGCCACGGCCAGCGCCATTTCTCTTCCATATCTCCAATTTTTGTACCAGAATAATATTAGGACCAAATTTTTAGACAACATTATTCAACTTTTTGAAACTATCATTTCTTGAAATATATCTTCAGATTTTTGTCAAAAGTATTTCTTCCGTATTTATCCCAATATAGTCCTAACGGATTCGGGGTATATTCCAGTATAGCCCCTCGAAACATTCCAATATAACACCCCTGGCATAAATGTTGGAATACACCCCCACCCACCATCTTTCATAAGCTGGGTGGGGGGTTCAAAAAAAGGTTTTCCTGATTTTTTGCCTGAAGATCAAACGTACGCAGCCATGTTACGCATAGAAAAATATTTGTTATTTATCGATTTTGCACCGGTTTTTTGTTAGTTTTCTATAGATTTCCGCGTTTTTTCTATATTTTTCTCAATTTTTCCAGATTTCTGGTTTATATTACCTTACATTTTTTGTCATTCTACTAGAGAAATAATTATTTAATGCCAGTCCCCAACAAAAAATAGGCTTAAGCAAAAACGGGTAAAAATGTTGAAGATTTCAAATAAAAATAAGCTTAGCACCCTAAATCGGCGTATTCCTTGAAAACAAGACCCCTAGAAATTTTTAGGATTTCAAAGAAGCCATTGCTATCTGACTATGACATTAAAAATTCGAATTTTGTATCTATTTTTGTCAGTCACTTTTCTTTTGTATTTTTTCCATTTTCAGTACATATAATGTCTAGGAAAAAAATGTTAAGACATTGTAAGTACAAATTTCAGATTCTTTGTCTAGGAGTATACTTCTATTCTCTTCTTGGTTTCTAATCTCCGATTCTAGAAATTCACAGTATTATTCTGGTACCGAAAATTGGAGATGTGGAAGAGAAACGCCGGTGGTCAGGCCGAAAGTCCCAAACAACCGTATCCTGAAAAAGTGTTATTTACCGGTTTTTTTTTCGATTTTTGTGCTTTTTCATTCAACCAAGATAAGAAAATAGGAAAATAAACATATTTTTAGGTTACTTTAGTTGTCAGTGTGGGACCTTCGGCCACGACCACCGGAACAATGTACAATAACACAAAAGAGCAGAACATTTATTTTACAAAAAAGTAGTTCAATGCATTGATGGAGTTATTGTCTTCTTACTCATTGGACGGAGAACCTGTAAAATGACATTTTTCACTTGAATCTCCCTAAAACTCACATGAAAAGTACATAACAAGTTCTCATCCACATTCATAATCGCAGCAGAATTGTCGAATTGTCCACAATAGTGAGGAGCTGAGAATATGGTTACGAGTTTCTTCTCAGCAAAAAACTCATATCCGTCTTGAACAACTTGATGAGCTCTCGCAATTAAATCAATTCCCAATGTCTCAATAGCTTGTTTAACCACATTTGCTCCAAAAATATAGGAGACTCCACGAACATTTGGTGCCCAATCAGTGATTGAATTATCTGGATCACTCCATAACAAGTCGATATGAAGAGATGGACTTGGTGGATCCATTGGACGAGGCAATTCACGAAGAGCATCGATATTTGTCAGTTTAGGAGACAATCCTCCATGCATACAAAGAATCCTTCCCGAGACGAGACCAGTGAATGGCATTGCGGCGAACGCTTCCTGGAATGCCAACCACAAACGGGTACTAGCATATCGTTTGTTACATTCTTCGTAGAATCCGTAAACTCGATTCACAGCTGGACATTCATGATTCCCACGAAGCATATAGAATCGATCGAAGAATTTGATTTTGTAGCAGAGGAAAAGAGTGATCAACTCAAGATTCTGACGACCACGATCCACGTAGTCACCGAGAAAAATGTAATTTGAATGTGGAGGGAAACGGGCGATATTGAAGAGACGAATCACATCTGGAACATGTATGAAATGATGGAAAGATCCAGAAGTTTATTCTTTTTACCTGAATACTGTCCATGAACATCACCACAAACTTTGATCGGCGCTTCCACCTCAACCATCACCGGCTGGAGAAGAAAACTTTTCTTCGCCAAGTTGCACAATGCCATCAAGTCTTGCTCTTTGACAGTTTTGGTCATACTCTTTTCTGCATGACCGACTGATAGGATTTTGACTATCAGCTCGTCGATATCAAGTCTAGACGCCATGCTATCTTTAAATGTTTATTTTCTAAGAATCCTGGGAATTTTGAAACTACTCACCATCTATTGTTTTATATGCTGAAGCCATATCCGTCGGTATAACGCACGTTTGGATGATTTGAAAGTAATTACAGAAGAGAATAAATGTGAAATGGATAGACAAAATTTAAGAGATAAAATCGAGGAGAAGTTTTTGGGGAACTATGAAATTGTTTTGATAATTGATACACGTCTTACGATGAGAAATAGACTAGCAACTAAATTGCAAAATCAAATCCAGGTTACAAAGTTTATAAATAAACATGAGCCCAGAATCACTGGTTGGTTTCTACTAGCTTCGCTGTCATTTATATCACTACAAACACCCTAAAACCTCTAATAGAACGACCCTCTAACATTCAAGTTTGATCCAATTTATCTCATACCCTGTAAAAGATATCAAAGAAGTTAACTGAAAAAAATATTCTTAATTTTAGAATCTCATGGAATTTCTTGAAAATTTCGGACTTCTAATACTGTTGAACTACAGTAGTTTTTGAATTCCTTGGAACGTCCCTGATTTTTGAAGTTCCCCATTTCCATGTTACTAGAATTTTTCTGATTTCTGAAATTTCTTGATTTCTGGAATTTAAAATTTCCAATTTGTGATACTCAGAGAATTCTGACAAATTTAATAAATTCGAAAAATTCAGAAATGCTGCAAACCCTAATAGAATGCCACCAAGTCTTTCCAAGTTCATCTAATGTATCTAGGTTCCTGTAGAAGATATTCAAAAAAGGTCAATTCATAAAATGTTGTTCGTAGTATCACACACATTTTTGTAGTTGACCACGTTTTGATATCTTCCAGAGGAACCGAGATAAATTGGCTCAAAGTTGAGTGTTTGGTGGTACTCTATTAGAGTGTTTACGGTGTTTAGTTTACAATCTAAAGTAAAACCCGAGTTAATCAGAAACTCTTGAAATTCAAGAACGTGATCTTGTTTTCCAAAATTTTAGGTCTTTAGAAATCCAACCAAGATAAGATCTCATTCCAACAGCTTCGTAACAAGAAAAACACCTCAATTCGGTTTTCAAATCATCTCCTCACTTCACATAATAATGCACCTCTTTTGGTTTCTCTGGGAGAATGTAATTGTATTTTTTGTTTTATCAATTGGCAAACTTTTCACAGATTCACATCGTCTTCTTCTTCCTTCTACCGTATTCTCTTGTTCAATGCAAATGAAAAAAGAAGTTCAGTGGCGATTCTTGAGTATAAATTTATGAAAAACTTTGAAATTAGAGAAATTTTATTCAGGTTCAATTAGTCGATACGAATACTCCAAAGAATCCGACATCGAAGAAAGATGCTCGTCGTCCACAGTCTCAGTACGTTTGAAATCTGTAGTTTGTAGTCTAGTTTGTACTTTCAGAGTTGCTCCACAAGAAACACCCGCAGAAAATTCGAAAGTCGCTGATGACACTCTGGCGTAAGAATTCTTGTTAGCAGAAGACCTCAAGTGATTCAAACTTTCAGAAATGTTGCCTCAATCGCCCCGGATGTGTCAACTGGAGCCCCGCCGAAATCCTAATCCATTACTCTTTCTTTTTATGAAGTCGTTCAATATTTGAAATTCACTTTTTATCAATGTTCAAAACTTGTAAAACAAGAGTTCGGGGGTTGTTAGATGAGAGTACGAGGTACGGATTGGAAAGCGAATCATTTGAGGTTCATAATGAAAATTTAAATATAAAAAACGCAATAAATCAATTACAAGAGAGAAAAAAACTATAAAAGGCAGGAATTGGGTTTTTAGGTGAGAGTGAAATTTCTAAAAGTGAAACTTTGAGAACAAAAGAGAGATGCAGATTGGAAGAATGGATAAGGGGAGGTACTACAAAGTATAAATGCAAATTAGAGAATGTATTGAGTTTTTGTTTTCTTTTATTTTATTTTTTCGAGAGTCTTCTTGAAGTTCTAAATTTTACTGAAGGAGCAGATGTTGTTGGAGTCTGAAAATTTTCGAATTGAATATCTGACTTGAATTCATACTTTGCTTGCCTCATCATCTTCTTCCATAGGCATGCCATACTTGTTTTTCTTTGGAGACGTTACTTTGGTTTTCGAATTCTTAGCTGGAGGTTTTTCAGGAGATTTTGCACTAGATTTAGCCGAAGATCTAGATGAATTTCTAGTCGGAGTCTTCGGTGTTTCCTTTGTTGCCGCCTTTTTCACAGGAGAAACCGTTTTGACAGAATTCGTTTTTTCAACGGTAGCTGAAGCTTTCTTGGCTCTCGGAGTTGACGGATCATTTCTTCCAGTTGTTCTGTTCTTCGGTGTAGGTGCTTCCTCTTCTTCTTCTTCTTGTTCTTCTACCAAAACTTCGGATCTTTTACGCTTCACAGTTTTTGGTTTAGTATTCACAAGTGGAGTGGATGCTGTGAGGGTGGCTGTTGCAGCAATGGTTCGAGCACTTCGGCGGTTCTGAAAAATTTTTTTTTTGAATTTCGATCTTATAAAATGTCATGAAAAGCAACCAACCCTTCCAGAAGATTCATTTAAAATCGGTGAAATCACGAGGTTGTCGAGTGAAACGTCATCAATCCTCTCTTCATCTTGTTCTAAACTTGAACTCTCAACTTCAGACTCTTTCTTGTTACTTCGTGATCCACGTCCAGAAGATCGCTTCTTTGGCGAGACATCGTTTTGGGATGTGATTCCATTGACTGAAGAAGTCGCTTTAGGAGATGGACCAGCGCGACGTTTCGGTGGAATTAGTTCATCTGGCATTTCATCCTCTTCTTCTTCATTAGGAACAGCACGAGCAGAACTTCGACCGCCACGACGTTTTGGAGGTATTAACTCATCTGGCATTTCATCTTCCTCTTTATCAGGAACATTACGATTTGAAGTCCGAGCACCGCGACGTTTCGGTGGAATCAATTCATCTGGCATTTTATCTACTTCTTCTTCTTTATCACGACCACCGCGATTAGAAGACCGAGCATTACGACGTTTTGAAGGTGGAATAAACTCATCCTCATTTTCTTCATCTGGTAGATCATAAACGCCTCGTCTGCTTCTAGTTTTCTTGACCTGTGGTGGTGACTGAAAATGTTTTCTAATTGACTATAACTAACTTTTTCTACTTACTTTCATTTCATCGTCCTCACTTCCTACAGATGCACCGCTTCTTCTTCCTCCTCTTCCGACACCTTTCCTTTTCCCACCTGAAGTGTTGGCTCCGGTTCTTCTCGAAACATTTCTTGAAGAATTCGATGCACTAGTTTCGTTCCCTCGTTCTTCCTGAGGAGCCACTACGGTGATATCAGCCACTTGGAAGATGTGTCCTGCTTTAGGAAGTTTTCCATTCCTTTGTTTCTCGCTGTTGATAAGAACATCCGGTGCGTAGCAATTTGAAGGATCAAACGTATTTTTTTCGCATACATAGAAGAATTGAAGGTTGAAACCGACATCTTTGGAGTCTTGGTCTTCCATTTGAAGCTTTGCACGATACAGCATCATGGAGATTCCGAGATCACACAAAGCCCATATTTTCTGAAAAAAAACAAAGTGTTGCATTTTCAACTCGTTCCGTTTTTCCCATACCTTATTATGCTCAATCAATTCAACAGATGTGAGACTTTTCTCAGAACGCATTGGTTTATCTCCACAAGATTTCAACTTTTCCAGAACCAGCCATACTTTTTGCATGTTGCATTTCGCTAGTTTTAAGGCGTCCATCACAACCCACATGGATCTAAACCGCTTTCAATAATTCTGACTCAACCAAAAACCCAAAACTTACTCTTGAAGCTGTGCAAGCACGTTCACATTAGCAGCTTTTTGTTCAAGAACTTCTTCTGAATCACCCTTGTCAGCATTCTTTTCGATTTTCTCCAACCCATCGTAGTTCGCGAGTAGCCAAACAACATAGGCAATCACAGTCTCAGCACAAAAAATGGCTCTTTGAGGACCTCGTAAATTAGCCGCGTTAGCTCTGTCTTCGCTCCGCTCGGCAAACGATTGAATTGCTTGATTCATGCATATCCCTTTGAAAGCTTCCATTTTGTTTTCACCGTCTTCTTCTGTCAATCCCAGATTGATCAATCCATAGCAAGCGGCAAACTCGATTGGAAGTCTGATAAAGTCAAATATAGTTTAATGTTAATGATCAAGAAATGATTTACCTTCGACCAATGCCTTTTCTGATGTGTTTTGCATAATACAAGCGAACACAATATGCTTCGTCTGTGATCATATAAGCCATTCGTTTGAAAAGATGTGGACGAATTTTACTCCTGTATGTAATCCCTGACGCCAGTTTGAGAAGACATCCGGCAGCTGTTACACGAAGACGTGCTTTCTCGGCCTCACTGGAAAGAGATTCATTTTATAAAATAGCTTAACTTCAAAACGAACCATTGTTGTCCACCCAAATCTCCATTCTTTTCAAGAATTTCGCTTAGTAAATCGATAAACTTTTGAGAAGCTGTTGCAATCTCTGCTTTCTGATCTGGATCTGTGAGAACAAGCATCGCGCAAAGCACTTTTGCGGTGAACTTGGCTGCGTAAACTTTCGCTGCTGTAAGCTTCGGCCATGGTTGTTGTTCAAGATGGACCAAGTTATCAAATAGGGTGGGGTCCTCGTCATCGTGATCAGGCGACGTCATTATCATTGTTCCGATTTTCTCAGATTCGATAATTTTCATAATTCGTTGAAAGTAGTGGGGAACATCAATAAGGGAAATTTCAGCGAGAACTTGGAAACTGTTCGATGCCGCTGGATTTTCGAGGTGAAGCCGATCGACAAGTGTCTGCAAATTGAAATTTTTCTAAAATTGATTTTCAAGAAAAAGATAACAAACAGCAAACTCTCCATCGAAAAATTCAACAGCTTTCTCTTTTCCAAGGAACGAGGCAAGGAGTCGAGTGGCAAGTTTACAGCTGTGTCGCAATTCGGGTTCTTCTCGCATTACGTACTCTGGATAAATTAGTTGAAACATCATATTAGATACACTTTCAACTTACCCTTCAGTTTTTTACTTATAAGCAAATACCATCTCGCTTTTCGAGTAGACTCTTCATTGAACGTTTTACGGAACTTGGAATTTTCGAAAATCCTACTCAAGCATTGAAGTGCGACTTCAACAGAAACGGCTTCATCATGCTCCAGAATTTTGTCACGGATTAGTTCCACAGTTTCTTCATCGGCGAACGCATGAGCAAACTGATCGCTGAACAGTTTGAGCAGTTCCAGATCTTTTTCGAAACACGTCTCCGCCCAGTTCTTCCTGTCGATTTTGGCAGCAATCGTTTCCGAAACAACATTGATCAGTTCCTGAAGCATTCGCTAATTATATCGTAGTTGTGAACGTTAGAATGTTACCTTTGCCGCGAGACTATCGAAACTCAGCGGAATGACACGATCCAGAAAATGCCGAAATATCGTTTGAGCATTTTTTCCACCAGTCAACTTTTTCTCAATTTTACTTTTCATATTCAGCTGAAAATTAGATTTTTGAAAGCAAATAACATTTCCTAGGTTTCTTACAGCGATTTCCACATTGTCTTTAGTTGTGAAGCGATCGTCCATCAATTTCTTAAAATCGGCGAAAATTGCCTCTTCTAATGCCATTTGATTCACAAGGCCCTTCATCACTCTCTCAAGAGCGGCTGGTTCGGGAAAGATCTGAGCAATCCTGCTGATACGAGTTTGGATCTGAGCAGAACTATCCGCTGTGACCTCATTTGAACTTCCCACTTGACTCAGAATGCCAAGCATTGCCCGACGAAGTTGTGATGATCGAGTAATAATATCAGCAAACATTCTGAAACGATTTTTTTGAAAAAAAAGGTTTTCGTATGATTTTATAACATTACATTCTTCCAAGATCGTCCAAATCTCTGTGAAGCGAGGTCATAATCTTCACTCTTGTCGAAGCTGAACTTTTGTATGGGATGAAATAGACCTGCATATATCTTTCGATGAGCAATCGAGAATCGGTATATGCAGGAAATTTGTGAGGAATTCGCGCAACATGCAAGACGGCTGATGGAATGAATCGAACACAGTTTTTATCAGATTCCGTGTAACGCAAAGCTGCGTTTTCTATCCTATTCGATGAACTGGCATTAACACCTTTGCAGTATGGTTCCGGCTTGGAAGTCATGATATGATGATACAGATCCATAAACAATTTGATGGATGTGTTCCGAACTTTGGGCTGAAATTTTATGATTGTGTATATGAATTTGAGATTTTCGTACTTTTTTGTCTCTCATCCTCTCGGCACACAATTTCAGTAATTTATCACTGATAACTTCCAATTTAGATTTGGCTACATCTGTGACAATTTCAACGACATGAAGACGAACTTCATCGTCCAAATCTTTTGAAAGACGGAAAAGAGCGTCTGAAAAAAAGCACTAGAAACATGGCTACATAAGCAAATTAACATACTGATGACTTGTCCTCGAAGATGAGAGTGATTCGAAAAAAGAATATTCTTGGCTTGATCCACGAATTCATAACGAACTTTTTCGTCCCGATCACTTGAAGCATTGAGAAAAGCGTTCCAAGTGGAATCATCCGATTCCATTCCGAATTGACAATGTTTGTCTTTTGTGCATAATCCAACCGTTCTTACAGCATCTTTGCGATATTGAGGATTGTCGGACTGCAATATCGAATTTCTCGAAAACTATAATATGTCCAAAGGTCTTACCTGCAACCAAAACTTCAGTTCTTCGGTGGCACCGGCCACTAGTTTTTCCGAAATATAATGCAAATATCGGAGCAGATCGAAAAACTTGTGCCGATTATCATATCCACACTTCTCAAACTCTTCTGGTAGCTTCCCTTCTTTTGCAGCAGACGTAATAACATTTCGAATCGATCGGATTAGAACGTTTTCATCAGCCGACGGATTTTCTTTCTCAAGACAAACTTTAATAACTTTCTCCGCCATCATTCGAGCTTCAGGAAAGTTTGTCTGAAATTTGAAATCGGAATACTGAATGTATATGTCGAAAAACCCACTCTTTGATGACTAGTAATTTGATAAAGAATAACATCCATAATTTCGTTGGGAACATATTCCATTGATGATAAAATTTCTTTGGCGATATTGACCAGTTTATTTATGATAGAATCGTTCATTTCTTGATCACCGTGGCTCATCCTGTTGTCATTATCTAGATCTTCGTCACTTTCAGTAACGGGGTCAGCGTCACTAGGACCTTCATTCTTGCTTAGTTTCTGACATTCAGCTCCGAGATTTTTCTTCCATGCTTTTCCAGAAGTAAGAACTAAAAAACCTTTGAAGAAGCACTTGATCACTGTAATTGCTTCTATCTCATCTTCGTCTCTCATTTCATTGAGGGGATTCAAGATTTTCTCGATGACCTAAACAAATTTCAGTTATTTTTAAAGGAAAAGTGATAAACAAACCCCAACAAGAGTAAAGTAATTCTTGAACTTTGGATTGTCTGTCGTAATTTCTGATAAGCCGCGAAGTGTTCGGAAAATGTGCAGATAAACTTCCTATAATTTACCAATTATGAAAAAAAATAGTTCACCATAAACCAACCTTTAAGTATACAGCGGTAGGCGTTGGAATCTCTGGTTGGAAAATCCGAAGAATATGTCCTAAGCACAACGAGAGGTAAAGACGAAAGTCTGAGTTCGAATTGTTGAGAAAGCAGTGCTGAGACAGGTGCTTGAACAATTTGGTAAACCTTTTCGGTGGCTCGGTATCTGCGTCAACGCCAGTTTTACAGTCTAGCAAGCATATAGACAGTTTCTAAACAATTGAATCGTTGGGAAATATATAAAACGGGAAACTTACCCGCAGTCTTTCAATTTGTTGTGATACATTCAATGTATTTTCGATTGGAAGGCATCCTTGAGGATAGTAAACATCTTCGTCCATTACTGAAAAAATAAAATTGTGGGGTCATTCACCAACATGTAGAAAAATTCGGAGAACTGAAGAAAATTCCGCGAAACCGCGGAGAATGAACCAATCTTATTGTTTAAAGGTGGTCTACGGTGAAATTTTTTATTGCATCAAAATGTGCAGAAAAGCATGCAGATTGGCATAAAAATAAAGAAAAAATTCGAAAAAAATGTCTTCATCGAGAAAAACGCATCGAAAAATACGCTGAAAGCACTTAGGGACGAGCTTTTTCCTAGGCCGCCCGGTAAGTAAAAGCGCGCGAATTCAAACTTTTGAAATTTTTTCGCTCGTTCTCTTTTTTCGGTTTTTTCGAGATTTTTCAAGGGTTTGTCAATTTTTCTTCCAGAGGCCGTATGCAAGAAAGTGGAAGACCATTTTCCGGTGTTTGGAAAATGGTTTTCTGAGAGCTTTAACAGATTTTTTTCCATTTGAAAATGGATTCTGGGCTGAACAATGACTAAAAGTGAATATAAGCACTGTGAAAATTCTCTCCAAACTATCAAAAAACCATTTTCCAAACACCGGAAAATGGTTTTCCACTTTCTTGCATACGGCCTCAGATACATCGGAAAACTTGAAAAAACTGTGAAAACGAGCAAAAAAAGTTAAATAGGCAGTACATGCTAGTGAAAACGAGCAAAAAAAATTGAATAGGCAGTACATGCTTTTCTGCACATTTTGATGCAATAAAAAATTTCTCCGTAGACCACCTTTAAAACACCGGTGAAGAATTGAAAAATTAAATATTTCAAGATTTATCACAATTGAGTTACTGTATATTTAAAGGGAGGCTTGAAAAAATACTGTGTGGGTTTTAAACAGAAAGTGATGTTGAAAAATAATACTTTTTGAGAATTGGTCTCTTGAATCTTGACATATAATTGGAAACTTAATTTACACTGAAACCTGTATTTTTTCGTCGGTATCAAGTTCAAAAGCGGTAACGATATTATGAAGAATTCCTAGAAGGAGTACAGAATAGTGGAGACGCAGAGAAACAGAGCGACAAACGACACTCCGATGCACCCGTTCTTCGCTAAAAATCGCTCGCGTCTCCACTCTCTAGTTGCACGCGCTCTCGTTGAAGTCGCAGCCTTGTGCCTTTTTCTGTCTTCGCTTTTTCGTTTTTCCTTTTGCTGATTCTTTCACATTGATCATTATCGATCGTGTTTTGAAGATATACGTTTGCTTACAGGCAATTTCTACCGGAGTATTCAGATATTGAACATGAATCGCCTGAAAGCAGACCAGAAAACCAAGGTTGGTAAAAGGAAACAGGATCCACCAGAGACGTTGAGTGAAGCAGAATATGATGTTAAAAAATGTAGAGCACAAAACAACGCTAATCTAGTCGGTGTTAGCAACATGACCTCTTCACAAACAGTGATGCCCATTACGGTACTTGATCGATGATCCGGTGATGATTGTCGATTTTCCTAATCTTTTCAGCACTTGTCTTATGCAAGCTCCAGTTCTCAGGGATTAGCTCAAAGCTCAATTCTTTCTAAGAACTGTCCTAAGAACTACGAAAATATCGTGAGTTTGCTGGTGATGCATTTCTTAGGCAATACGAAGAAAGATCACGAATTTTAGAAACTAATTTTTGCTGGTTGATACCAGTTGCTAATAATAAAAAATGGCTCCTTGCATTCAACGTCTTCTTTGTTCGCGAATGAAGTGAAACGAAGAACTCCGCGCACACGCGACGCGTTCTCTGTTGCTATCGTTCACAATCAATACCGTCTGCTCTTGCCCTCACTCTACAACACGTATACGATTTCTGTCTTTTTCGCCTTCATAAACGCGCTGCTGAACAAATTGATAACACAGTTTACTTTGAGACAGTCTTCCTCAGTATGATATCACTTTTTTATTTCCCCTTGTTTCAGCTCCGCCAGTTCGTGCAGTGGACTCAAGCTACTGAACCAGTATCGCTGAATTTTCTGGCAAAAGCCAACTGGAACATCGAATACGCGATGACTCTCTACTATGACAATCCAAATTTGTTTTCGAGCTCAGCTCCCGCGACTGTGGATCAGAGTAAAGTATGTTCGATAATTAAACTGAAATTCGTATCTGATCGATAATATTCCAGACTATACAGCTGTTTACTCAATATGTAGACAAACGGGACGGACTGGGCGAGCGCATTGGTCCACACGGAATGCAACGACTTCTGATTGATCTTGGATATGAGCCCATCGATCGACGCGTTCTCATCTTGGCTTGGGTTTTCAAAGCCGAAACGCAATGCGAATTTTCGCTTCAGGAGTTCACCAATGGAATGGCTAGTCTCCAGGTCGATAGTATACAAGGCCTGAAACAGAAAATTGATGCGCTCGATGCTGGAATGAAGGCGGATCTTACAAAGGTTTGTTGGAGCAATTAATTATTCTGAAAGTTTCAAAGTTACACATGCATCTGAAATGATATTGCAGACCCGTGATCTCTGCATTTTCACATTCAATTATGGAAAGTCGGCTGCAAGCCGCAGTTTGGATCTCGAGATGGCTATCTGCTACTGGGATGTTATTTTCGGTGCACGTAAGCCACTGATGTCTCAATGGATCGATTTCCTTTATGGCCAAGAGAGAATGGCGTACGCCCGTTTGGAAGAAGAGTTAGGCCCAACAAATGCGAAGAAAGTGAAATCTGTGTGGATTACCCGCGATACGTGGAATCTCTTCTGGGATTTCATCGTTCTCGGCAAAGAGGATCTTTCTGATTACGACGAGGAAGGAGCATGGCCAGTTCTCATCGATCAATTCGTTGACCACTGCCGAGAGAACTTGAACTATCCTAAGCCGTTGCGTGAGAACTCGAATGCGATGGAACATCAGAGCTATTATTAAACGGTCATTTGGGTTAGTGGTCTTTTTCTTTTTCAAATAATTTTTGAAGTTGTAATTTTACAGTCACGAACGAACGTCAAGTCTACATTTCAATTCTAAGCGCCGTTATATGAATCGATAATGATTTTACTGAAGTTCCACTGTATTTTTCTCTCTTCTTTCATCATCAGATTCGATATTTTCCTCCTTCTCCCTTCTCCCGTTTTTTTTCAATCAGGAATCCCAGCTATTTTGTTTTACTCTCTGCCCCACCATCTCAAAACCTCTCTTTCTCTGTAGACATTTTATGTTCTTAATGCCCCTCAATTCTCCACAATTCATTGTCTCCCTCTCACTCTTCCCAACTTCTCTGCACATACTCTTTGACGGGTTGCTGCTCTCCTCTGTGCTCTTTTCTACATTATATCCTGACTTCTTATCGTCGAAAAAAGATGAAGAGATCATCCTGAGAAATATAGAAAAAAAGATGGAGAATGTAAAAAAAAATTACAGATTTTTTTTCAATATCTGTCTTGTGTATGTCGATTTATAGTTTTATCTTTTTTTTTTCCTTTCTGCTTCGACTGTCAGCATACTCCTCCGTTTTCTTTTCACTTCATTTTATACTACAATTTCTCTCTTTCACCATCACGCTATTCTTTTCATTATACTCCAGAATTGTGTACTTATTTGCATAAATCAAATGTGAATTATCTGTTTCATGTCCTTGCTTCGGAGAATGTTGGAATCTGGCTGCAATATTTCTCAATATGTAAGGGAAAACATCTGAAGTGATTTTGTTTTCAGATGGAGAAGAATCGTAGGAAGAAGGATGACGCTGGTGTGATGACAAAAACGTTAGCGGGGGTTGCCGCTTTGGTAAGGAGGCTTTTTCCAATACAGGGGTTACCGTAATTCTTACACAATTACGATAACAATGTTTATGTGAAAACCTTCTCGTAGTTATAATTCATAACAACTAAACAAAAGAAGAACGTATAATAGGAAATGCAAGTTTTCAGACATTTCTCGTATCCTTCATTTGCTCGTCGTACGACATCACATTCAGTCATGTCATCTCGACGATCGATGTAATTCTAGAAGAATCTGAGTACTACAGGTCCACAAAAGAGTGGATGGCAAGCTCAATAGATGCCACGTGGCATGAAGTTTCTATACCATCCAGAAAAGCCGAACATCTTCAGGTATTTTGAAAATCAAGTGAGAAATTAATAGATAAATCGCAGGCTATCAATCCAGAAGTAGATGTGGCTGCTGGCGGTAAGCACGTTTTCACACCAGAACAACTCCATTTTTTTGATGGATCTCGCGACTCAAAGTTAGTTAAATTCAGGATTCAACCATCAACAATCTATTTATTCTTCAGACCATGCTATCTTGCGATTCTTGGACGAGTATATGATGTTGACGGCAAGAAGGAATATTACGGACCTGGAAAATCTTATCATCACTTTGCCGGACGTGACGCCACACGAGCTTTCACAACGGGAGATTTCACAGAAAATGGATTAGTGGCCAGCACACATGGTTTATCTCATGATGAGCTTTTATGTTAGTTTTTCAGTTTTAAATATGTCGCATAAATAACTGAAATTTCAGCAATCCGTGACTGGGTTTCATTCTACGACAAAGAATATCCATTGGTTGGAGTGGTTGCTGATTTGTATTACGATTCCGACGGTCAACCAACCGCTGAACTCACTGACGTTCTTGCCAGAGTAGAGAAAGCGAACGAGTATCGAAAAGCTCAAGCTGTAGAAATTGAAGTATTCCCGCCGTGTAACAGCGAGTATAATCAAAACGGAGGAAGGGTTTGGTGCTCGACAAAAAGTGGCGGGGTCGAGAGACAATGGGCTGGGGTGCCAAGGTAATTATTGATTAAATCCAATTCAAAAGAAAATAATTTTCAAAATTCAGAAAACTCATCGAGCAAACGACGAAAAAGTTCCGATGTGCTTGTGTTAAAAACTTTGGACCAGGTGTATCTGGAGCTGAAGAAGTGAAGACGTCCAGTAATCGTGGAGATCTCGACCATCCAGATCTCGAACTCTTTCCAGACTGCTCGCCAACATCTAATAGTTGCAAAATTGTGTCCTAATATAATTCTCAATATATAATTCCATCCTCTTGTTGCCCGTCCTGTTCCCCAAGGTTTTTTTTGCTTTAGACGCCCTCCAAATTCTTACTGTTCCACTCAAAAATACGGTTTCCCATTTTACAAAAAGCTGCCTTTTCAACCCTCAACTCTGTGTTTGTTTTTCTCTCTCATACATTTCATTCTATGCATACTATACAATGTCTACAAAATCTAGAGCTTGATTTAGTAATAATAATAAACTCATATGAACCTAAATTCGAAGGTATTTTTCTAGATGAACGTGAACTTGGGATTCATCAATTATCATCACCCAAGATGAGACTAGATTTTATTCCAACTAAGATCCCTGAGGTATCATTTTCTTCTTCTCGTCACAATGCACTTTTACTGGTTTTTTCTGATAAATGTAAAGGAAATTAGGTTGAAGAGCAGTCCCAAAACAAATCTGCAATTCCAGATAGTTTCCCTGTTTCTGAGCTCGTTTTCTCTTATCCAATGCAAATCAAAAAAGAAGTTTCAAAGCGACAACAAAGTGAAAAAAATGAAGAAATCTAAATAATAGAAGGATCTTTCAGGCCAGACTAGTTTCACCGGATACTCCAGGAACTCCTCAATCTGTAAAAGATGTTCATCGGCCAGTATCCCAGTGATTTATTAATTATCGAATTACTGTTAAGAACTTTGTTATTTTCAGAGCTCCACCAGCAATGGTACCAGTTGATAGTCGAGCATTCACGTTCAATGATCCTGAAGGAGACACTTTGGCGTTAGTTCTAGAAACAGACAAAAATACCTAATCGTATCTACACACCAGGGGGCACTTTTTACGCTGAGCTTTTTTAGGAAATTGTTTCACACAGTTTTTTCCGTGACATTTCAAAGAAATAAGAGCCAATAAAAAATGAGAAACGTGGATCCACAGTATTCGCATGATGCGAATTATAGTGAATTTATTCCTCTCAAAAGATAGAGAAAGTACCCCAAAAGTCGAATCAGTATTAAATACAAAAAAAAATAGCAACTTAAATCGGGATATACTAAAAACAAGGCCCCTAAAAGTAAAATCAGCTATTAAAAATTATTTTCAGCTTCTAAAGTGTAGGCTTAGCCTTTAAAAAGCAGGTTTACGGCGCACACGCTTTAAACTCAGACTTAGAAAAAATATTCCGTAAAACCTGTATTAGAAGGACCCCTTTAATAGAAGAAATGTGTTTTAAAATAAAAATTTCCGTAATTTTTCAATGGAAAATATTCCACGAACTCCACAAGTCAATAGAAATTTGTTGAAATTCTATTTTTCGATGAAAATCTTGCTAAATTTTGGTGAAATTGGCAGATTTTAATGAATTTTGAACGAAACTTCGTCGTTTTTTTTAATGCAAAGTTTCGGAATAAACTAGCCAGAAAAATAGAAGGACCCCCTCTAATTGTAAGGTCCTTGTAGAAGAAGGACCCTCTGGAGGTACCTTGGAACAATAGAAGGGCCGGTTCTTCTAGTATAGGTTTCACGGAAATGAAAGTAGGCTCAGTCCTTAAAAAGTAAGCTTAGAACCCTAAATTACTGTATACCTAAAAACAAAGATATCTGAAAGTCAAATTAGAAGTTCCTTCAGCTGTTAAAGAGTATGCTTAGAGCTTGAAAAGACATTTACAAAATGTGAAAAAATCCCTAGAAAATTCTGAATATCTATGCAAAAAATTCCCTTTTCTGGTAATACTTGAAGTTTGTTTTCTAAGTTTTCGATTCCCAATTTTGTAAAAACATTTTTGAATGTTCATAGAACATGTGTCTCTCAACCGATTCCGGAATATTTTTACAAATTTATGAAAGCTATGTTTTTCCAGTTTAGAATATTCTAAAAACTATCCCAATAACTTTTTTAATGTTCAAATTAGCCTTTAAAAGTATTAAAAAATCCCTATGAAATGCCTATTCAGGAAAAACAATTTCTCCTTCTTTTTTCTGAACACTTGTTTTTCCAGTTTCGGAAACTCCAAAAACTACCCCAAGAATCATTTGAATTTACAATCAGAAATTCCGAAAAAAAGAAAGTTTTTTTTGAAAACGTGAAGTATATAATAACCATCGAAACTTCATCTAACGTGCTCCCGATTAGCCTAGTGGTTAACAGGGATGAATTTGAAACAACCGTCGTTGGTTCGAGTTCTCGCCAGAGCCTAGTGGCAGGAAAACCAGTGGCTTAACTAGCATTGAGAGAGCCAAAATGTATTTATGAATCACTTGATTTTTTTGTGGCTCACATTGTTTTGTTAGAATTTAGAAGAAGTAAACAATACCAAAACTTGTGTACTCTGTTGTATATTTAAAGAATTACTTTTTATTATTCTGGCAGAAAAAACCGGAACTATGGAAGATAAATTCTGGTGGCTGTGGCCAAAGGATGACAAATACAGTAACCTGAAATTTATATTATTTTAAGGATTCATGTTTTTGTTGTTCATCAGATTTACTAGGCAAAAATTTGTTCCAAATGGACCAAAACGTGGTCAAAAATGACTCTGAATGGCTCAACAACGGACCAAAAGTGGTTCAAAAACGGACCAAAAGTGGTTCAAAAACGGACCAAAAATGGATCAAAAACTAGCGTAAAGTGAGTCAAAATTGGCCTAAAACGGTACAAAAGCTGACTAAAATGACTGAAAAGTAGACCAAAGAAGGCCCCTGCCATAGTATCAATTTGGAGTTCTTGAGCTTTTCTATCATAGTTGGCCAAAAAATATTGAGCCTAAAGGAAATTGTGGCAGGATCTGACTTTGGTCCGTTTTCTTTGATTTCGAGATATTTTTGGCTTTCTATTAAGCTATTTTTAGCCTGGTTTTGATTCATTTTTCATCCGTTTTAAGCCAAATTTGTCTCAAAAATTAAAAATAATTTTCACCTCTCTACACTCTCCATGTCTTTAAAACATGCCCTTTTCCAGGTCTACTGTAACAACCAACAAATCGGATGCGCCGTTTACTGATTTACTGATTTTCGCCGATATTTCTGTTATTTTCCCCAAACAAGTAAAAAATAAAAGCGTTTGAGAACAAAAAATATTGACTGAAAAAGCACGAAATTCGAGAAAATAGAATCCGCAAAATGAAAGTGTTTTCAGGTTACGGTAGTAGTCGTTGGGGGTCCTTCGGTAACCAGAGTTACCCACTCAGGGAATTTTTGGCGTCGAGTGGCGCGTTCCCGGCACCTTCGTGGCTATTAGCCAAGGAATTCGGCTGTTAGCCCATGTTTTTGGCTAATAGCTGTGAAATACGGCTAATAGCCAACTCGGCAATCCGGCGTCTAAGCGGCTTCTAGAACCAGCAACTCCTGGTGTGGTAGCTACGATCTAGGTCCGCGATTTGGCGGCGATCAGCGGACCTACACCGCGAGCGCAAGGATCTGGTTGACACCACTCGTCCTTCCTGGCGCATTAATTATTTTTTATTTATTTCTGGCCTATTTTTTATTCGGTTTTTACAACTATTATTCAACTCTATAAAATCCTTGATGAAATGGAGCTGCCGATGCCTACTGTGAAGCAGATGAGTAAGTGCTACAGTCATTTTGCAGTAAAAATATTATATTTTCAGATTTAATAGAAAGACTGACAGAAATCTACGGAAATTTCGATTTTTGTTGGATGAGAAGTAGAAATATAGAGGTAAACTTTTATTCATTTGATTTTCTTCCAAATAATAAAGTTTTCAGACCCTTCTTACGGACGCTCCACCTAAATTTCAATGACGCTTGGATTAAGTCAAACCCGGTTAGTACCATTAAATACGCTTTTCAAATAATTTTTGCAAAATTTCAGAAGGCCAAGCTCATCCGGAGAGAGCGCAAGAACCAGGATTTGTGAGAACCATCTACATTCATCATTCTTCTCCTAAGTTCATTCCTTGCTATTTCACTAATTTCGATATCTTCTTCCCTCGTTGCTTTATTAATTTCCGTCATCTTTTTTTGTAACTCTATTCTCATTCACATTGGCTAATAGCGGGGCAAAACGGCAA
>NC_013490.2:6770646-6839130 GCF_000004555.2 Caenorhabditis briggsae
CCTGAGCACAGCTCCGATTTTTGTTTCAGAATAATACCATTGTAAGCATATCTATTACCCAAGAACGCTCCTCCTCTGTCACTCTCTCACTAAAACCACATTCATCATAAAAACGAGAGTGTCTCTCTCACTGCGCGTTGTCTGCCAACCAATTTCGAATTTCTCAAAAAGCTTCTTCTTTTTCTTCTCTTTCTTTAAACCTTCTAGGCACCAAACACTCTCTCGCTGCCTTCCACTTTCCATCTGTTTGAGAAACGGCTTTCCGAGAGAGTGAAGAGGGATTCCATTTTCACAGCAATTTCCTATATTTCTCTGTCTGCGTCTCGGATTGTGGTTGGTTTTTTTGTGATTGTAACAGTCAAATTTTGATATATTTTTCCTCTAATTCAGAAAATGATCAACGTTACTCCAGAAGGCATTATTCTGATGTTCCTGTTGGCATTCCACATCTGGTGCGTCGTCTATTCATGAATACTGAATCAATACCAACTTGTTGTTTCTACTTCTCCTGTTTATTATCATCGGGTAGTCTTTTTTAAATGTTGAAATAAAAAAGTTCATTAAAATGAAAAAACAATGTTGCCGTCTGAAAATAAAGCAGCTCTGTATGATGTGAGCTTCAGAATCTTGAATGGGAAAAGAAATCAGATTCTGAGCTGACACCATCACAAGTATTTGGTCAACATTAAATATATGGAATTGTATAGGAAGGAACATGTTATGGCTTAGGTGACAAAAAGAACTCAAAAAGGTCAAAACATGGTATTAAAAAAAACCAAAATGATCCAGGTGGGTTCTTTAAAGGCACAGAAAAAAAAAGTTTAAGTAAGTTTTTTTAAAATTTTGAATCATGGCTTTTGGCAAAAGGCAAAAATTAAAGTCGGTGTGAAACGGGAAATTTTAATGGCAATTGCGTAATTAATGCTTTCAAAATAAAGGGGAAATGAGAGTAGTAGAATGCATTGAAACTGGGTAATAATTGAGTTAAAGTGTTAGGTTTAAATGTGCTCCGGGAGCCACGGCATCTCGGTTATTGTCCATTTCTAAAATTTAATTCAGTTGTTAGGATTCCTGAACAGCTTAGGCTTACTTGTTTTTCATCTGAATTCCTACATTTGTCTAAAATTGGTGGATTGAATTCGTCTTTTGAAGGATCGAAAATATCAGGAGAGGCCAAGCACAAACCAGTCTTTCGATTTTTGAAACGACCGATCTGAAATTTGAATTTTGTGTTATTCTAATATTAAAAAAAGCTGTGGAAGATTCCCACAACGACAAATACAGTAACCTAAAAATTATTTCATTTTCAGGATTTCTTTTTCGTTTGTGAATGCTTTTCTTTTAATCGCTTTCTCTGTTGTTTTCTTCCAAATAATTGACTGAAAACGTACTGAAATCTAAAAAAACCTGTGGAAATAAATATATTTTTAGGTTACTGTAGTTATTCTTTTGGGGACTTCTTATACAGGGTTCTTATTGCAACAGAGAAAAATTCATTTCTGTAAACTTCTGGAAGGTTCGCGAGCTTTTTTTTGTATTCCCGCAAAACTGAAAAATCTGAAAAATTAGCTGAAGTTTCTGCGATTTTTAGAGAGAAAAAATTGATTTTTCTTTGATTTTTTCCAAGATTTTTAGAAGGATAGAAGGTCCTTCCGAGAGGGGCTTGGAAAAATAGAAGGGCCCCCTGTAATAAAAGGACCCTCAAAGGACCTCCTTCATTATTTGTTTTGAAATCCGAAAATTTCTGTACTTTTTCAGGGGAAAATATTCCGCGGACTCCACAATTCAATGGAAATTCGTTGAAACTCTAATTTCCGATGAAAATCTTGCTAAATTTTGGCGAAATTGGCAGATTTTCATGTATTTTGAACGAAACTTCGTCGAATTTTTTCAATTCAAAATTTCGACAAAACTGGCCCGAAAAATAAATGGGGACCCTCTAATTGAAGAGCCCTTGTAATATAAGGGCCCTCTGGAGGAAACTTGGAACAATAGAAGGGCCGGCCTTTCTAATACAGGTTTTACGGCATTTGTCTGAAATTTTACCGTATGGTGTTTTTGAAAAAAAGTTTACTGTAGATTACTGTAGAAGCAAATTTCCTTTTGTAGTTTTTTTTGCAAACACAATAACGTCAATATGCAGATGCAAAACATAAACTACAAAAGGAAATTAGTTTTCTACAGTAATCTACAGTAATCTTCAACATCCGTTCTATCAAATTTCAGACAAAAACCCGGAAAAATCAAAAAAGAATCTTTATAAAATAGTTGAAAAACTTAAAAAGGTCTAAAAATTTTGGGAGAAATCGAAGAAATAATCTATTGTTTTCTATCGAGACCTCTGACCAGAAATTTTTATAAATGCTTTTCTTCCTTCCCTAGCTTAGATTTTTTAAATACAAGCATAATAGAAACTGGTTCAAAATCTGCATACATTTGGCTTAAAATCCCAATACTCTGTGTCGAATCCTGCACATTCTTTCAGTTGAATCTTCCAATCCGAGGAGGTATGAAGTAATTGAACAACTGTTAAACACAAGTGTTCATCAGTTCTTAATCGATGGTCTCCAGTATACAGCCACAACTAAAATAGGTTTAATTTTCGAGACTTCGATATTTGGTTTTCTGAAAATGATGAATCAACAGAACCTGCCATAAGTCTAGACCCATTGTACACGGTGCACCAAGTAATCTATGATTCTTGGGGCCAGTGTCCCCTGGACGATAAGCAGCGCAATATTTCGAATTAGAAATCTGGAAAATAAAGGTGTACCTGAGTTTTATGAAATATTTCAAGACAATCGGTAGTTGCTGGAGTCTTGATACCAGATGAACGAAGAGCCCATGCCAAACATGCACTTGAATTAGAAGATGACGTCATCTGAAGGCATGGACTCCACGTCATCATAAACATTTAAAAAACAAACACTAACCCTTCCAAATTTATCTAATGGAGTTGGTAGAAAATGATCCTTGAACACATTCTGGAGATACCATTTGAAACTTTTGCAATTCAACGTTTTCCTAAGCTCCACTCTCTCGGAAACATCGATTGATGGACGCATTCGATAGGCTTGCGGGGCGATTTTATAGAAATAGTATTTCCATTCATCCATCCATACTTCAGCAACTCTCAAGAGATTTGCATTTAACACTTTTCCACTGGATTTTCCTGGGAAGTCATGAGGGGAGGATTTTCTGAAGACGTGGCCAACATGAGAGCATGGAAGAATTTCGACACGGCCACCACATTGCCAAATCTAGAAAAAATATGAATGGTCGTAGATCAGTGAAAAATTATTTGTGTCCTAACTCACCCTGAAACTCATTTCGAGATTTTCTCCACCCCAAATATCCATTCCAGGATCATATTCTCCAAGTTCTTCAAAATAATTTCGATCTATTGAAAAAAGACCGCCGGCCATTGTAGGACTTTCAATTGGTCCGGTTGGATCCAAAAGATGTTGTTTTGCCATTGATGAGGGCATACCGTACCATCTGAATTGCAAATTCCAATTGAATCCACCTCGAAACATTTCGATTCCTTTCTGATATTGGAATGTGTTATCATTAATGATATCAATCACTGGACATGGAACTGCTTTTCGATTCAGTTTTATTCTTGTTAAAAGTGGTTCCAACCATCCTTTTGTACATTCACAGTGTGAATCCAAAAAAGTCAGTACATCTCCTTGAGCCTCCTGAGCACCCATCATTCTTGCCCTGATTAAACCAACTCTCTCTTTGGATCGAATGATTTTGATATCAGTTGGAATAGGTTTTATTGATTCGTCTAGCTTCGGATAACGAAGAAATTCTGAATAAGGAAATGTTGAATTTCAGCTGGATTAACTTAATTCTCACCTCTATCCGAAAAGTCGTCAACCAGAATTATTTCTTTCAGCAAATGCTTTGGGGATCTATCAATTACACTCCAGACAGTTCGTAGAAGTGTTGAGTACGCTTCATTATGATAGACAATAATTACAGATGTTGTCGGAAGATCTTCTGAAATTTGATGATATTTTTCTGGTACCAAAGATTGGAACTATGGAAGATAAACGTCGGTGGCCGTGGCCAAAGGTCTCACACCGACAACTACCGTAACATAAAATACTCTATTGTCCGGATTCCTGAGTATCAAAACTTTAAATTTTTCCACCGTTAGGGGAATATGGCATAAAATCTAGTGTTAGTAAAAAAACGGGAAATTGAATACCAGAGATGTCCGGATTCCGGATTCCGTATTCCGGATTCCGAGAAAATTTTTTATTCCGGATTTCAAACATATTTGTTAATTTTCAAGAATTCTCTGACTTTTTTTTAACTTCCGCTACTAAAAATGCAAAAATAAAGCACGATATGTGTTTTTAGAACTTTTCTTCCCATTTGGAGAACTCAAAATTCCGGATTCCGTATTCCGTATTCCGGATTCCGGGTTTTTTTCATTCCGGATTCCGTATTCCGGATTCCGGATTCCGGGTTTTTTTCATTCCGGATTCCGTATTCCGGATTCCGAGTTTTTTTCATTCCGGATTCCGTATTCCGGATTCCGGGTTTTTTTCATTCCGGATTCCGTATTCCGGATTCCGGATTACGGGTTTTTTCATTCCGGATTCCGTATTCCGGATTCCGGGTTTTTTTCATTCCGGATTCCGTATTCCGGATTCCGGAAAATTAATTTCATTCCGGATTCCGTAAAATTTTTATTTGTCCGGATTCCGGATTCTGGATTCCGAGAAAATTATTTTATTCCGGATTCCGGATTCCGTTTCTCAAAAAATTCATTCCGGACATCTCTGTTGAATACTGGAAATAAAAATTTTTTGGATTACGGTAGTTGTCGTTGTGAGGCCTTCAGTCACGGCCACCGGCGTTTCTCTTACACAGTAAAAATAGAAAACGTTACCAGGATACGTGATGTTTCTACACGATGGTTTTCGGATTTCTGGTAGTGATCTTCTGACCGATATTCCATCACTGACCAGTAAATTGAATTGATTAACAGCAAATGTGGAATCTGCTCTTTTTTGTTGTTCTGGAGTCAGATGGGATACTCCAGTCCCACCTTCTCCCCAATCATCATGAGGCGAGTATAGGTTAGCGTTCAGTTCATCTGATGTCAGATTTCGTTTTTTTTCTTCTGGTAAATTTCCGTTGTAGTGTCCTACTACTACCTGAAGATCCTAACTTTGCATTTTCTTTTTGATATTGAGACTCACATGAAAGTTTGATCTTCCAATTTGTTTCGATGATTTTTGAGATTGAATGGGCTTTTCACCAAAGTACTGAAACAGAAATCAATTTTTTTCAAACGATTCTCAAAGTTCAGCTTACGAAATCACTCAGGAAAACCAAGGCCAATGAAAAGGAGCACCAAATCGCCAGAAAACCAAAAAGAAAAACTGCATACGCAACGATTCGTTTTGACCTTTTCCGGGAGCGAATCAACGAGGCGATCATGCTCGCGGAGCACCACCCAAGACGAGACGAGACACTAGATCATCTGAAAAAATAGAACTGAAATTGAGACGTCAGAAACCCGTTCAAGGAGAAAATCAATTTGTTTTTGTCCACTGATAGTACCGAATTGAAACACAGGGAAAAAGAACAACATCGTCGTTGCGCAGATGTGGGGAAAATGATACGGATGATCAAGAGAAGAAGAAGAAAAAGACGAAGGAGAAGAAGAAGAAGAAGAAGTCAGTGTTAGATTAATGATAGTGGTGGAAAGGATTGATACAAAACAGGACAGTTTCTATCTATCTCTAACAATTTATATAAGAGATGATACGGGAAGTGATAAGAAGGATACGAAACATGTTTCTGGATTCTCCAAAGCTCTTTTACTTGGAAATTCAAGTTACCGTACACACTCTGATAGAACGCCAACTCTAACTTTAAGCGTTGAGCTAATTTATCTCGGTTCCGGTGAAAGATATTAAAAAGTAGTCAACTAATAAACTATTGATGATATTATGACAAACATTTTGCCAGTTGACCACTTTTTAATATCTTTTACAGGAAATGAAATACATCGGCTCAAAGTTGACGATTTGGGGTTTTTATCACCCGCAACATGAAGTTCCCAAATTGAAATATACTCTCAGTTAGATCTCCTTCATTCGTTCATAGTTCTCAATACCACAAACATTTTACAAAACCGTCCAGTATACTAAAACGATAATCTGTTCTTTTTTAATCCAAATTCCGATTTCCACTCAATTTTTATTCACAATTTTTATTTATAATAGCTCAGTTCACATTCCGGTACCTCGAATTGAGATTTTCAATACCCAATAAAAAGTGAAAACAAGATAGCGCAAGTAATACCATAAACACTCTAATAGAACGCCACTCTTAACTTTCAACTTTGAGTCAATTTCTCTTGGTTCCTGTGAAAGATATCAAAATTGGTCAACTGATAAAATATTTGTCATAATGTCATCAATATTTTATCAGTTGACAAATTTCAATTTTCTTTTACAGAAAGCGAGATAAGTAAGCTCAAAGTTGATGGTTTGGGTAGCATGAGAATATCAACTGAATGTTGGATCTTTCCAATCCTGGGATAAGTATACTAGAACATGAAAAAAACGTTATTTGAATAGGCGAGTGAACGATTTCAAGGTCATTTCACAGTTAAATGTTGCAATCGTTCTGGTCGAAAATGAAATGGAAAGGGTAATGGATGGATGTGAGTGTGAAACTTGAAAATATCTTGATACATTCATTCTAACTGGGATTTTTTTTTGAAAAACGAGATTCAAATAAATACTAAAGTATCGTGTCTCGTGATGAGAACCAAATGAAAACCAAAACCAAACCATTTGAAACAAAACCAAAAAGGCAACACTGGTAAACACATAAAAAAACAATATCCACCTCGTTTCTCCTCTATAATGATTGAGGCTTTGAAAATAGTATTCAAAGTTACGAGAATTGCTATGGAAACAGACAAAAAAGGAACCTGTTTGAATACGTGATTTCGTATTTCCCAAAAAAGGTATTGGAAAGCAGAAAATCGGTGTGGAAAAAAAAACAAGAATAGGTGGATTAGGAACTACGAGAGGAAACAAGAAGACGTTGTAATATATATAGAAGACTGAAGGTGTCATTTTTGACCCTATGGTCATAACAATGATTTCAAACTTGACATCTATTGAGTAGTTTTGAATGTATAAATGAGTATTTGATTTTGAAGAAATCAAAAAAAATCGGTCGCAGGTGGTACTGTAGCTTTGAGATCCTCATGCTCTGACAAGGGAGTTACTTGAGGGGGCAGGTTTAACTTTTTGTGAAATTTTGGGAGCAGATAGAAGAGCTTATGAGGATTCCAAATCTGTATAAAAAATCAGCAAAATGCTCACGTGAGCTGAGTTATGACCTAGAAAAGTTGGCTCTTTATGACAAGGGGGGGGGCCAAGCGAAAAGGGGGGCCCATGAGAATAGGGGGGCCCAAGTCAAAAGGGGGGGGGCCAACAGGTAAAAACGTGGACTAAGTTAAGATTTACCAATTTTTTAAAGTTTTTCGAATTTTTCTATAAAAATTTTGTACTTTGCGCTTGTTTCCACAAAAATTTGTCACTTCAAAAAATTTCAGTTTAGGCCAGTTTTTTGTTTGAACAACACTATTTTTTTATTGTAACTGTGTAATTTGAAGTTGTTCAGCTAGTTTAAAACAGACATTTAATTTTTAAAACAGACATTTAATTTTTGAAGAAATTCACAAATATGCTCATGGGTTCATCGAAGATTTTTCAAATTTTTTTTTCATTTTTTTTTGTTTTTTTTATTGAAAAAACAGTTGAGGATTCTAAACACATCGGTGGCATTCGATGACAAACTGCTGGAAACATATGTTCTTGGCACGATACGCGCATTTGACCATTGACAATCTTTTGCACCCAGATAATTAGCACTTTCCATAAACTTTCCGGTCGAAGCAATATTGAATTGGTGAAAATTTAAAAAAAAACATTTTGAAAAATCTTCGATGAACCCATGATATTTGTGAATTTCTTCAAAAATTAAATGTCTGTTTTTATTCTGGAAAATGCCTATTCATAACGAGAAACTCCCGAAAAACATGTTTAAATTGCGTAAATTTTATTCCAGAGCCAGTTATGGCAGCTTGAAATAAAACAAAAAAAATTTGCAAAATTTTTGAGATCGGGAGAATCGAACCTACAACCTTCCTCCTCTGAACTTGCCATTTTACCACTTTCCCACACTGCTGATTGAAATCTATTGTTTTAAAATAAATACACTATTCCGTGAAAAAAAAATCTCACGAGAAATTGCTTAATCATAGGGAAACTTTTCAAGGTCATAATTCAGTTCACGTGAGCATTTGCTGATTTTTTTAACAGATTTGGAATCCTCATAAGCTCTTCTATCTGCTCCCAAAATTTCAAAAAAGTTAAACCCGCCCCCTCAACTAACTTGTGAGATACTGCAGGCATGAATACAAAAAATAAAACAGCTATTATACATGTACAAAAAACAGAAGCGGTGTAAAAGAAACTCCGGTGGTCATGGGTAAATTACCAACGACAACTAAAGTGACCAAAAAAAATGTATTTCAGAATTTTTTTTTCCGTTTTTCTGTGATATTCATCTAGTTTTTTTGCTAATTTTCCTCAAAAAAAGTCGGAAATTTTAAACTTTTGATAGTGAAAAAAAATTGACTGAAAACGCACAAAAAAGAAACATATTTTTAGGTTACGGTAGTTGTCGTTATGGGACATTTCGCCACAGCCACCAGATTTTCTCTTCCACAGCTCCGATTTTTTGAATCAGAATAATAGCTCAGAGAATTTCATGCTCACGGTGTCGGGGATACTGTAATCATGAATAAAATAATCGTGAAAGTACTGTATAAATCGTTTGTTTCAACACATACCTAGATAGTTTAATCTCCGAAAAGAAGACTTTAATATCAAGAAAATGGCGTACCTGACTGACAAATCTTCTTTGTAGGCGGCGACTGTAGAACAAGGATAGAGGTTGTTGAAACAGAAGATTTTCTTTTTTTTTCGAAAGTTTTTTTTGTCCAAAAATGGAATCGACAATCTCGGGATTATTCGGAGAATGAGAAGAAGAAGAAGAAAAAGGAGAAGAAGGAAAAGACTAAGTAAAAGTTTTTCCTTCTGACAGAATCCCCTTTTGAAAAATGAATAGTATCTATTTCAGAGAAACGCAGAGACAAGCCCTCTCCAGAAACTGTAGAAGTGAACATAAGAAGTGGAGAGAAATGAGGAGAAGAACGGCCTCGAATGGGGTCATTCGGGATGGAGAAATAATGAAATAGACAGTGAAAACTAGAGATTCAGACAATTTTGGATTTTTTGAAAGAACTAGGGATGACGAGCGAAGCGATTTGAGAAGAACAAGAATTGAGTGGAAGAATATGTTTGAAGTACCTAAAATTAGTTCGGGCTTTGTTCAAATATTATTCTGGTATAAAACATTGGAGCTGTAGAAGAGAATCAACGACAACTACAGTAACCTGAAAACAGCTTTGATTTCAAGATTGATTCTCTCGTTTTTTTACTGATTCCCGCCGATTTTTCTGGTATTTCCCCCCGAAAAAGTCGGAAAATAAAAATTTTTGATAGTGAAAAAAATTGCCTGAAACGCCCAAGAATTTAGAAAAAACTATGAAAATGAAAAAATGTTAGATTACGGTAGTTGTCGTTGTGGGACCTTCAGCGATTCTCTGATGATTTTGTGAAATGGACGGAATAATCGAGAATTTATAAAAGTAATCCGTCAGATGACTGACTGAAAAAAACACTGAAAACATTATATTTCTGTCTGAAAAGAAAATCTAACCACAAAGTTAAAACATTTTTCAGAATATTTCAAGTTTCCCTTTTTTTTAAAGATTCTATCAGATGTCGCGAAACTTGGAATCTCAACGGGAGAAGAAGAAAGAGTGCACTGGAGACCAGCTGAACGAATTAAAATCAGAAATGCAGCCTTGAAGATCCTTCCAATTTGCTTTCCTTTTTCTGTCTTGTATTTTCTTTTTCATATTCCATAATCTGTATAATTAATAAATCGAGTTTGAAACTGTGGAAAACTTTAGTTATTTTTTTCATCAGTTTGTATTCAATCTGAAATTAACACCGGTTGTGTAATTTCACAAGTGTCTGTAATTCACTGTTCGCAATTTTTGTAGTGTGTTCATTAATGAATTCCTTGAGAATGTTCCAGCCGAAGACACAATGGTTTTCGGCAAATTCGCAATATTTATTTGTAAAGCATGGGGAAAGGTGGTCATTTAATAGGAAGTGTTCGATATTAAGTTGCTCGAGAGCTAATATGAGCGCTGAGAACTCAAAAATATTCAAAAGTTAACTAATTGGGTGATTTTTGCTACTTCTGAATAACCTCTTTTTTTTCAAGTCAAAAAAACCAGAACGATCCCAATTTTACCTGAAATTAGAGGGATTCGCAACACAGCCCATATATTTTTGTATCATTAACCCTTCCGAATGACCCCTGTTTTTCTTATCTCAATTCCGATGAAACCAAGTCAAACTCACAGAACTCCTCCCAAAGAAGCGAGAGAGCGTGCCGGGTAAGGAGAGAAGAGAGAGTGAAAAACGCAAGCGCCGCGCGGTTCTTGTGGGCGGAGCCAATCAATTTCGATGCCATTCGACCAAATTTACTACTGTTTTTCTGATTTTTCGTCACTTTTATGTAAAATTTTTACAATTGGTTCAGATAAATAGTAATTTATTAAGCACCAACAGTTTCTATTAAGAAATAAAATCACACAGTTTCGAAATGTACCTTTTTTATTGATCGGGCTATTTCCTTTCATGAGTTGATTTCAGTTGGTTTCCTACGGAAATTCAGGGAGACACAAAGCTAATAGGGGAAAGCAAAGCAGTGTAAGTATTTCAACTTTTAAACTTTAAAATTTAAAAATCTTGAAATTTCGTCGAGAGAACATGACTCCTTTTCAGTTTCAATGAGTTCCGACTCGCCAGACGGCTCTAATTTGCCGAACAGTGATCATTCTAACGGTAGCTCGAAACGGGACGGTCAGTTATCGATTGAAAAACGCTGAAAACTTGTCTAGAATTAAATTTATGAATTTGGCTGTGTTCGCTGCATGTGCTATGTATTTCTTCGTTTGGATTTTTGCTGCTGCATTTTGTCGTCAAGAGATATCGTAGGAATGTAAAACTGTCACCTCGTGTTCGCAGACTCAGTACAAAAATTAGAGTGTTTTGCACTGAGTCTGAAAACACGTAGATGACCGTTTTATGATTCCGACAATATTGCTTCTTTATTTTTCTGTGTTTTCCATGTCGTGTCGTATTTTTTCGTCGCTTGTTCTGATATGTTAACAACAAAATAACTACTATTTTTCAGCAATGGAAATTTCACCTGGCTCATCGTCTCACGAACGAGACCGAAAAGGACATCGGGACCATCGGGAAAGGACGCGGAGTCACAGTGGATCACCGTCAAGATCATACGGAAATCAAAAACGAGGTGGATCAAGACAAGGAAACAGAGGGAGAGATCGGGAATCGAGGGATTCTTTGACACCTCCATACAAGACTCAACGGTAATATTTTCAATTGAGACATAATGTTCTAGTTATTAAATTTCTTCCTTATATATAAAACGTTAGAGATGTCTGTTGGTCCGTTTTTGAAACATTTGAAAATTGAATATAGATTGACGTGACCTTTAAGAAAGTAAAGAACTCAGTGACCAACAAGTAAAGAACTAGGTTAAATCGCGCCGAAGGCGCACCAGCTTGCTGGTAACTACGTTTTTAATTGAGAAAATATAGGAAAAGGACAAGTTCGATGCACGACTTACGTTTGAATGGATTTGTTGAATGTTATAGTGGACATAGGCCCTATGACACTTTTCAATATAAGCCTAACCCGTATCGTTCCGATAATATCGTTGGCATCAGTTTCAGAGCGTATTCGAGTCCCAATAATTATCGCAAAGGAGGTGGTGGTGGAAGAGATCGAGGCAGAAACGATTCGAGTCATCGGAAGAAGAGCAAAGAGCGAAAACGCCGTGATAAAAGGAGCCGTAGTCGGAGCCGTCATCGTTCACCAAAACGAGGTGGCTCTTCGAAGAAGAGGAGTAAGAGGAATTCATCCGGATCTTCTTCTTCAGATTTGTAAGTTGCAAGGAGATATTAGAAATCTGAAATTATTAAAAATTAGTTGAAAAAAAACTTGCACATTCGGTGGTTGATGCATATTCGGTGGTTGATTAGACTAGACTTACAAATTCTTGAGACCAACCAGGCAGTACTCAATTCGAATTTCGAATTCGAATAATGAATTTTCTGGGTAAACGTCGGCAATAGGAATACGCTTAAGGTGTGGCGAGAGAGAGCGGAGCTTGAGCTAAACTAATGAGTATAATTAGAGGGTGTGACGAACGAAATTTGATTTGTCGAAACCAGGCATTAATTTTGGGATGAAATCGTCAAAAAGAAAAAATTTCTTGGAATTCCGAACATTCAGAATTTTCCGATGTTAAAAATTGTCGATTTTCACAAAATCAGAATATTTAAAAAAAATAGGAAAGGAAAGCCGGGTTTAGCTAGCAATTCAATCTTGATGTGTCTGACTCTTCTCGCGATTTCGTATTATTATGATATTTCTTCGTTGTTCCCGGAACAGTCGCATTAAATGTGACCTACCCGTTGAGCTGGATAAAATACTGCACCTTCTCATTAAGAAATCGTCGAATCCGAGATTTCGATAAACATTTTGCCCATATAAAGCATAGCATCCTCACAGATTGAATCCGTAAAAAAATTAATCAACGTTTCGTAGACACATGTGTTTAACGCTCCAGTGAATCAACTTTTTTAATACCTCTAGCTCACTGTTGTCAAGGTGATAAGTAATATCTCTCATTATATAGAGCATATATCTGAACCTGGCACACAAGAGTGTATAGAAGAGAATTGGGAAAATATATATGGCCCTTCCGATTTCATTGTAATTTTTTTTCAAACATTTTCGAATCCAATCAAAATTCTTTTTTTTTGCTAGCTGTGTGCAAGTTCAGTTTTCGATCAAAAATGTTTTAAAACTGATTTCTCTTCAGCCTTCACTTATCGTCCTTCGTATCATCTTTGAATGGTTTTTCTGTTTCTGCAAGTATGATAGTGGTTTCAATTTGAATGGGCTGTACAATTAGACCATACTTTTTATTTCTCGCTCCTGAAAATAGATGTCTCTAAATTAGCTCCATTAGTTATTCAAATTGTCGCCGTCATCTCTTGAAGTGAATATCTATAAAATAGAATTGGATTTGGAAGAAAACTGAAAAAGAAATCGTGCTTGGCGATTCGAAATTCGGAAACTGACATCTGTTTCATTTTGATCGTCGCATCTTTTGGCCAAAAAGACCTGTGCACTTTTTTCATCTAAATTTTCCAATTGTGTCTATCCTCCTCTTCGACACATATTCATAAAAAAGGAGAAAATGAAGATGCCACCAAAACATTTTCCATTTGTGCCATGAGACGCAGGAAACAAGACAAACGACCCTTTCTCCCCTCCCATACCCTTTTCTCTTGCTGCGCGCACCCTTCTTGTCCACTGGGTCCCCTCTCTGCCCCTCTACTCTATCTTCGGCGATTCCAACCAACAAGTCACCGGTGAATGAAGCTTGACGGCGCCGTCGCTCGTCGTATTCGGTTTCTCGGTGCTTCTGCGTCTCTCCGTTATATAATTGTATTCTTTCTCTGTCTCGCCACATTCGTTTATTCACAGCTTCACGTCTCTCGTCTATTCTTCTCACTATCTCTCAGTCACTGTTTTTATACATTCAAAGTTCTCGTCAGCAGGAGGACATCTATGCTCTTTCTCAGTTCCGTGTAGATCTCGGATAGTTTAAAGTATTTCTAGTGCACTATGCATGGCTGGAAGAAAAACAAAGAAGAAGAAGAAGAAGATGATCGCAGTAGAAAAAGGACTAGAGACTCCAGCTGGAATGGGTAAGATTGCTAACTTATAGTTCTTGAATTTTTGAAAAAATTTGGGTTAATAGTGGGGTTCTCATCTAATTTGTTGCAACTGTTTCTAGAAGTTACAGAATGGACACATCGTTAATTGGGGAAATAAAGAAGAAACATGGTTCCAATATCACATCATCTGGACGAAAGAAGAAGAGTGGTCGAAGTTCTCGGAAACATCGCAGCCCCAGTTCTTCTTCAAGCAGTTCTGGAGATGTGAGTTTTTTTGGTAGAAAATTACCAGATTCGTTAGAAAAAAAAAATAAAGAGTTGCTTTGGAATTTGAAATTTCTTCGATCCATTTCAGATGGCCATACCAGCATCGAACGGTATGAACGTAACTGCCATGCCACCTCCACCAACTTTTCAACCGCCGTTCCAAAACATGTTCGCTCAACCTCCTCCTCCTCCCTTGGTTTGTTATTGTTCACACGATCTTCTCAAATGAAATCAGACTTTTCAGCCTCGCGGTCCACCTCCACCTCCGGGAAATCATTTCATGACTCCTCCACCAATGCCTCCACCGACTTTTACAATGCCACCTCCACCTCCTCCAAAAGATTTTCACTTTTCTGCTACAACTAGTGTGACACACGTTGCACTCAGCTCCATACCACCACCTCCACCACCTCAGATGGTGGAATTCCCTTCAAGCTCTCGAAAAGACCATTTGCCGATGCCTCCCGATAGTAAACGGATAACTAGCAGGCCAGTGTAAGTAACAATTTACCGAAAACGTCATTCGTCATACATTAATGACTTACAGGATCATAACAAAACGTGGAGTTGTTTTCAAGACACCATCTGACTCTGACTCGTGGTATAAAACCAATCTGACTCACTATGAGATGCTCGATCAAATTGGAGAAGGAACGTATGGACAAGTTTACAAGGCTATCAACAGGCTTACCGGTAAATTATATTGTTTTTCGGTTCAATTCTAAAACAATTCATTTTGAAGGTGAGCAAGTTGCTATGAAGCGGGTTCGTCTGGAAAACGAGAAAGAAGGTTTTCCGATAACAGCGATTCGAGAAATCAAAATTCTCCGTCAGCTACACCACAAAAATATCGTCAGACTAATGGATATAGTAATCGACGATATTACGCTGAACGAGCTCAAACAAACTAGAGCGAATTTTTATTTGGTATTCGAATATGTCGATCATGATCTGATAGGATTGCTCGAATCGAAGGAGCTTGTCGATTTCTCAAAGGAACAAATTTGTTCGTTGTTCAAGCAATTGCTCGAGGTAATTGTTTCGTGTCTGATTATTCTTGTTTTCACATAAAATGTTTCAGGGTCTTGCCTACATTCACGCCACGGGTTTTCTGCACAGAGACATCAAATGCAGTAATATTTTGGTTAACAACAAGTATGCTTTTCAGTTTTCGGGGCAACATTTTCCACCTGTTTTATTTCAGAGGCGAGTTAAAAATTGCTGATCTCGGACTTGCTCGGTTATGGCAAAAAGAGTCTCGATTGTACACAAATAATGTCATCACTCTCTGGTACCGTCCACCAGAATTGTTGCTAGGAGACGAAAGATATGGAACAGCAGTCGATGTCTGGAGTGCAGGGTGTATGCTAGGAGAGCTATTCACCAGAAAGCCTTTATTTAATGGAAGCGATCCGTTCGGACAGTTGGATTTAATCAGCAAGGTTAGAACATAAAATGTTTGAGGCTGAGCTGACTTACTGCTTTCCAGGTCTGTGGATCACCATCTCCGGAATCGTGGCCTGAATTGACAGAGTTGACTTTTTGGAATACTTTCAAACAACGTAGAAGCTACCCACGCAAGATCAGGGAGGAATATGAACAGTATGTATTTATTTAGCTCAGTTACTACTGAAAGGTTTCATTTCAGCTTGATGCCTCGAGATGCTGTTGATTTACTTGACAAGATGCTCACTTTGAACCCAGAACGGCGAATTTCCGCTAAAGACGCCCTTTTACATCCTTGGATTCGGAATCTGGAGCATGCTTGTGTTCAGCCGTTAAAACTGCCACAGCATCAGGTAAGATGGTTGATGAGCTCTTTTATAGCATGCGGAAAATTAACAGGACTGTCACGAGATGTGGAGTAAGAAGCAGAAACGGTTAGCACGACTTGGAAAACAACCCGAAAGGTCAAGTAGTGGTAGTCATGGTAGTGTTCGGGCAAGCTCCCATCCCCGAGGTAAGTTCCACCGTTGATGAAGAACTTTTAATGACAACTCATGTTCTTTTAGTTCCTCCTCCACCACCACCAGCACCACCGGCTGCTTCAAACCCAACGTCGTCAAGATCGAATGGTGCTGTACACCACCAGCAACATCACGCAACTTCGATGCCGCCTGTCTCAGGAATCCGTCCACTGATACCTCCAGCTCCTCCAACGGGGCACAACCATCATCCAGTTCATCAACCATTTCAACCAGTGTTCTTCAAATGATTCACTTTTAAAATTTCATGGATTCAAGGGAAAATATATCATTCCTTGTTCTCTCTTCTACTGATTCTCCATTGCTTCTTTTTTCACCCTCATTCTTCTTATTCTATTAGTTAGATTGATTTTTCTTAAAATGTGAGTGTTGTAAAGTCTTCTTTGAAATTTTATAACTTTTTTCGCTTATATCATTTTCCATCCTTGTATTCGGTTCCCTCATTGTCCCCAATTTTTCCTCTCTCTCTCTCTCTGATTTTTTTCAAATGTAAAACTGGAAAAGTGTCTGAATGTCACTACTGTAACAAGAATGTAGCAGCGGATGCAATTTCATCAATGGATCAACGGCGAAATGGATAGTCACAATGCGGCAGGTTTCTTTTTTTCATTTTTGATATTGCAGAATAAATTTGACAAAAAATTATCTTGTATCGGAGGTTGAGTAGGGGGAACACATATTGATCACTCTACAGTGGATTCGTCTTGTTTCGAGATTCGTCAGATTTTTTCGGAACTAGTGAAGGGTCGGGAAACAGGAAATTCCAGAGATTTGTCTGCATTTTTATGTGATGTCGTTTGCAGAATTTTCCGTGAAAAAATAATTGATACAGTAATCTACCGTAGTAGCTGCAAAAACATCGCCAAAACGCAAACGAACCTCTGCTGAGATTTCCTGTCCCTTTTATTCAATTCGGTGTCAGCTTTTCATAACATACTTTGGAATTGATCATTAGTTACATTTTTTCTGTAAGTTCTAAATCTTCCAACGCACTTTTCAAAACTTGATGATTCATATGAAGATATGCTAACAGATACTCAATACTTAACCGTCGTTGACGGATAAGATCTGAAAACAAACTCTTGCTTTTCAAAACAGTTCTGAGCTAGCTTCAGTTAGGTTCATATTATCGTCCGTCTGCCTCATTATAGGAATATCTGTACCTTGAAAAAAGCTCATTGTTGTAAAAATAGGGGATCGAATTTAGTTTTTCAAAATCTAGTGGGATCTATTTTCCCAAATTACTATAATATTTCACAATTGTACCGGTACCATCTACCTGTTTAGTTTTCTCTTCCTTGCTATCATATGTAATTTTAGGAAGATTTTCAAAAACGCATTTATTATACAAATTGAAATTTCCGGTTTTTCTTTTCTGTGTATTTGTTCTTTTCCCCCCTCATATTGACTGTAATCTTTCTGTTAATTTTCTTTTGTGATCGTCTAAATTGTGATTTTTTAATGTTTTTTTTTTCAATCTTAATACAATAATAACATTTCAGTATTTATGATACTTTACTTAGTTTCAAATGGAATTTCAAAATAAATTAATTTGAGATATCGGACGTTACGACAGCCGGAGGAGAAGATTCCATTTTCTGAAAAAGAAAGAGTTAAGATAATTTAAAATATCTGGCACCAAACCTCAGTAATCTTGACACCGTACTCTTCTTCATAGGCTTCTTCTAGTTTTCTCCAAGGATTGCTCATCATTGCTGGCATCAGGCATTTGCTGGAATCAACTGGTCCCTGGAAATTTTTCAATCGATTTCGACATTTACTAGACATCAAAAGAAGCCCACACTCAGTTAAATTTAGAATAGAAAGAAGACTTACATGATTCACATTCCCTCCACGTCTTCCTCTGCCTCCTCTGTCGTTCCTCTGAAATCCTTGTCCACGTCCTCTTCCGCCTCGGTATCCATCGTTATTCTGATGTCTATAGTTTCCTCGGTTGTTTCCTCGATATCCTTGATACCCACCACCACCTTCACCACCACCACTTATCCCACTTCTATAGCCATAATTCTGATTTCCTCCCCAGCCACCATCATTCGATTGTTGATATCCTCCTCTGTATTCACCTCGATTATCATTTCCTCGCCAACCACCACCACCACCTCTACCACGTCCTCCATATGGTCTCCAATGGTTTTCTGTAAATCTTAATACTTATTTGAACCTTTTTTTGAGAAAAAATGACTGTTTTCACCAACTGAATACTGAAAACTTGGTTTTAACCTACTAAAAATAGTATTTTTGAAACAAAGATTACCTCCGCGTTGTTGCCAATGTCCTCCTCTATAATTGTCTCCGCTCATAACAAAATCTTTATTGAATTTCAGCTGCTAATCTGAACAACATTCAATCGAAATTTGAATTTCTGCTTTGTCCGCGAGGACTACACGGCCGAGTTTTGCCTGGCCTAGGCCAATTTTTCCTAGGTCATTTTCATTTTTGTTCGAATCCGAACTTTTGTTCAATTTTTAGCTGTAAACATACACTCAGAGATTCGACGGGAAAAAACTGGAGAGAGAAGGGGGGTCTGGAGAAAACGCCGAGAGAACCAGGTTCGAACGGCTGCAAAGCTGCTAAAATAGGCGCACCTGTAAAAGTGGAGCGTCGTTAGGAAAAAAGTTCGAACCGATATCTCTCCCAGTTTTCCCCCGTCGAATCTCTGAGCATTTTGTAACTCTAAAAATAACACATACATACACTTTATGTTGCAGGGTATACGACTAAATGGATTCAGAAGCAATTAGCTCTGATAGTCATGTGGCAGCTGCGATAGCAACTCGCCGGAGATCGAATTCTGTGTCTGATGATTATTCTGTGCAGAGAACAAACGACGATGCAACTCAGTGCAAGTATTTTGCTATCCAGGTACTAACTGAACTTGTTTTAAATCAATCTAGTAACACATTTTTTGTTATAGAAGGGCTACTGGAAGGATGATTTCATTGGTCGTTTCGCCAATTCCTCAGCAAATGTTGCCGAGGCTCGTCGTTTCCCAGAAATTTCAATGGGGTATTGGGCTAGAACAGCTGCCATTGAAAAGTACGTTCGTGGATTTTTGGAAGAGTTCGATGGAAATGCACAAGTTGTCAGCTTTGGTACGTTCCTTCAATTATCATAGGATTGATTCGTCGAACTAAGCCACTAATCCAAATCCGGGTCATAAAGTTCAAAAAATGATTCATTTTGAAGATTGTGTCTTTTTCCCGCTCTCTTATCAACTTCTTTTGCAGTTCTCTTATCAACTTCTTTTGCAGGATGCGGATTTGATACTCTCTTCTGGCGTCTCGTATCTTCCGACGCAAAGCTTGCCAAATACGTTGAGGTTGATTTCTCTTCAGTCACCTCCAAAAAAATTCGTCACATTCTGAAGCCTGGAGGTTCTGTTGATTTGAAGAAAAGTTTTGAAAGTGAAGGTGAACGATGAGTGCTGATATCACCTAATTTACCAACTTATTTTCAGCTGTCGTCTCTCATCACGCCGACCTTCATGCCGGAAATTATCATTTGATCGGAGCTGATTTACGTCAAACAAGCGAGCTGGAGCAGAAGCTGGCAACTTGTCAGCTTGATCATGACATCCCGACAATTTTCATCGCAGAATGCGTTCTTGTCTACATGTCGTCCAATACAAGCTCTTCTCTCCTCAAGAATCTAGTTTCCCAGTTCCGTCATCCAGCTTTTGTGAACTACGAACAGTTCCGCACTTCTGATGCTTTCACTCGTGTTATGGAACAAAATTTGGGAGAAAGAGGTATTCAGCTGCACGGATTGGAAATGTGTGAGAGTGCCGAAAAGCAGGAAGAGAGGTTCGTTGTCTAATTCTGAATCAATTCAAATGATCAAAAATTTCAGATTCCGTAATGCCGGATTCAAGTCTGTCAAGGTCATGGATATGAATCAAATTTTCAACCAGTTCCTCGATCAAGACGAAGTTGCAAGGTATGGAAGGATTTATCTTATTAAAAATACATGTCCTACTATTAAAACTTTTTTTTCAGAATTCGGCAAATCGAAATGCTTGACGAAATGGAGCTTCTTGAACAGCTTCTTGCTCACTACTGCGTCGTGTTCGCCAGAGTTTGAATATAATGTTTATTGATATCTTGTAAATTTCTTTTTAAATAAGCACCGTTATTGCTGTCTGATTCCACCGATATATCGTTCCTTCCCTGTGTTCTCGTACTTGCTTCTCAATTAAGTTTTCGATATTTACGATGTTCCATTGAATTCTTCTGGTTTCTGATAGTCCATTCCATATTTACAATGTAACCTTACTGAGAAACAACTAACAACCCCAGAAGTACTGACGTTGTGCCGATGAAATGTTGGCGATGGCGATCAAATCGCCATCGAATCTACCTATTCTTCGCATGTGCTTCTCTTTTACTGCTGTCTAAACACTACTTAACAGTCACTGTACCAATTGACGAAGAAGACGAAGAACTAAACCCAGTAGATTTAAAAGAAAAAGAAAAGGTTACTAAAAATGCAATAACGATCATTTGTATTCAGTAGTTTCCAGGAAAAAATAGAATGTGAACCAACTGGCGCAGTTGAAACAAAATGTACGGCAGACAATGGAAAACCGCTGAGATGTTGGAAAGATGAAGAAGAAGTGTATTTCCCATTTTCTTATATTAAAAAAAGGTTCGATATGACTGGAAAATTGGGAAAAGACGGATCCACATTTGAGCTGTTTACTTCCTATGCAAAAATGAGGACGCCCGATAAGAACTACTATCCATTGGGCCCATTTGGACACTTCTCAACATACAGTGTGGAAACAAGAGATCGTGTCAGATGCATCAGTGCGAAAACAGGTAGGACATCAGGATGTTTTTTGAGCAATGCTCAGGAATTTCAGATGTTCCAATGTCCACTCAATGGGATCCGATACCTTACTACTACCCGATTCAGATTGCACAATACGGGCTCCAGCATTACAGTAGGATTAAACTAGGTATACTGCTTATTGTTTTGAAAGTCCTAACTTCCAACTTGCAGATTCGGTGAGCAATAAATCAGATGATAACGCTGAAGTACTTGTGGGTGTACAATCGAAGGAATGGAAAGGTGCTGCTGGTATGCATGAGACAACTGAGCGATTGTTTTTCAACGATGAAGAAAAAGGAAAAGTAGTGAACATCAGTGCTGGACGTTGGATATTTGATAGAGTTTCTCTGATTTGAATTAGTTTTTCAGATGCTTTGTCGAATGCAGGAGCATATGTGTATCTCGATAAATCTCCAGACTTGCATGTCATTTCCTTCGACTGGAAACCCTATGATGCAAACTCGTCTTTCACAGTTTTAGCGAAGATGAAACAAGATGATCTATTAGTTCTTATTAACTATGTATTCTCAGAAGGGGACGGAAAGTGTGTTTGGCAAGACGAGGAAAAGAGTTTTGATGATGAGACAATAGTTTTGAAACCAAGAAAAGACGGTCAAGTTTCATACTCGTATTCTTATTCTGGAAGTGCGCCTATTGGGGAATGGTCGACTGTGACACGTGATATTCTTGTGGATGTAGCTCGAGCACTTTCAAGTGGAGAAAATCGAAAGAAAGATGACAATGTTGTCCTCCATCCAGGTATGGTTCCATGGATATCCGAATAATATAAGTGTGTTTTTTAGGCGACCTTCGTCTGGTCTCTCTAGGATTCCGTGGCCAATTGACTGTCAGACAACAAATAGCTCAACGAAAAGAGCAAGATTCTCATGCATTCCGATCTTCTGCTGACTGGTTAGTGGAGAACCAAGATAAAAAGGGAGGATGGGCAGTACCTGTGGAGAGATCAATTGCGGATAGGAAACTAGTTTTACCTCCCGGATGGCATAGTGCAATGGCTCAAGGTTTTTACAAAGAATGCAATTGCGTTTTTACTTTTTAATTTTCCAGGTCATGGAATCTCAGTCCTCACCCGAGCATACAATCAGTTTAATGATAAGAAATACTTGTCTTCTGCGATTAATGCTCTGGAACTATTCAAGACAAATTCGTCCGAAGGTGGTGTCCGTGCGGAGTTCTTCGGATACATTTGGTATGAGGAGTATCCAACAACACCTGGATCCTTTGTACTTAATGGATTTCTCTATTCACTGATTGGTCTCTACGATTTATCGAAACTGGACGTTTCCGGAATCTATGATGATAGTGCCAAAACGAAAGTTAAAGAGGCGCAAGAAATGTATTCAGTGGGAATACGTTCATTGAAACAGTTACTTCCATTATATGATACGGGAAGTGGAACGATCTATGATCTACGTCATGTCGCACTAGGAACGGCTCCTAATCTGGCGAGATGGGATTACCATGCGGTACATGTATATCTACTGAAATGGATCGCTGGTCTTGAAAAGGACGAGTTTTTAAACAAAACTGCCGATCGCTGGATTGGATACGCTTATGGAAAACGGGCAAAACACAATTAATACTTGCAGAACAACACAAGCGAGTTTTTAAAATCAAACATTCAAACTTAATGATTATTGTTCTCAACTTTTTTTTTCAAAATTTCAGATCAAAGTTCAACCGAATCCTCCTCTCCATCTGACATCGGGTTCACACTGTCATCTCCCTACTGCGTGCCTACAGCGTCATTCTTGTTTCACCTCATTCGATTTTGCCCCTGTTTTTAACTCTAATCTCCCGAGTATCATACTGCCCCTCGTTTCTACATTTATGTGCATATTTTAACTTTTGTTTCCGTTGTCAGTTTTGCCCAACTTCTTCTCAACCATTTTCTCATATTTTTCCTTCATCACAACTTCCATTCTTCTTGCTTCAATTTGGAATCATTGTGCTATTGTATGCTTGTGTCACACGATCTCTTTGTAGTTTCATGTATAAATGCTTCTTTTCCTTCTTTTCAGTCCCCAAGTTCAAACTTGAAAATGAGCCGTCGTTATGGTTGGTTTGATGAGATTCGTACCTTCTTTCCAACCATTTGGCTCATTTTGGCTCCACTCATCCTGAGCCCTTTGCTGTTTTTGGGACAGGAAGGAAAATGTACATTCGTAATTTTGACAATGTCCTGTTATTGGGTGGCAGAAGTGGTTCCACTGGCTGTAACGTCTTTTATTCCGATGATAGCTCTTCCATTCCTGGGAATTGTTGGAATTAAACAAGTTGCTCCTAAATATTTTGCAGTGAGTTGCCAATCAGAAGAAAATGAATTCTCTAGGCTTACTTTAGGATACAAATATCGTATTTTTCAATAGTTTGATGCTATCACTTGCCGTCGAAGAATGTCAGCTGCATAAAAGAATTGCTCTGAAAATGTTGACCTATGTTGGAACAAGGCCACATTGGTGAGAGAGAGAATCTCTGAAAATGAATTTGAAAATAAACGAAAGAAAATATTTAGGTTGATGGCTGGATTCATGATCATCACCAGTTTTATGTAAGATCCATGTATCATAGATTTTAATTCTTTAGTTTAAAATTTCAGATCACTTTGGATCTCGGATACAGCTTGTTGTGCACTGATGGCTCCGATTGCATATGCTCTTCTTGAAGAAATTATGATTCCAAAAATGAGAAAAGTTAAGAAAATCGAGGAGATTGAGAATACAAAAGTGCTAGAAAATGGAGAAATCGAGTGAGAATTTGAAATCCTAAATTTAATAACTTTAAATTTCAGAGAACGGAAACTGGACACTTCAAAACTTTCAGCGAGAGATAGAGGAATCTGTAAGTGTATGATGCTTCTGGTTGCTCATGCCTCGTTGATAGGAGGAACGGGAACTATAAACTCCACTGGACCAAATCTAATTTTCAGAGATAACATTGAAAAGTGATTGCTTTTCTTTTTTTTCCAACTTTTAATCCTAAACTTTGAAGAAACTTCCCAAACGAGGACCATGGTATCTCTTATCTTTCTTGGATGGCATTTGCAATTCCTCCTATGATATTCTACATGTTCTCTTCTTGGTTCATTGTTCAATTACAGTTTTTGGGACCTCGTCACATGATAAGTATGTTCAAAAAACCAACAGAATCTGAGAAAGAAGAAGAGGACTTTGCAAGAAAAGCTGTATTGAAAAGTTATAATCAGTTGGGACCAATGACATGGGCTGAGAAAAGTACTCTTGTCATTTTCCTTTTGGCAGTTTTGTCCTGGATTTCATCAGACCCAAAAGTGATTCCGGGATGGTCAGATTTGTTCAAAAAGGGATATGTAACTGATTCCTGTTCCGGATTGGTTGCAGTGTTCTTGCTTTTCATTTGGCCAAAAAACAAGCCGGACTTCAGGATGTTTAGAAAAGACAAGAACAGACCATCCGTTCGTCAAGAACCTCTGATTGATTGGGATTGCGTTAGACGTCGCTTCCCTTGGTCAATTATTCTTCTTCTGGGAGCTGGATTTGCTATTTCAGAAGCAGTGAAAGTTAGTACGGTAAATTTCTCTTCTCTAGCGGATATTTTTAAGGTCAGCGGTCTCTCAACACTCATTGCCTATAACTTGAATAGCACTATTTCTTCTCTTCCACTTTTTGGAATGCAAGTGATTCTTTCCATTGTGGTTGTTGTGATGACTGAATTTTCAACCAACTCTGCAACTGCTTCTATATTCATTCCAATTTCGTTTACTCTGGCAGAATCAGTTTGTGCACATCCCTTATATTTTTCAATTCCAACTGCAATAGGACCATCTTTCTCTTTTATGCTCCCAATGGCAACACCTGCAAATGCCATTGTTTATGAGACAAAAACTATACGAATGATTGATATGGTCAGTTTGAACTTCAACTCTAAACTTGCAAGTCTACTTTATTTCTAATATGTATTACAGGGTGGTTTTTAATTACTGCAACGGTATTCAAGCCTTCATAACTTTCCCAAAACTCGATGAAAACTTCCAAAATTTTGGATTAAATTATTTCAGACGCACAAATTTTATAATAATGCAAAAGTCATTGATTCCACTTCTTTTCATTCCGACGACAGCCGTCAGAGGCTTAGGAAAGGAGCCTACAGCGGCACGGTGACACGAGGGCATTACTTCCGGATGATAATTTTTAAATCGAAGGCAACAAGATCAACCGAAATCACGTTATACTATTTAAGGCGACTACATATGTTTGTCAGTGAAGAAAACTCCCATATAAAGCTTCGCATTCCGATTCGGTCAGGATCTTTGATGGAAACACGGAAAATTGCGAAAAATCCGTTGTTTTCCCCGATTTCCGAACCAAATTCAACTATGAAACCAATCTAAGTAATCAGGATGTTGTCTTAACTTGAATTCTACTTGAAAAGTTCATATACGGTGTTCCAACGAGATTGTGCCACGTTTTACTGTACCAAACACACCCAAGGGAGGCTCAAACTCAATTTTCCGGAGTTGAACTAGGCACAAGACAGGATCCCTTTCTCCTGAGACCTGAATCCAATAAATTATTCAATCTGAGGATGTTGGACCTAGATAGTTTACTCGTGAAATTAACAAGCTTTCATCTATCTGGAGATCAGCCTTCAGAAGATATGGGTACTAATAGGTCAAAACTACCACCGTGCCGCCATAGGCTCTTTTCCGAAGCCTCTGACGGCTGTCGTCGGAGTGAAGTGGAATCAATTGCATTATTATAAATTTTGTGCGTCTGAAATTACTTGATCCAAAATTTTGGAAGTTTTCATCGAGTTTTGTGAAAGTTATGAAGGCTTGAATACCGTTGCAGTAATTAAAAGCCACCCTGTATAGATCCCCACCCAAGCCGTACATTTTGAGCTCAATTATATCGATTCCTGTAAAAGATATCAAAAAAGTGATCAACTGAAAAAATATTTGCCATGTTTTGTTAAAAATTTTATTAGTTGATTGACTTTTTATTTCTACCACAGAAACCGAGATAAAATGACTCAAAGTTAAATGTTAGAAGGGGTCCTTGTATTAGTGTTTCCGGTATTTCGTTTCAAAGTTTTTTATTAGAAGTTGTCAACTACGAGAATCAAGACAATTTTTTCCATAATTTTAAAAGTTTCACATCAAGAAGACACATATATTGAACGTTTTCGGCATTGAAAGTCGATTTACTTCTATTTCTATTTCTAAGATGTGGTAAATTTTTGCCAGGAACCGTTTTTCTGATGTATTCCTTCCCCTAGTCTGTATTTTAGCATATCAGCTGTTTGGCAGGCTGCCAAAAAATGAAACACGACATCTGTTATGACGTGGCACTAACGAAGAAGGGTACTTAAAGTTTTATGATACATCGCAACGGGGCACCCCACTGCGAAAATATATAGACCCAACAGGCACAACTATCTCCACATTTTGAGATCAAATTTTAAATATTCCAGGTTTCATGTGGCGTTCTTCTCAATATATTTTGCATTGTGATCACTGTCATCAACATGAATACATGGGCATATTGGTTATTCAATATGGGAACATATCCAGATTATGCCATACGACATGCAACGAATCTGACGGGAAATTCAACGCAATGTTTTTAAAACCAATTTGAAAATATGTATTCAATGAAATATTTCTTACTTTTATAATGCCAGAGAGTCTATGATTAGCTGGCTGTATGGTTGATATACTGTAGTTGCTCTAATAGAACCTCCATATACGTGCACTTTGAGCTCAATTATTCCGCTTTCTACAAGATATATCAAAAATTGGTCAACTGATAAAATATTTACCATAATATCACCAATATTTTATCAGTTGACAGATTTTTAGTATCTTTTAAAAGAACCGAGATAATTGAGCTCAAAGTGCACGAATAGGATAACCTTCCATCAGGGAGGATTTAGAGAGATTTAATATAGAAAAATCGAAACCTCGATGGTTGGGTTGAACAAATCAAAGTTATAAGAGCACATGTTGGACCTTTTTTCCATCCATAGTAGTTTTCTTACCGTTCCTCCCTTCTCGATCCAACTCCAATCCCTCACCGTATCATTCCCCAGAATATCTTATTACACTCTTTTCTTCCTCTCTTCATTCATTACGCAATTTGGAAAGTATCTCCTCGGTCGTCGGATATTGCGTGAACAGTATCAAATGCTCACCCGACTCCCCACTCCCGATTGCTCCGCCTCCAACTCTTCTCCTCTTTCCCGCTCACCGCCCGCACCGCCTGTTGCTTCGGTGGTCCTTTCTTTCCTTCGTAAGCCACGCCCACTTTCTCGGAGACTCCCTTCTCATTCCATTCTCATCGTCTTAACCTACTTTATATTTCATATTTCTGACTCTTTAAAAAATAAACTTTCTATGATTCCCCCACCGGCTTCTCCTCTAAAAAAGAGAAGGGATCTTGCCTTCTGATTGCTTTGATCGCAGTTTTCGTTGGTATTATTCTGTGTGCTGGTCTTCTGACGTGGGTGTTTGTACTTCGTGAAAACGGAGATGGACCTGATGTTGACTGGCAAAATGCGACTAAAGTCCCAACGACCACCACTTCTCAAGCTACTGTATCTACGATGACTACAAAGCTGAAATCCACAACCACTACAACTTCTGCTGAAATCCCCAAAACTGATGCCACCACCACAATGCCGACTTCAATCCCAGAAGCTATCACAAAAGCAGTAACAATGGCTACATCTACTTCAACGACTACAGAAGAAGCAACGACGACAACTACTGCTCAGGAAGTCGTGATGCCAGTTGATGTTGCTTCCATTTTGAAAGAGAAGTCGAGAGAGTTCGAGGTAGGTATTTTGGCCCAACTTCTTTTTATCAACCTACTGTCCACGTGTCCTATCAGTACTTTGTTATCTCTAATGATGGCTTCTAGAAAACAATCAATCATACCAGTTGATAAGATACATATTCCAATTGTTACCTTCTTCTGTCATCAACAGCTCTCTATTTCATTTATCTTTCTTTGTCTCCTAGCGGGGCGTGTGCAATGAGTCATCTCCCATCTAGTTTTACACTTTCTTTCCACATTTCACTTGTCAAAATTCCCTGACTCACACATGACACCACCACCACGATCCGACCGCATAAACATGTATGTTTGTGAATCAGGATGTATTCTACGAAGATTTTTGGGCTAAGAAAAAGAGAAATTGATTGATAGGAAATTGGGTGATAAGCTGGAAATGAAAAAAAAATTGTTGGGTAATCTTTGGTATTGTTCTGAAAAAGAGAGTCAAAATTTTCAAAGTTTTGACACGAAACTTTGAAAATCTCAAATTTGGCCTAGCTTCTCAGAACCAATGTTCTAAATTTACCGTAAACACTAATAGAAGACCACCCAAACCATCATCTTTGTGCTCAATTATTTCGATTCCTGCGAAAGATATCTAAAATATGTCAACTGATAAAATGTTGGCAATATTATCTTTAATAGTTTATCAGTTGACCAATTTTTGTTATCTTTCACAGGAATAGAGATAATTGAGATCAAAGTTGACGGGTCGGTTAGGCTTCGATTGGAGCTTATTTTATCTAATATTTTTTGCAACCCTATTGAAAATCATTTGATCAAGCTTTCCAAAATTGATGTTTTAATTTATCTCGAAAAATGTTTTCAATTTGTTCAGGTAGTTGAAAAATGTGCTCAAATCCAAGTTCTGCCAGTTTCATGCTCCCCATCCCAATCTCCATTGACATCCGAACCATCCCAGTTCCAACCAATTCATTATACTCTCAACATAACAATCCGAGACATCAGGAAGCCAGTTCTGGAAGGTCATATGCAACTTTTCGCCTCGAGTAAGGACCAAGTTCAAGCGATCGCTCTACACGCTTCTAAAATTCATAACATGGAGAACAGGGATCGTGTACATGTCGTCAACTGTAATACAGGTGAGCATCTTGTTTGATGAATTTGCTCCACGGGTCCACCCCCACTGATCACAATGACAGATTAACATGATAATGGGAAAACGAGGAGCAGACGAGGGGCACTTGTTGCGATCTTCCTTTCACTCATTTCTCCTCACATTTTACACACTTTCTGAAGCAAAAAATATGCTCCGTGAGGAAAAATAAGAGAAGAAGGATGGATAGATGGTTGTTTTATAGGTGGCAGGTGAAAGACAAATTGGTTTTTGTTAGGGGTGTCATACTCAAATTTTGACACAGTCAGAAAATAATAAATTAGGGAAATTCGTATTTCTTCTTTGAATTTGACAATTCTAGCTTGCTATGTTTCCGTAAAATTTCAAAGAAATTTGAGGAAATTTAGAGTGAATATTCTAATTGTCAGGTGTTGTGAAAGAGCTTGTTCAGATTTTGAATAAGAACACTCCAGCTTCCGCATGTTTAAACACCCGATTCAAAAATCTAAAAGCTTTTCTTTTAAGTTGAAGGCTTCAACACGTTAAAAAAGACTCCAGCCATCCTCCATCCCCATCATCACTCATCAGAAATGTTATTAGAACTATAGATCATAACTAAACGTCTAAAAAACATTCTAAAAGCACTCTTCTGCTTTTTTTTGGTGCATCAGAAACGGACAGCAGCTGTTCTTAGCCTTCTTTCTCCGGTCATCCAATACTTTTTGTCGTCCTCCGTCTAAATGTTTACGACGGACTGACGCCCTCCCGAGGTGGAGAAGAAGAGCAGAAGCAGAAGGAGATGATAGAAAAGAAAGAAAAGGGTAGAAGAAAATCACTGACCCGTAGGGAATGATTGATTTGATATTAGATGGGTTTGAATTAGATTAGACCACCTGAAATACGTCATTGTTTCTTATAGGATCAATATTTTAGAATCAACTAAATCAGATATGAAAGGACTTACTACCAGGGTATTCAAATGATATTTATTTCGAACTTGCACCTTGCCTATGAACAAAGTTATCCGCCATAAAGCTGCCGATGCGGGCTGGGCCGGGCCTTTCCCGTTTTTTCGGCCCATTTCGTCTATAGCTTCGTTTATAGAAATAATTTTCCAAATAGTATAATTTTATAGTACTCGTCAAGTTCTATAACATCTAGTTCAGTTGATTAGAAATTATTGATTCTAAAAGAAACTGTGTGAGAGCCTATCAGGGTCCGTTTTTGGCACGGTTGGGGTCCGTTTTCGGCCCGTTTGTTTTATTCGAATCTCCGTTTGTTTTCATCTAGACCAGTCCAAATTTGAAATCAGAACTCTCTTAATCAGAATCCCAAACACCTCACTTTTCGATTCCTACACTTCTACATATTCATTTATTTTCTCTTTCTCATTCCTGTCATCACACAGCTGCTGCAATTAATATAAAAGTTTTTGGAAGAGGGACTTGTTCTCTTTCTCGCCTGTAATAATATAAGAAATGCCGCCCGCGCTAACAGAATTGAGAATTTACGATCAGAGGTAGAGAGCTCCAAGGAAGAAGAAGAAGGGAACAGTTGTGGTGGTGACACCCGAGTGAAATATGACCAAAGGGTCAGTCGGATACTTTTTCAGGAAAAAAGAGACTTAGGAAAGATTATATAGAAGCTAACAATATATATTTGAAAGCTAAACTAGGTTAAATTCCAGGAGAAACAATCTGCGTGTCTCGAGTGCATCAAATCGACAACATCGTTTATTTGGAGCTTGCTCAAAGTATCTCATCTGGAGTTGATCTCCGTATCGACATCAATGGTTTCATTTCGGCTGATTCTGGACCACATGTATATAAACAAATCCCAACCGCAAAATGGAGAGTTCCTCAAATGATTGGATCTATTTTCGAACCATCCTCGGCTCGTCACGTCTTCCCATCCCTTGATCTTCACAACCAGAAGGCCACCTTCAATTTGTGCTTGAATCATGGACCATCAATGGTTGCTGTCTCCAATTCTCTCATCAATCAAAACGTCTCAACTTCTGGAATCACCTGTTTTGAAAAGACAGTTCCGTTGACAGCTCAACAACTTTCATTTGTTGCTTTCGAGAAGACAAACCCATTGTTCTACAATACTACAACATTGAACGGAGCGTATCTTCCGGAGATTAATATGATTTTCAATTTGAATGCCAAAAACTTCCAACAATACGAATGGATTCATTCTGAAGTATCAAAAGTGATGTCTCTAATGTCCAAATGGTCCGGTTTCTCTTATCCATTGCCTAGATTAGAAGTGGTCGTTGCTCCAGTTATGACTGGACATTCTGCTCTTGGAGTGATCACTTTACCGGTAAGTTCAGTTTTCTTCAACGGCATTATCAGAAGTACCTGTTTTTCAGGCCCAAGCAATTGCTTATCAAAAGCATACCTCCACCCATGAAACCCTAATCAAAGAAGTAATCGGACAGTGGATGGAAGGAGTAGTGACCACGGAACACACATGTTTTGAGGTTAGTTTTGAAATCCGACACCTCGTTTCATCGCTCCACTTCTCTTTTGATTTTATTCGATTCGAATCACACAAAGTGTAGCTCTCTGGGAGAGAAGTTGAAGAAATCCCGAATTGTTAAACACACATGTTATGATATTGAACGTCGTGTAATCCATCATAAAATCGCCAAGTCGCTCCATTTCCTTTGATTGTAATAATAATAACCGGATGAAATGGTTGACAGCGGTTTTGGGTGGAATGCAACTTTTCGCTCGCAATCGACAACCCCACCCGTTTTGTCTACTAGGGTTTCTCTCTCACTCCTTTTCCTCTATGAAAACAACCTCGCTCCCTACCACCGCACGGATGGCCGAGTGGTCTAAGGCGCCAGACTCAAGCGTCAGCTTGCCTCAAGTTCGAGGTCTACTGGGTGTTCTGGTACTCGTATGGGTGCGTGGGTTCGAATCCCACTTCGTGCAGATTCTTTTGCATACCTCAAGTCTATTTTTATAAAAACAACAACGATACTGCGGTAAATTGAGCTGATTACGTCAAGTGGATACATCTCTTTGTACAAGTGCGCTAATCTTCTGTGCCAATAAGCGCGGCTGTCTTTTTTTCTGCTCCGCAACATATTCTTTTTGTCAACTTCGCACCTATCCGACTCGAGTTTCTCAAGGGATCAGATCATAAACTCTTTGGTGTGGTTGGGAAGGGAGGACCCGAGATAGTTTTCGCTTAGTTTACAAAAAGTGCTGTTCGCCTCTCGAGAAATGACCCACCAGACATGAGAACGAGAGAGTATGTAGAAGATGGAGACGCAGAAAAATAGCAGTTGCGCAATGCACAAAAGGTCACCAGACGTCTTCTAGAAGAGGGGGAGCACATACAATTTATCGTTTTTTGAATAGAGAGCAACTGTATCAACTAGTAAGTAGAGAAGGAGAAGAGAGAGTGGATATATGATATATTAGATCGAAAGACAGAGTCAATAAGAATGCAATTTCAGAAAGCCGTAATCGCATATCTCGAATGGAAAATCAACGAAGAACTTCAAATTGTGAAGAAGACTAGAAAGATGGAAGTTTCTCGAATCCGTCCACGTAATTTGAATGAGACTGCTGACCAACTCCGCGTAATTCGTCAGGTCAAAGCACAGAGCTCCAATCTGTGCTCCCCAAGATTCGTCGAAGTATTCTACACGCTTGATGAGACTTATGGACAGGATACCGTTGTTGGAATGATTCGAGTGGTAATTTGTTGTTACAGTAATCTCCAAAGCTATCAATAATTTTATTTCAGATCTTTGACAAGTTTGCTTTCTCCACTGCCACCATTTCTGATTGGGCATCAGCCGCTGAAACTGCCGCTGGAGGTCGTCCAGAAGCTGGAGCAATTATCCTTGAATGGTACCGCCCATCTTCTAAAATTTCCCGCCCAGTTCTCCGCGCTACCGTATCATCCAATAGTGTCGAGTTCAATCAGTTGACTGAGAACAATTGGACAGTTCCACTTGAAATTTCTGGCTCTGCCGGTACTCAATTGGCTGTGATCTCAGAGAAAAAACAAACTGTTCCATTTGTTTCAACTGATTATGTTGTTGTGGATGCTAATCGAAAGTCTCATGCCTTCGTTGTATACGATGTAAGAATGAAATCAAAAAAAAAAAATAATAATACAAAAATTTCTAAATTTTTCAGGCTGACACATATCTCCGATTGATCAGATGTTTCGGCGATTCAAGATGTCCATCTGGAGAAATCGGTGGAATTTTCTCGGATCTTGGAGCTGCTCTTCTTGCCAATATTCTTAAAAAACCAGAGAATCAGGATGTGGCAAAATGGAAGTCTGTCTTCAAGGTAAAAATAATAAAAAGCTCAAATGCAAATTTATCTGTATTTTTTTTCAGTTCATGGCCCAACAGAATCTTGTCGAGGGAACAGCGGCATGTTGTGTGGAGCACGCGATTCGGGAAATGAGAAAGTGCTCGTACTGGGATATTCAGGATGTGTGCACCAAAATTGATTTCAACACAGTTTTGGCAGCAGTTGCCTAAATTCTTCATTTGAAGTTTCACCTGTCATTCAAACGCTGTAAAACCTGTAATAGAAGGGCCTTCCACACTGTCAAGTTTGAGCTCAATTAGCTCAATTCCTATGCAAGATATCGAAAAGATGTGTCAGTTAACGAAACGTTCTGATATTATGATAAACCTCTTTTTCAGAAAACCAGAAAAACTGGCTCAAAGTTGACAGTTACAGGGCCCTTCTATTAGAGGTTTTACGGTAATTGAAGTTTATTTCCTTTTTTCCATCTCTCTTCTCCGTTGTGATTTTTTCTCTTCCATCCACATTGTCTTAAATTTCAGTCAAGAAACAATTTCTTTCCCTCTCTTTCATACCCTTTTTCTTCTTCTATTTCCCCTCTCTCCGATACTCATTTTTCTTGTTCCCTATTCTCTGATTTTCTGCTCAACTCCACCATTCTACCTGTGTTCATTTTTATGTTCATAGAACGTCAAACATCACCTCATTTTGAGAGATTCTATTTTTATACCCTTATTCATGTACAATCAAACAGTAAAAGTTCAAAAATAAAATGATAAGCGATTTAAACATGGAGCACATAAAGAAGCAGGAGCAAATTCGCCCTACTGCTAAAACTTCTATTTCTTATTCAATTCTATCCATTTTACCAAATTAAAGAGACTACAAACCACGGAACAGATAATTTTCCCCTATTACACAGAATGTGTTTGGTTTATTGATCTTTGTGTCTATTTGTTAGAGAGACACTCCCATTTATGTTACTCATGAGTATGCACACTGTCTTTTTTCTAGTTCTCTCATTTTCCATTTCAACTAGAAAGTATTTCGAAAATGCGACCTGTTAAAGTAAGTCTATAGAAACCATAATAATATTTTACAGTAATTCTTCAGAAACTTTTCTCTGAAAACGAACTGGATTCTGATGTGGTACTAGAGAAAGTCATCCAATTAGGTGCGGATTTCATAGGTGGAGAATGGAAAAGTGTAGACAAAAATCAAGTAAAAGTCACAAAGATTTTGTGAGTCCTGAAGTAAAAGTTCTAGATTGTGATCGTTAATTTTTAAAGAGGTGGTCAATCGAACCACATGTTCCATGTGACGTCTTCTACTGATGCCAAGGAATATCTTCTCAGACTTCATCGTTTAGGAGGGAATCATGTATTCACTGATACGGTGAATTTCGCGATTTTCTCTGGTAATAATTGCTTTGTATAAGAACATTGAATCAAAAATTTAGAAAGAGAACTGGGGCCCAAACTCTATGGATTCTTTGATGGAGGAAGAATGGAAGAATATCTTCCAAGTGTCACTTTGGATTCGGATAGGATTTTGGAACAAGAGTTAGTTTTTGATGCATGATTCATTGAAAAAAATTTGTTTCAGAATTTCTCGAAAAGTGGGAGCAACGTTTCCTCGTTACCATGCCATTGACATGCCAATTTCAAAAACTCGCAGATGTTTTCAGGTTATGAGAGAGTCATTGAAAGATTATAGGTGAGTTACATTCCTTTTTTCCCGAGAATATTTAAGTCACCTTGCAAATTAAAGAGCGTATTGGCTAGCCCTATGGTTTCCATAGGTTTCCATGTTTTTTTCAAACAGAATGCTGCTCTTGCACTTTGAACGTATTTATCTCAATTCCTAAGAGAGATATCAACAATACGTCAACTAACAAAATGTTTGTTATGACACCAGCAACGTTTTTGCAGTTTGCAAATATTTGATATTTGATTACAGAAACCAAGATAATTTAGGTAAAAGTGCAAGTATAAGGTTAGGTACAGGAAATACGATATATAACTCTTTGTCGCTGTTATTTTCTATCGAGAAAAAAAAAGCTTCCAAATTTTATGTGAATTTTCCTTCGTGGTTAGCAGATTCATGTCTAGCAGATTTTCGTTTTAAAACTGTGACTTCATTCACAGCGAAAAGACGGTATGTCGACAAGCCGTCAACGACCCGCCCGCATTGCCAAGGCGGCTACTAGGTGGTGTTCACCTGATCCGGCACTCAAAATATTCAAATTTAAGTCAAATTTGAAGATCAAATTTTTCAAACCTGGTATAACCGGAACGAAAATAAAAAATATTTTTGAAAATGTCAGACTCTTAGCTTCCGAATGACAACTTCCAACATTCTTTTGTTAGTCAGAACAAAAACATTCGTAATATTTATAATCCCTGAATCCTAAACCAAGTTCAACTCAAAACTCCTGACGCTCTCTCATCGTGGTCAATCTCTCTCGCATGTCCTTCATTTGCCGGCTGCCAACGATGCGTTTGTGATAACGCACTGAAGTCTTGATTCCGTATACGGTAGATTACGATCTAAATTTTCTATTAGTTTAGGAATTCTGATAAAAAATCACCTGTCTAATCATATAAATGAGCGGAAAAGCACTGATGGCTGCGTAGAGAACCACTGGCCAATGATAGTACTGATACTTTTTGACAATAATTGACATGATTGAGAGCTAAAAGTGTATGGTTTTTGAGAGATCAGAATTATCAACTTACCAAACAAGAAATAGGCAATAGGACGGTCCACATTAGGTACAAAACTACTCGGTTTCTTTCAACAAACCTATAGGTTTTTGGATGACTTTTCAGCATTGTCTGAAATTTTTGTTTAAAAAATCAGTTCGTAGATGAAAGTATACAGTTACCAAAACATTAACAATGAGTCGTTTGTGTCCATAAACAATTGAAACAGAAACCAATTGAATGAAAACTGAAGTTGAAACCAATCCAACCACATAATCATCTAGTTCTAATTCTGTTCTGTATCCAACAATCCCTTTTTTGTACTGTAAAAGTAAAATTAGAAAACTAAATCAACGGCAAAATACTAACTGGTAATCCAGAAATGTAAAGAGCGAGAAGGAAGGTAACTGTAGCCATAATCACACAAATTTTCACTGCTTTTTGCTTCAAGTAAAGAAGACGTGGGAACAAATGATGCAAGAAATTGATGAGAATTTCAAATGTGATGACCTAGAAACTTCATCAAAGGCAAAAAAGGAGAATACTAAGTCGTACCTGATAAGCAACAAAGGCGAAATTGATGGTTCCAAATAATAGAGCATATGCAAAGAAGAGAACAGTATAACTAACTCCGGGGATTGAATAAGAAGGAAGCGCCGAGAAGAAAATTTCAATGGCATGAAATTGAACAAGTTCTCCTTTTGCTGTAGTTCGAATTTAATCCAGAGAACTATCGGATTTTTTTTCTTACCGTATACATTTTTGGCGAATGGATATAAAAGATCGTTTCCAACATAATAAATCGGCAAAAGTCCGAAACATAGCAAAAGACGGTAGGCTGCTCCAGAAGCTGCTAGAAGGAAGGCGTCTCTAGAATTTTTACTTTCAATAAAAACCACGAGATTAGAAATCTCACTTCACAAAGTTATGTCTGAAATCTGCCATGCTACCCAGTGCCATCAATGTTCCATCAGCAATGTAAACTGTCTTTACACTCTGAAATTTTAAAGCATTTCCCTAAATTTTTGAGGTTCACCAACCACTCTTGCAGCATTTAACCATGCCGATTTTTCCATGATTTTACTAATGTTGTTATTCTTGATCATTTCTTTGAAAAAGTTTTTCTTCGCGGACCCAACGTCATAATAGAATAGAATAACGACAGGTAGCATTCCCAGTATTGGAAGAAATACAAAAAAACCGGAAACCTAAAAAAAAAACTATGGACCCTTAAAAAATGTTAATTAAGGTTACAGATGCAAAGAAACGATGTCCTTTGTAGGTAATCAATCCGGCAACTAATAGAAAAGCCAAAGCAGCGACAATGTTATCCATCATGTCCAAGCTAATGATTTCTCTGAAAAAAATTATTTTAGGATCAGGGTGTCCGTCCCCTCTCTTTTATACTTATAAAATTGAGAAGGTATTTGACTAATCAAACGAAGTTCTCGAAATCCAAAGTAGGTCAAGAGCCCATAATCGTGTTGTCTGGAATTTGCAGTTAGCTTTCTTATTACTCTTTTGCTATACTTTTCCAATTTATCCAGTTGTACGTTTGCAATGCATTTTCCGTTTAACCGCCACTCGTTAATTTTACAAGAAATGGTCGGATCGAAACATCGAACTCCTTGATAATCACCACAATGAATCCAATCATCATTTCCTGTGATTACTGTAGTCATACACTTGTAGGCGTAGAGCAGAAAACGGGGATCGAATGCAATGTAGACAGTGTAGACACATCGAAGAGTTAGGGTCAAATAAGGGATTCCTGGTATTTTCGAAAGTTTGAAAAATGATGGATATTCTGCAAACCTCCTAGAATTGGTGCCATTCGAGTATACATTCCGTTCATTGGAATTGAAGAAAACTGGGCTAATGACAATTCGAAAATTGCCATGGGAACTCCCAAAGTGAATAATATGACAAAATAGGGGATCAGAAAGTATACTGAAAACCTCGGGTGATTTCATTGATTAGAAGAAAACTACTTACTTCCCCCATGATTGAAAAAACATTCGATGAATACCAAATTATTTTTTAAAAGAGTCACACAAGTCAGCAGAAGGGAAAGTTGACGGTAGGTGCTTGGTCTGGAGACGTTTCTCGATCCGATTTCCTGCTCTAGTTCTTCTGTTTCGATCTGAAAACTGTTTGATTAGTGAAATCTTCCGAAAGTCCATATTCCTCACCTTTGTGGGATCAACAATCGGATTTCCAGTTGGACTGATTGCCACGTCTTCATCGTTATCAAACTTCTCCAATCCTTCTGGGTGTTCAGATGAACTTTCCGTCGAATCAGCCTTCCGTTTTCTTTTCCTCTTTCTATCGTATCCGTACACAATATTCTGTTCGATTTCTTCTTGAACTAGATTTGCCTGATTCTCTGATTTCTTCTCATCTTCTGTTTTGGCTTCGGAATTTGAATTGATTAATCGTTTACGAATCTGGAAAACGGGCGTGCTAAAGAGTGTTTGGGTCTGAAGATGTTCACCATTTCACACTTGAATTCCTAAAAAGAAGGTGATGATCAACGAAAAAGAAAGTCTTTATGTAGGTGCAACGTTGCTGAAACGTTGGCCGCAGTGTTAATAAAAATTGAAAAATTAATTTGCGTGAACTAAGATGACATAATTAGCTCAAAATGCACTGAAGATCAAGGCTGTGCAAAGGTTGCCTGTTTGAAAATACAACCCAGAAACCACTAGCGCCGCTAGGCCGCTGTATCCTACATATCCTAGTACCCTTGTCAAACTGCGGCCGTGCCACAGCCTTCCTGAAGATTTACTTTTAATTTTTCAGAGATCTTGGTGGCGATGACTATGAGATCATACCAACTACAGTCACATATTCTGAACATCCCGGCAAAGTTAGCATTGAAGATCTTCATAAAGAAATTGATTTGATGGAAAACTGGGCAAATGAATTGTTTGAGGACACTGTAGTTTTCTGTCACAATGACTTGGCTGTAAGTTTGAAATATAGTTTTCCAATTGAAGAATCTGATTTCAGTGTGCAAATATTCTGGAGCTGAATTCCAAAAGAGAACTGGTATTTATCGATTGGGAATTCGCTTCTTACAACTGCAGAGGATTCGATATTGCGATGCATTTGTCTGAAACTGCTGTTGATTTTCGTGATCCAACCCCACCGGGAATCAAATTCAGTGAAGAATTGACTGACAATCCGCCAAACTTGCATGGCTTTGTTGAAGCATACATTAATGCTGATAATGAAGTAAGACAAATTAAAGATACAAAAAATCCGAATACATTTTTTCAGCTAAAAAATCGAATTCCATCGGATCGCTCTGGTGAAATATCAAAACTAATTCAAGAAGTCGAATTCTTTTGGCCAATCACTCATCTTTTCTGGGCTTGTTTTGTTATGAAATTGGCACTTGTCAAGTACAATTGTGGAGTTGATATGGATGTTCAAGCGAAGGACCGATTTGCAATTTATTATCATTTGAAAGGAAGGACCCAGCAGATTTGGGAAAAATTACGAAAACAAAAAAATCAATGAACTACTCGAAACAATTTTTTTTGCGTGTGATAATTCATATCCGCTAATTTTTAAAATTTTCGGTTTTCTTAAAGTTCCGGGAGCAAATAATGTTCAATATTTGACAAAATGTATTTTGTTTGAGATCAAAATAAACCATTTATTGACCTGTTTTATGGTGTGCATACAATAAAAATGTAAATTTCGCAGCCTAGAGAACAAACTGCGATAGCGTCGTTTACATATTTCGGTTTCTGTTTCACACATAATAGTTTTTTCCCAGTTCTACCACATATTCGCTACTGTTTGAAAATGAGAGAAATTGAGGTAAATATTGAAATCCAAAAGATTGTTAATGATTAGAATAAGGTTTCCATTTGGGCGGGTGAAGAAGCGGGCTACCCGCTACCCACCCGGGGGGCTCCCACCCGCGGTCCTCCGCAATTAAATGCGTGTGAATTTTAATAAAATTTTAAAGGATAATCACGTATTTTCCAAGAAAAACTGAGTTTCTCAAATCAAAAAACTACAAAAAAGATAATATTTTCCTCACGTAAATATTCGCGGGGGGTCAACGGGGGGCCGCGGGGGGTGAGCCCCCTGGGTGGGTGCGGGCGGGTGAATCGCCCCCCAAATGGAAACCCTAGATTAGAATTACAGAAGTTCTTCACAGAAAATGATCCAAGTTCTGAAGTGATTCTACAAAAAGTGATCAACCTTGGTGTTGATTTTTTAGGTAGAGAATGGAAGAATACCGATAAAAGTCAAGTGAACGTTAAAAAGATTCTGTAAGTCTTTGCTATATTGTGTTCTACGAAAAGTCAGAATTTTTAGTGGTGGCCAATCAAACCACATTTTCTACATAACGTCTTCTAATTCAGCAAAGGAATACTTGCTAAGAATTCATCGTCAAGAAGATGCACATGTGTTCACGGATACAATCCTTTTTAGCATATTTTCAGGTAATCCAAAATGTAAATATCGTAAAACCTATAATAGAAGGGCCACATAATTTTGAACTTTGGGCCAATTCATCTCGGTTCCTGTCAAAGATATAAACATTATCAACAGATAAATTGTTTATCATTATACCGGAAGTGTTTTGTCAGTTGACACACATTTAATATTATAGGAGCCGAGAAAAGTTAGCTGAAACTTGACAATGTGTGGGGCATTTCTATTACAGGTTTTACAGTATTAGTATTCGTAAAAAACAATACAAAAATCACATCCAAATTGCATATTCAATTCAATTTATACGCAGAACGAGGAATCGGTCCGAAACTATATGGATTCTTTAATGGAGGACGATTAGAAGAATACCTACCCAGTAGAACATTAGATGCTGTATCAGTTTTGAAGCCAGAGTGAAAGCTTCTAAATCTGAAATAAAACCTCCAAAAATCTTCCAGAATATCTCGAAAAATCGGAGAATCGTTTCCCAAATACCATTCCATGAACGTTCCACTCTCCAAAAATCGTCGTTGTTTTCAAGTTATGAGAGATGTTTTACAGCAATATCAGTTTGTTTTTAATACTATCTTTTTCATAGGAATCCTAATTTTACAGAAACCTTGGAGGTGGCGATTTTAATTTATTCCCCACTCATGTCACTTGGACTGATCACCCAGATTCAATTTCCCTTGAGAACTTACAAAAAGAAATCAATCTAATGGAATCTTGGACGAATGAGATTTTTGAGGATACTGTAGTTTTCTGTCACAACGACTTGGCTGTAGGTTTGAAATTTCGTTTTAGTTATGTATATAAAAGTTTCCGTTTAGTGTGCCAATATTTTGGAGCTGAATTCCAATAAAGAACTCGTTTTCATCGATTGGGAATTCGCTTCTTACAATTGCAGAGGATTCGATCTGGAAATGTTTTTGTCTGAAACTTCGATTGCCAGAGGTCTCACATCGACTAAAGCTCAAATAAATCAGGAAATGACCGAACATTCACCGAATCTTTATGGAATCTGTGAAGCATATGTAGATGCAGATTATAAGGTTTAGCCTGTTTGTTTAAGTATTTAAAAATAAATGTTTAGCTGAAAAATCTGGAGCCATCGAATCGATCAGCTGAAATTTCAAAATTGATGAAAGAATGCAACTTTTTCACTCCAATTACTCATCTCTTCTGGGCTTGTTTTTTGATGAAAATCGGATTAATCAATTATATTCCTGGAGCTGATATCAATATGCGAGCAAGGGATAGATTGGCAGTATATTTTCATTTGAAGCCAAGGTCTCAAAAAATCTATGAGGAATTCAGAGATAAATAAGTGACTACTTTCTTATCAAATATCATTTAAAAACCTTTAGTGATCAAATGTTTGTTTATTTGTTCGCTTCAATGAAAACCATGTGATTTCTTTCTTGTCGACATTCGATTTTTCTTTCTTGCAATACATTTTTATTTGGATTCGCTAAATAATGTCTGAAATTGAGGTCTAGCCAAGTTCAAATCTGTAAAAATGCGTTTTTAAATTCCAGAGACTGTTCAAACAGAATGCAATCAATTCTGATGTAATTAAGAAAAAGTTAATTGAGTTAGGAGAATCATTTTTGGGTGGAGAATGGAAGAATGTCACTTTAGATCAAGTCCATGTTCCTCGGTTACTGTGGGTTATAAACAATTTTCAGAAAAAAATTTCATTTCAAGAAGTGGACAATCAAACTATTTGTATCATGTGACGTCATCTACTTCTGCCACACCATATCTTCTAAGAATTCACCGGCAAGAACGAAGTCAAGTTTTCACGGACACTGTTTTATTTGCCATTCTTTCTGGTGAGACTACTTTTAAACAGGAAACATCAAAAATATTCAGAACGAGGACTTGGTCCAAAACTCTACGGCTTTTTTGAAGGAGGACGTTTGGAAGAATACCTTCCAAGTGAAGGATTCACTGAAGATGATTATTGGAAACCTGGGTGAGTTTTTTTTTTGAAGACCAGACGACCTGAGAAGACTTCTTGAAGATTCGTTCAAAGAATTGGTGCAGCACTTCCTGCATGTCATGCAATGGATATTCCAGTTTCAAAAAATGTTCGGTGCGCCAAATTAATGAGAGATTGGTTGAATGGATATAAGTAAGATTGAGATTCATAAATTCAAAATTCAGAAATTAGTTTTAAGAGAACTTGAAGGAGGGGATTACGAAATTCTACCAACCACCGTAACCTATTCTGATCATCCAAAAACAATTTCGGTTCAGAAATTGAGTGAAGAAATTGACACCTTTGAGAAATGGGCAAGAGAAGTTTTCGAGCACACTTTGGTTTTTGGACAAATTGATTTTGGGGTGAGTTTCCATGCCATAAAAGACATTAATGTTGTTTTCAGGTGTCAAATGTTCTGGAGCTGAATTCTACAAAAGAAATGGTTTTCATTGATTGCGAGTTCTCATCATACAATTGGAGAGGGTTTGATCTTGCAATGTTTGTATCTGAATCGGCAATCACATTCAATGTTCCATTTCCACCTGGAATAAAAATCATTGAAGATCTGACTGATAACTCTCCCATCATTCGTATTCTATGCGAAGCTTATCTAGATGCTGATAATACGGTTCAAATAGAAACTAGCAAATACCTAATGATTCTATTTTTCAGCTCAAAAATCATATTCCCTCTGATCGATCCTCTGAACTGGAGTCTCTAATCCAGGAGTGTCTCTTCTTCTGGCCTCTCACTCATTTATTCTGGGCACTCTCTGCTATGAAACATGCACTTTTAAAATTTGAAAACGGGGTGGATTTAGATGTTCAAGCTCGGGATAGATTGGCAGTTTATTTTCATTTGAAACCAAGATCTCAAAAAATTTACGAAGAGTTGAAAAAGTGGAAGAAGGCACTTTGAAATGTTTTTGATCTATGTTGTGTTCTTGTTCAAAGAGAAATAAAATAAATGTAATATTTATGACTTTTGGTATTCATTTGTCATTTTTATGATTTCTGATTATGTTTTATTCATTCGATTGTGATAAGAATAGAGTTCAAAAAGTCAGATAACCAGTTACAATTGAAAGTGACCCAAATAGCTGACCATACTATTATTTGATTTCTGTGTTCTTTGTTGACAAATGGACATCTGTTACTAATAATTTTTGGCTCTATTCCAGTGTAGAGGACCCAAATAAAATTAGAGGGGTTTTCTTTAGAGAACCGCCTTTGGATAAGAAAATTTCTCCAAATACTGTCCCAAATGGCCAAAAAATGAAAAAAAAAATCAAACAAACATGGAATTAAAAATGCCCTTCTTTAGTCTCTTCGAAAAGGGAATGCCTGAGTCCAAGATGCAAACGCGCTCCATCATTCCCTCTTGTTATTTTGGAGACATTCTTTGTTAGTTTGACATATAAAAGAAAGTAGCTACAGCGATAAGAACCATTGCCTTTTCTAATTTTAATAAACTTTCAGAATAAAAAACCAAAATCTGAAAGTACAACAATCCAAAATGACTGAAATAGAGGTGAGAAACATGGTTTTATTTTGCTGAAATCTTTCCTGATTCCAGAAATTCTTCATTGAACATTCTCCTGATTCTGAAGCGGTTCTTCAAAAAGTGATCGAATTGGGAAGATACTTTTTGGGAGGAGAATGGAAAGACACAGATAAATCGGAAGTTAAAGTAACCAGAATTTTGTGAGTTTGTTTCTTTTCTAATTAAAATTTATAAGGCAATTTTCAGAGGTGGACAATCTAATCACATGTTCCACGTGACGTCATCCACTTCTGCCACACCATATCTTCTCAGAATTCATCGTCAACAACCAAGCCAAGTTTTTATAAATACTGTCAATTTCGCCATTTTCTCAGGTAATTTTTGTTTAAATTTCTAGCAATTTTTTTCAAATTTTTCAGAGCGTGGTCTCGGTCCAAAACTGTATGGCTTCTTCGAAGGAGGACGGATGGAAGAATACTTGCCAAGCAGAACATTGAACTTTGACGATGTTCTGAATCCTGAGTTAGTTCATTTAATATAGATTTGTCTGAGAAACATACAATTCAGAATTTCCCAAAAGATTGGTACCGTATTCCCTCCGTATCATGCCATCAAAGTTCCAGTATCCCAAAATAGAAGATGTATTCAGTTGATGAGAGATTGGCTTGATGGTTACAAGTGAGCCTCGTTTCTTTTTTCATTAGTCGACTTTTCCGATTTTCAGATCTCTGGGAGGTGGAGATTATGAAATTCTGCCAACTACCGTAACTTATTCTGATCATCCAAAATGTGTATCAGTGGACGATTTGACAAATGAGATAAATATTTTTGAAAAGTGGTCCACCGAACTGTACGAGAATACCTTGGTATTCAGTCATAACGATTTGGCGGTGAGTTTTATTATGGAGGAGAATAAAAATTTCTCTCAAATTTTCAGAGTGGCAACATTTTGGAACTCAACTCTACAAAGGAATTGGTTCTCATTGATTGGGAATTCGGTACTTATAATTGGAGAGGATTCGATTTGGCAATGCATTTGTCTGAGACTGCGATAGACTTCCGTGTTCCATTCCCTCCTGGAATCAAGATCATTGAGAATTTAACTGAAAATCCTCCGAATATTCGTGTATTCTGTGAAGCATATCTAGATGCTGATAATAAGGTTTTTGAATTTAGAGAAAATGAAAATTGACTATTTTAATTTTCGCTCAAGAACCATATTCCTTCCGATAGATCATCTGAACTGGAGTCTCTAATCCAGGAGTGTCTCTTCTTCTGGCCTCTCACTCATTTATTCTGGGCACTCTCTGCTATGAAACATGCACTTTTAAAATTCGAAAACGGGGTGGATTTAGATGTTCAAGCACGGGATAGATTGGCAGTTTATTTTCATTTGAAACCAAGATCTCAAAAAATTTACGAAGAATTGAGCAAGAAAGGATAATGTTGTTTTTAATTGATTCTTGAAATAAAATGTTTGTTGATTGTGAATAATTGTATTTTTGTGGTTAAGATTACTCGAGCGTTGCCGGAAACATCTGCAGGAGAACAGTGAAAATTAAATGACGAATCCGACGGTAAAAAATCAATAATCGAAGTTTAGCCTAGACTTGTGGCTTTCCAGCTCTTAGCCTTGATTTGTGAGAGCCACCACCATGGCTTTTAGACGCGCATACGTTTGCCAAGACTTGTAAATCAGGGAAGTTTGTCTAAGTATTCGCACCCACAACCGAGATGGTTGGAGGTTAGTCCGATTCCGGATAAGACAGATACGAAAGTCATGTTTGCCAAACGTTTGACAAGGTTCGGAACTAGTAGTAACTCAACTTTCAGCTTCCGTCCGTAATCTGACGATGGCCCGCTGTACATCCGTTTTTAGGCATGCTCCGACTAATACCTGGCCAATACCCGTCCAACCGTCCTTAACTCGTGGCCAACCAACAACCGAATAAACTTTCATTTTCAAAACCAAATTTTTCATTCAAATTGGTTGCAAGATATAAGACAAAAGAAATAAGCTCTCAAACACCAAAATCCTGTCAAAACATAACTTTCACTTTCTCACAATCAAAACATTCTGTGCCTGAACAGACTCGCATGTTTTAGTTGCATTATAAAAGCTTTTGGATTCGTCATAGTCTTGAAGGTTTTCGAGATATGATCTAATATAAGCTCCGCCCACCATCCCTTGAATCAAAAGCTCGGATTTTATCATTCCGACAGATCTTTTTTCGTTGGCTTTGCACTTTATTTAAATCTTAAAAATGAATGCTATCGAGGTTCGTTGCTTCAATTTTCTTCTCAGATTTCGGAATGTTTTCAGAATATATTCACAAACAATCCTCTGGATTCTGACGAAATTCTTCAAAAAGTAATCGAATTGGGAATTGAGTATTTGGGCGAAAAGTGGAAGAATGTGGATAAAAATCAGATTACAGTTACAAAAATAATGTTTGTTGGAACACTAAAAGTCAAAATTAGCAGTTGATAATGCAAAACATTTTAGGGGTGGTCAATCAAATCACATGTTCCACGTGTCATCTTCTACATCTGCCACACCATATTTCCTTCGAATTCATAAGCAAGGACAAAGCCAATTCTTCACAGATGTTGTCAATTTTGCAATCTTTTCAGGTTAGACATTTTGGAACTTTCACTAGTTAATATTTTTTCAAGAGCGTGGACTTGGACCTAAACGTTACGGATTTTTTGATGGAGGAAGAATGGAAGAGTTCCTTCCGAGTAGAACACTAAAACCAGAAAACGTTCTGAATCCAGAGTAAATTACATTCATATTACTGATCAAGATCTGAACTCTAAATTGCAGAATATCTCGGAAAATCGGAGCAGCTTTTCCTCTATACCACTCAATCAAAATTCCAGTTTCTAAAAGTCGTCGTTGCTTTCAGATTATGAGGGAATCTCTCAAAGGATACATGTACATTTTTAATTGATTTTTTAGATGAAATTTTATATTTTTCAGCGATCTTGGTGGTCGAAAATATGCAGTCTTCCCAGTGACTTATTCTGATCATCCTATGACAATTTCTCCGGACGATCTTCTAAAAGAAATTAACGTGATGGAATGATGGTCAATGGAACTATATGAGAATAGTTTGGTTTTCTGCCATAATGATTTGACAGTATCTTCTTTTTTTAATTTTTGAATATCTAGATTTTTTAGTGTTCCAACATTCTACAACTGAATTCGAACAACGAAATTATGTTCATTGATTGGGAATTTGCTAGCTACAACTGTAGAGGTTATGATTTGGCAATGCATTTATCGGAATCTGCAATTATTCGAACTGCATCTCCATGTGGAATCCAAATCAATGAAATCTTTACGGACAACCCTCCAAATCTTCGTCCCTTCTGTGAAGTCTACGTAGATTCCGAAAACTTGGTGGGTCTTGAAGCTTCCTAAACTTCATAACTCGTTTCTTCTTTCAGCTCAAAAATCGCACGTCTGCATATCGTGATCTGGAAATCGAAAACCTGATTAAAGAGTGTCAATTCTACTGGCCAATAACTCATTTATTCTGGGCTTGTCTGATCATGAAATTGGGACGAATGGAGTGCAATAAAGACATTGATATGGATATCATGGCACGGGACAGGCTGGCAGTCTATTATCCTTTGAAGCTGAGAGCCCAAGAGATTTATGAGAAACTGAAGTTTGCCAAATAATCTGTAATTATTTCTATGTATCATTCGTTGTGCACAGTGATCTAACTACTGTTCTATGAGGTTGCGCTCTGATGAGAAGGGTTTAGCTGGAAATTTATTTATACTCCTGGTTACAATTAAATATTGTTCTCTGTGTCTCTCACTATGTTGAACTAAAATTGTATTCTCTCGCTCCCAATTTATTTGTTTCCCCGTCAGCTTAAAACTTTGCCACGCCCCTTCTCATTGGAGCGCAACAGCATACCACAGCAATTCAAACCTGGTGATTATTGTCCCAGTTATCCAACTTATAAACTTTGTTCCACGTTCTACTGCGCCGATTTGAATAAAACAAAAAACAAACAAAGCTTTCAGTGGAATCGCAATTATTTTCATACGATCGGAATTCATAAACGAATTGAATTAAAAAGAGGGAAAAATCAAGGATGCAATCTTCGGACGAAGGAGAAGATCCATTGCCAAAGGATGAAGAAGAACTGAAAACTAAAAAAGATAGATACAAAGTGTTGAAGCTTCTCGGAAGAGGTGGATACGGTGCCGTTTATTCTGTTCTCCGCCTCTCGGATTCGGAAAAATTTGCAATAAAATGCGAGAATGCGTCGGCCGTTCGGAAATCCCTCTACATGGATTGTAATGTTTTGAAAGGAGCCGCGCAAATTAGAAGTCGTCATTTCTGCACAGTCATTGATCAGGCTGCTGTCAAGGATCGTTTCAATTTCATCGTTATGAAGCTAATTGGAAAGAATCTTTGGGATTTGAGAATGGATACTCCGGAATGTAGATTTTCATTGGGGACTGCTCTAAAAGCCGCTGCTCAGTGTTTGATTTCCATCGAACAGTTGCATAGAGTAAGAGTTTCAAAATTAATTTATCTAAAAAAAAATAAAATATTTCAGTTTGGTTATCTACATCGTGACATAAAACCCGGAAACTTCGCAGCTGGCCGAGTAGAATCCAACGAACATCACACAATTTTCATGCTAGATTTCGGATTATGTCGTGAATTTGTGAAAAGAGAAGAGGGGAAAATAAGAACTCAGAGAAAATCGGCTCCATTCAGAGGAACTACTCGTTACGCTCCTTTAAATTCAATGTTAGAACTGGATACTGGACGGAAGGATGATATTGAATCATGGCTTTATATGGTTGTAGAATGGACTTCAGGAGGGTTGCCATGGAGAAAATTGAAGGCGTCAGACAGAGACAAGGTTCTTCGATTCAAAAAAGAGTTGAGAAGCAAGGATGAGATTATTGAGGATATGTATTACAATTGTCCGAGAAAGGAGTTCCACAGAATTCTCAAGGTACCAAATTCAAAATTTAATGAGGTCCTATATTTGAAAATTTTCAGTACACCGACAGTCTGGATTTCTACTCGCAGCCTGATTATCAATTCGTTTATTTCTGTATCCAGCACGCAGCCACAGCCAACAAAATCAAGGATGCGGATCCGATAGACTGGGATCCAGATGTTCCTTACATTGGACCCATCGAAGTTCCAGGCGATGGAAAAGTGATAGATTTGGAAGTGGAGATGAGAATGTCAGCTGAAGGATCAAACAATAAGACTAAAAAGGAAAAGGATAGTATGAAAAGACAGAAGAAAAAGGAAGAAAAGGAAGATGCCAAGAATAGAACGAAGAAAAGAGAAGCAAAGAAAAGTGAGAAGGAGAAAAAAGAAAAGACGAAAAAGGAATCTTCTGGAGCTAATGCATCTAAAAAATCAGAGAATAAAACTTGAATTTTCTTTGTGTAATCGTATCATTATCGTAATAAATCAGTTCAGTATAATTTCTCAGAAAGCCTTTCGTTGTGTCCAACCAAATTATTATTTTGCGAAAATGGTTTCAATCCATTCTTTTTGCCGCGCCTTTGGCGTTTCAAACCGCTGGCTGGTGCGCCTTCGGCGCGATTTGACCTATTTTTATTGATTGAACTTTTTTTGGAAGTCACGTCAAATTATACTTAACTTTCAAAAATCCGCCGTGACCTAGGTTTCTCACTGCGCGGCAACTGAAAGACCCGTACTCCGGGGGTACATCAAAAGAGGGTACATCGAGGGTACATAATGCTCATACGGTACATTGACTGAAGGGGTACATCTAGGTAATTGTCTCACTATAAGGGGCTACATCTATGTCAATCTCAGATATATCAATTTCTAGGCTAGTCTACTACCTAGATGTACCTTTTCAGACTGTGTAACCCCGTCAGTCAATGTACCCCCTGAGCATGACGTACCCTATTTTGATGTACCCCTGGAGTATCGGCCCAACTCAAATCTTCGTTCCTATTCGTTACCATAATTGTAGGTCAAAAGCTAACTGTAGTCACGTTGAATTTTCGAATGTTTCAAGATCACGAAACGTGACACCCTAATAGCCTAAGTCGAAAGATTTGGAGCACTGATAGTAAGGGTTGCATAAGAGCAGTTGATCTCTGGAAAGAACAATCAGTTCGAATTTTCCCTTTCGATACACCCAATCGTATAATCTACGACCAAACGCCGAAACGACAATGAGTCCCCTCGACTATCTCCATTTGACTCTGCTGATCATTGGACCAATTGCTCTTCTTGTTGGATGCGGTGGAAAGAAGAAAGCACCGTTAGTTTGAAACATCTCTTAAGTAATTTTAAAGGAAATGGTTTTTCAGACCACCAAAATCGGCCTCCAAGATGGCACCACCTCCACCGGCTCCTGTTGCTCCCGCTGCTCCAGATGCTGCCGACGCAGCTCCGGATGCAGCTGCTGCTCCAGCTGCTGATGGTGAAAAGAAGGACGGTGAGAAGAAGAGTGAGAAGAAGGATGTAGAAGAAAAGAAGGATGAAAAGAAGGAAGGAGATGAGAAGAAGGATGGAGAGAAGAAGGAAGAAGAAAAGAAGGATGGTGATAAGAAGAGTGAGAAGAAGGAAGGAGATAAGAAGTCGGAGAAGAAGGACGAAAAGAAGGAAGATGATAAGAAGGAAGGAGACGACAAGAAGGATGGAGAGAAGAAGGACGAGGAGAAGAAGTCTGACAAGAAGGATGACAAGAAGAACGAGAAGAAGGAAAAGTCTAAGAAATCCAAGAAGTCCAACAAGTCAAAGAAATCAAAGAGGGAAAAGAAGGACGGTGATAAGAAGGACGACGAAAAGAAGGATGATGACAAGAAGGAAGACGATAAGAAGGACGAAAAGAAGGATGACGAGAAGAAGGACGACGAGAAGAAGGACGACGTATGTTTGAAGTTAAGCGAGTTTTGACCTTAAAACTTTGTATTTGCAGGACAAGAAGGACGACGAAAAGAAGGAGTAGATATCGTCTTAAAGTCTCTTTTTTCTTCCTCAATAAAGTGATATCTATTATTTGTGTCTTGTGTTGGTTAATCATGATATGCATAAAATGTCTAGATCAAGTCTGAAATCCAAATAAGTTGAAAAATCTCCACACACCAAAGAAGAACGAAAATTTTGAAGATATCTCGGGTCCAAGACAACGGGTCAAAAAACGGGCCCAAATAACTTTTAGGCCAGAAGAATTTTAATAACAAGCTGGTGCGCCATTCAATCTAGTTTTTTTATTGGTTCGCCGCTCTTTTTCTTAAAGTGTCACGTCAATTTATAATTATTTTTCAAGCTTTTCAAAAGACGACAGCCTGACATGGGGACCAACAGACGCCTCTAGCGTATATATATATATATATATATATATAAAGAAGATTTCAAAGTTGATGTGGATTTTACCTAATTAATTATGTATAATCAACGAGTTGCAACGCGTGGTTTTTTTGCCCAACGTTTAAAAGTTTGATCCTCGCAATTCATCAGTTCACAACTTCTTCATATCTTTGACAGAAATCAAGGATAACTGACTCAAGACTCAAGGCTAGAGTTAGGAGGTCATTCTATCACAGATTTACTGTGTTTTTTGTAGCAGTACAAAAACTCGAGATGATTTTTGTTTATTTTAAATGTATATGAGATTCCTACATTCAATTAACACTTTTAAATTCTATCGAATTCCCTCACACGACCTTCTTCTCTTCCAAAAGCTGCATAAATCTCTAAACGACCTTCAATGTGCATACCTAATTTGAAAAATCTTTATTCAACTGCGATTCTAACGGTACACAGATGCCAGCTGATCTATTTTCTCTCACAGCTTCTTCTCTTGTTACTGGATCAGGTATTCTGGCAGAAGAGAGAAATAGAGAAGCAAGCAGATGACGACCAAAAACACTTTCGATTTTTATGTGTACGAAAAGGAAAAAACCGACGAAGAAGCCGATAGGCACACGACGATATATGAAAACTTTCGTTTTTTTCCGCTTTTCGGCGATCGGAAAACGAAATGAAATTTGGAAGAAAGTGTAAATTTGTTACAGTTTGGGCATTCCAACAATATCTTGCTTTAACCTGTTCAAGCATGATTTAATTTTGAGCTGGATTTAGGCAATGACTTTGTTTAATCCTTCAGTAAACGCAGTTCGATTTCAGAAAAGAGACAATTGGATTTCTGTCAAATGAAATTGGGAGCCAAGTGGAGAGCTACAGTAATCCTGGAAAGAAATTATCCGCAAAATAAACTAACCATCATCAGAACACCCTTGATAAACTCATTATATTCAGATTCGAATGATCTTTCATCATGTCTGACCTCGCAATGAAATTCACTTTCAATAAAGCCAGTGCGTAGCCATGACTAAGCCGACAAAGCGTCAGAAAGAGAGGAATCAAAGGGTTAGATATGGGTGGATGTTATTTTGGAATCAGAGGAAAATAATGCCAAGTTAAAATGATACAGGCTAGAAATACTGAAACTGTTCCTCGTTAAGTTACAAAAAATGAACACAAATAATCAACGAATCGGAAAAGTTTGCTCACAGTAATGCCACTGGAGTTCATCTAAATTTCTAGAAAGATATTTTCTTGATGTCAAATCTGACTGACCGTAAAACATGTAATGGGAAGATCACTATCAACTTTGAGAGGATTTCTCGTTGTCTGTGAAAGATTTCGAAAATTGTGAACTAAACATTTATCATAATAGCAAAAACATTTTATTTGTTGAACATTTTTTGATACCTCTCACAGAAATCGAGATAAATTTGTTCGACCTTGATGGTTAAGGGGGTCTTCTATTAGAGGTTTTACGGTACCCACAACTTCTGTAACTGACTGAATCCTATACCGTAAAATCTGTATTAGAGGAGCCACCCCTTCTATTGTTCCAAGTTACCTCCGGAGGGTCCTTCTATTATAGGGGGCCCTTCTACTCTTGTTAGACCTCATCTTGGAGGGCCTGCCTATTAGAGGAGCCCTTCTAATACAGGTTTTACGGTGTACAAGCGGATCAATTGTTATCTGATTTATTTTATTTGAACAGCTAATACTTGCTCATTTGTTTAAACGCCTCCAAATTTTAAAGTTTGGTCAGTATGTTCACCGTGTCTGTCTTATCCCATAAATTCTGGAAATAGGTATGCCTCTCTGTAGCTTTCATCAAAATCTGGAATGTGCTGATGACCACTGTTCGAAAGTGTGAAAAGGACTTGAAAACATGGCCTTCGCCGCTTCAAAAGTTGTAATCCTTCTGATGTTCCCAGATAATGATATTCGCTCATTTCAAGTCAAGGCGAATTCTTTCGTTTCAAACAGAAAACCTAATCCAGTTATCCAAATCGTTGGTTGCCTCCATCTGTTTTTTTTATATTTCGTTCAGTAGTAATTCCGATAACGATCCCTTCACTGTCTCTCTTCACTAGCTTTTTCTTATATTCCGATGCGTTCCCCTCTCTCTTTTTCTCTAACCACTTTCTCATGGAACCGCCCATCTACCTCTCCATCTTTAAGCATTAAGCGAGATGTCATTTTCTTGTATTGCGCAACAGTTTCTATCTCCTTCTTCCGCAAAAAAAAGAAGAAGGAGAAGCCTTGCCTCAACCGCGTGAATCTATTATTTTTGTATCTCTGACAGGTGACTTCTCTTTCCTCTTGTTACGTAACACCTATGTCATTCAAAGATCTTTTTTTTTCTTCAGCTCGGGATACTGTAGTCCTCAACTATTCTTATAATTAGGAGCATACATATTGAATGATCTAATATTCCTTTTATTTTGATTGAAACATATGTCATCGACATTTTTTACAGGGTAGCGCATAATTACCCGGAAAGTTTGTACTAGCAAAATTTTTGAGTAAAGCGTTGCACTGGGCTCAAAATTGATGTGCGATAATTCAAAAATTTGTTAGTAAACTGGCCAAGTTTTAAGTTACTTTATCAAGTTTCAGCTGAGTTATCGTTTGTCAAATTTGCTTCGTCTCATGGTTAAATCACAAGAAACATACGCCGTACATCTTTGGACAATCATAACACTACCTAGACTTAAGAAATCGCTTTGAAAACTTTAGTAGCTTTTAATCATAAATAATTCTACCAATTTTCGTGCCTCCAAGATACTTATGTCTAAAGATATTCCTGCTTCCATCAGTCCGGATAATTGTGCACAACCCTGAAGAGTAGAAATCAGCAAACTAGATAAATCAGTGTTTTAAATACATTTAGTCTTTTCTGAAAACTCTTACCGTTCTAAAAGACTGGGTTTATTCAGTCCCATTTTTTTCACTTTCCGTTTCAGTTTCTCACGGTTTCCTCTAGTGAGAATGTAGGTTGTAGACAAATGGGTGGAAGAAGCACCACTTGAAATAATGTAAAGAACGTCTGACTGGGTAAAAATTGAGACGGAATGGACAGGTTATCCGGCAAATAGCGTCATGATTTTAAGAGTATTCTCAGGAGACCAACAACGTTTATATTCTGGATAGATTTCAAATATTTCTGTTGTTTTTAAGCATTTGGAAAAATATGTTATATTTTTCCCAGGAATTGAGATAATTAAGCTGAAAGTTAACAGTTTAGGAGGGCTAATGTTAGAGAAAATACGGTAATTGAGAGACTTTTGCATTTGTGGGACACTAAAAATGTTTGAAATAGGGACGGCTCTCAATTTTTTCTCAAAATTCTAGATTTCCAATACAAACCCCTTTCTAGGACCCCTATTTCTCTCCAGCTTTCCCTATTGCCAATAGTCGCGGCTATTATTGGCACAACAAATAATGATGAAGTTATTTGATTTATTATAGGCGGAAACTTCTTCTACTTCTTCCTCGAGAAAACGATAACATCTTTATCCCGATATCTTGATTATGTCATTCGTTCTCTCTCTCTCTCTCTCCTCATTTTTCTCGTTTTCCACATTCGCAATTGGTGATCAGAGGATGATTGAAAAAGGAAACAAAGCCGATTATTGGCATTAAAAAGAACCAAGGAAAAACAGAATGGGAACGGGTGTCTTGACAAGGAAGTGAAATATTGATATTAGAACGATAACCCAATACCCAAATTCGGACCTCTTTTTTAAAAAGTCATACATTTTTTGAAAGTACCGTAATCCTTGTTCCTAGAATTTGGGATTTCGTTTTATGATCATAGACCTCCCTTCTCATTTCCAAATCCTCAAATCCTACACAGTTTTGACCTCAAAAAAAAAACTAAATCTTGCTTCTTTTACATTCGCTGGTAGTTTCAACTGTGGAAATCTCATAATTGTCGCCTTCACTACAGTGAAAACTGTAATATAATGGCGTTCTATTTTTCCGAAAGGTTTTTTTGGGTGGTGCACGATAACAAAAATTGTTTTTTTTGCTCGATTATCATTCGAACTTTTTAAATTCCCCAAAACATTGTTTTTCTACCCCTAATCACCGCATATTCTTCTTGTTTTTTTCTATTTGTTTCCTGTTTAAAAACGATTTCGTAGTTCGGGATTACTGTAGAAATCAGAGATTGTCCAAAAGATGAAAAAAAAGGTTTGGGCGGATCCCTGTCTCCTGCAAAACTGTGAAGATGAGTTTGGCATTGAGATATATAAACCGAGATAAGATAGCAAGAAAACAGTTCCGATTACCAGTCTACGTCACTCATCGGTCTACGGTAGATGAATATAAAACGGTCACAGTTTCAAACCTTTTCAGTTCAGTTCCACATTCCCCCAGACAGATTGTAAATCCTTATTCTTGACAAAGGATTCTCGAACGGAAAGCTCTTCAGAATTTTCTCTAAATTGGACATACCGTAAAACCTGTACATATTAGCCAGCCCTTCTATTTTTCCAAGCCTCCGGAGGGCCCTTCCATTACAGGGGGTCCTTCTATTTTTCCAAACCCCTCTAGGAGCGCCCTTCTATTAGAGAGGCCCTTCTATAAAAGGGACTCTTCTAATAAAAGTTTTACGGTTTCAGTAATCTGAAACACTTTTCGAATTATTTTTAAAAAGAAGTACTAGTATCCAATAGGCAGTATTAAAACACATCCCGACTATCATCCATGTTCCTTATCAAACTTTAGAATCGCGCAATCAGATTACTTGCGACATTCCACTTGTTGACTAATCTTATCCTCTACACCAAACAACAATGGCAACATGCTTCTCCCAAATTACCAGAACTCTACCAGTTTTCGCTTCTCCCCTTCTTCTCCATCTCCACTCCCGATTCTTGCCCCCATCCTATTCCAACATTGCCACAACCATCCCTTTATGATGTCCAGACACTTTTAATGCATTTTCTTTTTCTTCTCATATTCTTTTCTCTTTTCATGATTAAAGCATCTATTTACATTCACAAGGCTTCCGCGCCTTTTTCAGGAAATGAAAGTGGTTTTGCTTACGGTTTTCTGTGTGGTTTAGTTTCCGTATTTGTATTGTCCAATACAATAAAAAGCCCATTTCTTCCCTGGCTGTATCATTCTATCTGAATTTAGAAGTACATTTTCAGATGCTCGTTTTACTCATTGCATTCCTGTTTCCCTTGGCAACACAGGCTCAACAAGTCAATGTGACAATCTTCACCGAATCTCAATGCCCATACTGTACCAAGCTTCTTCGAGAACAAATCTGGCCATTCTACGTTAACAGACCTGGAATTATGAACTTGCAGGTTTCGTTTTTCTTTCTTTCGAACCTAATAATCTTGAGAACTTTTTCAGATTGTTCCATTCGGAAAAGGAGATTGTACTTATGACTACAACCGCAACTTCCACTGCACTTGCATGCACGGAGCCACCGAATGTGATCTCAACAGACTTCAGAATTGTGCTATCTCGGTGAGCATCTTGTATTTTGTGTCAATTTAAAAAATTATATAATTTTCAGTACTTCCCACGTCGCCATCTCGGTTTAGTCACTTGTCTCCAAGGACTCACAACTTTGAGAGAAGGTTTCTCAAAGTGCTTGAGCAGACTGTCCCCCAATACTCAGAGGTAAATATTCTAGACTAGACAAGTTGATGATAAGAAGGATTCTAGAAAACTTATCGAATGCGCTACAACTCAAACCGGAGAACTTCTCAACTACTATTCAATGGTGAACACTCACAGAGCTGGAGTTAGAGTGAGTATTGCTCATCTACTAATAAAATTCCCTTTCCTTTTTTTCAGATTTGGCCAACAATGTATGTAAACGGTGTCTTCTTCGATCGTAGCTACCCAGTTGAGCACAAACTCTGTGAGCACACTGCCTGGTGCTAAATCATCAATCTCTTTTTCTTTCTTTGCTTTTTCTCAGGGTTCTGAATTCATAACTTATTGCTCACTATTTGGTTGTCACCTTTTTGGAATATTCGTATTTATTTTTCTCTGAATTGTTTCGCCAGTTCCACTCAAAGTGTTTTTCTTTGTTTCTTGCTTTTTCCATACAAATTGATACACGATAAAGGATTTTTTTCATTCTTCATTGACTTTTGATATGATTACAATTCCAATGAGCGCAGAAAACACTAAAATTCCTATTTGATATGGAAGTTCCAAAGAGTTCAAAAAACTAAATGGATACAATATTTCAGCGATACATGAAGTTTCAGATGGACAATGAAATCTGCCTCGTTTAAGATCAAACTTTGAGAGTGGATTCGTTTGAGGAACATTGAAAAATAGAACAGTGTGTTTTTGTGGTTCAGCAGAAGATTCAGTTGATGACGTGACGACGACCGAATATATGAAACCGTGTGTATGGTAGATGGAGATTGTAGTGAAACCACAGTATGTGGCATTTGGAGTGAGATACCTGGAGTTCAATTTAGATAATTGAATTCATTAGAATAGTAACTTACAGAATTGGAACTTGACAAACTGGAGAATTCCTGCAATTACAGACAAAAATGTCCAATAGAAATGGAGGGGAACACTCCTGAATTTCTTTTTTTACTACGACATTTTTAAGCAAAAAACTCACATTGCTTTTCAGTAAACTGGTACTGTTCACACCAAACGGGAATATAGGAAATATATCTGGAAAAATAAACAGAAAATTTTGAAAAGACAAAGCTGTTAAGTTACTGGTGTCGTTCTCTCCTCCAACGAAAATGGTTTCGTAGATGGTGTAGTTTTTACAAAAATTGGATTCCAGATTAAGCGAATCTGTTGAGTTTTGGGAAATTTCCAATTTTGAAACTTCTACTTGCTCTCGGTATTCTTGAGCAATTTGAGTGTCAATCTAAACGAAATTATTATCGTTTTTTTTTAAACATCCTTACTGAAACATCTTCAATGTCGAAGAATATTGAGTTGTTACCACTTCTTCGAATTCCAACAACTACATTTTGACATATATTTCCACTTTGGTGAGGAATGATACACTCAACATTTCCTTTCTCTCCGTGGAAACACTCTTCAGATTCGCCATGATTTATCCAAAAAATATAGGAAAGTTGTGAGGTTCCGAGACATTCCGAAGAAGTTACAACAGTGAAACATTGATTAGATGACTCCAATATTGGACAAGTCCAGCTGAGTGTTCTGTTCGAATCAATGGTGAATACAACATTAAATATGTAGTTCTCATATAAAATACCTTTCGAGTTGAGAAGATAGGACCGGATACTGTAGTTCTTCAAGTGGGAAGGAATTCTTTGTATTCTCAGCTGTCTTCTCCAAATAGTTATCAAAAAAAGAGTCGATCAAAGTAGGAAAACCACCGACTATTCGGAATGGATCAAAACTAAAAAGAAAAATATTCTACGAAATCTCTCATTGGTTACCATAATCGGATAGGAAGTTCCCAATTTCCAAACAATTTGTAGCAGAACAGGGAAAGCAGAATGTTACAAATTATAGTAAATCTCATAATGTTACCGGTGTCTGTTTATTGCACTTGTTTCTTGTCTTCTTATTTTTCTTCCTTCCCGTTCCCATGGTGACCTCTTCTCCTTCTTCTTTGCAGAATATTGGGTTTTAAAGGCGGGATGCAAATGTGCTCGATTGACACACGCACGCGCTACGCTGCGCGTTTGAACGCAAAGATTACTGATTCGAAAAGTGAACCATTTTGGCTTGAGTTTCGAGGTTTTGATATTGTTTTCTGTTGAAAATTAAACTTGGGGAAAAAAAGTACGAAAAAACCTGGAATTAAACTAAAACTTGTGTTCTGTCACCTCTACTTGTCCCACACGGGTGTCTATTACAGCTCTGGATTTTCGTTAACGTTTTTCTCTGCGTTCCCTTCTTGTCTTACTCATGACCTGATTTACCATTTTGTTTTCAGAAAATGACGACCAAAACATTGTCTCAAACATACGGTCCCCGACCACAAAGTTTCAGTCTCGATGAAACTGGAGAGCGGTACTACATCGGATCCGAAATCGGTGCATTTTGAGACTTCATCGTGGAACCCTTTACAAAAAGTACCCATTGCTATGGCGGAAAGTCGCTACTTCGGATGACAAGGATAAACTGAAGCAGATTGCTATGTCCAATGCTTTTCTTCATACTAATATCATGTGGGTGAAAAATTCCAAAATTTAATAGGGAATTCAGAACACCTAAGAATCTTTAATTTGTTTTAATACTTGTGACCTGAATTTAAATGTGGTTAAATTTGCAGGCTTCTGAGAGCTCAAGAAGTTGACGAACTCTTGGATGGATCAGAAGAAAAATATAGAGCTGCCGGTGCTGTTCCATCCACCCCACGAGTTGAAGGAGGTGTATCTCGTACTGCTGCCAAGACTCCTGCTGCCGGATGGGCAGGGCAACAAGTTACTAGTGGTTCCCATCATCTTGAATCCGTTCCATGCTCTTGCCCAATAGCACATTCTCGTGGTCGCATGAAGCATCGCGAATTGGTTTACTCGGCTGAAGATTTGGAAATGTCGAAAAGAGTGATGGAAAACGCCGAGGAAGGAGAAGATCTTGTTCCAATTCGCCTGGATATGGAGTTGGATGGAATCAAGCTACGTGATACATTCTGCTTTAATCGGAACGAGAAGCTGATCACTCCGGAGATGGTCGCAGAGATTATGTGTGAGGACTTGGATCTTCCGTTGGCAGTCTTCCAGCCAGCAATTACTGCTGCGATCAATCAGCAGCTCGAAGCTTCCACCGAAGCTCCTCCACTCGATCCGAATATTTGTGACCAGCGAGCTGTTTTGAAACTGAACATCAACGTTGGAAATCAGAGTCTTGTCGACCAATTCGAGTATGTAGGAATTTATGACTATGATCTTATATTGTAATTGTTAATCATTACAGATGGGATATGTCTGATCCAAACAATAGCCCCGAAGAGTTCTCCAGAAATATTTGCAAAGAACTGGGTCTTGGAGGTGAATTCATGTCTGGAATCGCGTATTCGATTCGAGGTCAGTTGCAATGGAATCAAAGAACCTATGCGTTCTCGGAAAGTCCTTTAGCGACAGTTGATTGCCCATTCAGGTACATTCGTTAATTTCAAAGAAATTGTAGTGAATGCTCAATTTTCCAGAACCGCAACTGAAGTCGAATCATGGGGACCGTTCCTCGAGACTTTGACAGATGCTGAGATTGAAAAGAAAATGCGAGATCAAGACAGAAACACCAGAAGAATGCGTCGTCTCGTCGGAGGCGGTTTCAATTATTAAACCTCTAATGATCTCTACAAAAATCTCTTGTACCTATATTTTCATTTTAACCACTCAATTTGAAATCGCTTAATCAGTATTTCTCTCATGTATACTTTATTTTTTATCTCTTCTTCGACTTTTCGTGATCACGTTACTTTTATGCCGGCTGCTCTTTCCTTGCGGAACATGAGGCGGTCTTTTGTATTTTAACTGATGAATAAATAATTTATTTTTCAGGGCACTGCTCAATCGATAAAAATGGGTGACAACGACGTTGAGATGGAGGACGTGGTGGTCAACGCTGAGAAATCGAAGGGCAGAGGACTTGCACAGGTATGTCAAACTTCTAATTAGTTTTTGTTTTCTGTAGGTGATCAAAAATCGATCACTGAAGATAGGTATCACAGTTTTCTTTATTGGTGATCTTGAAAGTTTTCATTGTTGTAGACCCGAAATCGTGAAAAGATCACATACGACGTTGTCGATGAGGAGTCAACTGCTGCCAGTGGTGGACCACAAAGATCTGTCGAAGGATGGATTGTGTTTGTGACGAACATCCACGAGGAAGCCACTGAGGATGATGTGCACGACAAGTTTTCCGAGTACGGAAAAATCAAAAACATTCATCTGAATCTCGACAGAAGAACTGGATTTTTGAAGGGATATGCGCTCGTTGAGTACGAAACGCAGAAGGTTTGTTTTGAAAGATCTATCTGAAGGTCTGATTCGGTTGCTTTCAGGAAGCTAGCGAAGCAATCGAGAAAAGCAACGACACTGATTTGCTCGGACAGAACGTGAAGGTTGACTGGTGTTTCATCAAGGGAAAGAAAACATCTGGAAGACGTTAATTTTACATCAACAGTCAACAATCCCTTGTGTTCGTGTCAATTATTTGTCAGCAGCCACGTATGCGCCTTTCCAACACCACTGTTTTCTCACAGTCGACTTTTCATTGTTATTATCTCTTCTCCTCTTATTTATTTTCCCATTCTTTTGATTCTTAATTTTTTTGAAACATTCTCAATTTGTTTCTCTTTTTATCTCTCGAAATTTTCTGTTTTATTGGTCTCGCCTTTCACACTATAAGTTTATTTGTTGCTTTCAATAAATATGACAAGAACTAAATTTTTCTGTTCTTCCATCTGATTCTATCGTCTCTCTTCAATGAGCGATTTTTAATATCTTTTTGATCTGGCAACGCGTATTTGATAAATCTGAGCTAATTTAAGATGCTTGGATCTGCTGTTCGTGCTCTGACCCGCGCCGTTCCATCCGTCGCTGTTGCCTCCCGCCAGCTGAACACCTCTCGTGCTCTGTTGTCACTCCGACCACTCGGTCCAAAGAACACTGTTCCAGCTTTCAAAGGAACTGCCGTCGTCGATGGAGACTTCAAGGTGATTTCCGATCAAGACTACAAGGGAAAATGGCTCGTTATGTTCTTCTACCCACTCGACTTCACGTTTGTGTGCCCTACTGAAATCATTGCTTATGGAGATCGTGCCAATGAGTTCCGTGCTCTTGGAGCCGAAGTCGTCGCATGCTCCTGCGATTCTCACTTCTCTCATCTTGCCTGGGTAAACACACCACGTAAGGATGGAGGTCTTGGAGATATGGACATTCCACTTCTTGCTGATTTCAACAAGAAGATTGCTGATTCGTTTGGTGTACTTGACACAGAGTCTGGGCTCTCATACCGTGGATTGTTCCTCATCGATCCATCTGGAACTGTTCGTCACACGACTTGCAACGATCTCCCTGTCGGAAGATCTGTTGATGAGACTTTGAGAGTTCTCAAAGCATTCCAATTTTCGGACAAGCACGGAGAGGTAAATAGCGGAAAAGTGTCATTCAAATATGATTTATATTCCAGGTGTGCCCAGCTGACTGGAAGGAGGATTCGCCAACCATCAAACCAGGAGTCTCTTCCAGCAAGGAATACTTCAACAAAGTCAACAAGTAGATTGAATTTACTAGCTTCGTCATAACGCCAGGAAGAAATCATTTTTTATCGTATCGATATTTAGTATTAGTTTATTTTTGTCGAATAAATTATGAAATTGAAAAACAAATGTGTTTGAATTGGTGTTTTATAGTTTTCACTGGTTGATATTGGTCTATTTCTTTTTTTGGTGCTGAATAAACCACCGAAACGTAACATTTTACAGAGATTTTTTTCATGAACAGGAAAAAGTTGTCAACATACGGACAAGAGTTCGATGACGACGATGAAGAAGGTGTGTTCTTAATGATCTGAATTAATTAGAATCGAAGTGTATTTCTTTCAGGTGTCACCGTATCGAAAAAGCCAACTCAGATACATGAAGAAGTCGCGACGGATGAGAAAGGAAAGCGGAGGTTCGTAAAAATTTTTACTGCTTGTAATGAACAACGCTTCTTTCAGATTTCATGGTGCTTTCACTGGAGGATTCTCAGCTGGCTACTGGAATACTGTAGGATCAAAACAAGGATGGGTCCCACAAGTGTTTTCTTCCTCCAAAGATGCACGCGGAGACCAAATAAAACAGAGAGCGGAGGATTTCATGGATGCTGAAGATCTCGGAGAATATGGAATCGGCAATCGATCTATCAAACAGACATCTACATTTGGTGATGGAGGAAGTCAGAAGAGAAAGCTGGCATGGGAGAGAGATGCTGCCAGCGTGTCAACCATAACTCAGATGTTTGAAGAAGTCGTGAAACCTGTGAGCAATTCCATAGGTGTTCGAATGCTCCGGTCTATGGGTTGGCGAGAAGGAAGAGGAGTCGGTTTGGCAAATGTCAAGCAAAAGAAAAATAGAGGAGGGATGACTGAAGAAGCTGAGTTCGATCGAGAACAAGCTGCGAAAGTAGCCCCGTCGTATGAACTCGCGAACGAAGATGCTCTAGTTAAGCAGTTGAGACCATTGTCCGGAGATCATGGTATTGGATATCAGGTAGTATTCCTATCATAGGGGATGGAAGTTTTCAATTTCATTTTTATTTCGTTTTCATTTTCAGGGTCTGCGACAAACAACTGTTCTCGATGAATCGTATGGTAGAACCGCTTTAGCACTGAAATCTGGAAACAAAAACAGCAAAGGAATCAGAGGACAAGCGTTTGGCGTCGGTGCATTTGAAGAAGAAGATGAGAGTGTTTATTCAAATTATGATCTATCGCAATTTGATTTCTCTCTGGATGTCGCTGGAACTTCTGGAGAGAGTGATCTGAAAACACAGAAGGTTGATACTGCTTTTGAATTGCAACCAAAACGATTGAACCCAAGGAAGTTTTATGGCCCACCACGGGTTCCACCTAATTTTAGAGGAAACCATAAACCAATTCCTATGGATATATCCAAGTTGCCTCACTTAATAAAAGAAGACGTTAAGCAGATGAATGCGGTTCAAAGGGCCAAATTTCTAGGAGAAGATCGTTTGAACATTTTGCAAATTGGTGTTCAAGATAGTAGTAAACCAAAAGAAAGAAGAAGTAGATGGGACATCAAGGCGAACGAAGTCGAGCAACGAGAAGGACAACGAGGCGGTGAAGCAGACGAAGAAAGAGATCGTCGTCTTCGGAACCGAGTGGAATTCCCAAATGAACCCATGCGTCAAGCTCGATTCAAAGAATTTCTTCATTATATCAGACGAGGCCTTCCGTATCCTCAACCAACTGATTTGACTGTTTGGGAGTGGGAATGGGAGAAGAAAGAATTCGAATCAAAACTAACGACTGAGGAAAGAGGAATGCTTCCAGAAGTTCAATCGCGAGCTCAACCACTTGCTAAAACCGCTATCGCTGCTCCTATACACGAAATGATGGCGTCGAAATTCGTGAAAGAAGCAGCTGGTGATCTGAAAGTGGGAACAAAAGACGAAGACAAATTGGCTGCAGTGAAAATGGAAATGTTTGGTGATAGAACAAGACAGAGTTTTGAATGGTGTGAATATGATTTTTTAAAGTCGCATATTGATACATATTTTGTTTTCAGGTACCCTGACGCTCTTCTAGCAAAGCGATTCAATGTTCCACATCCCTTCCCAGGATGTGATATGGTTGGTGTTCCTGCCCTCCAAAAAACCAATTGGAGACAAAAAGACACGTTGGGAGATATTGGTTTTTCAACCTCTGTTGGACTTCCAAATACTGCAAACGAGATCGAAATGAGAGAACGGCTTCTAAAGACAAAAGCTCGGCGTGCCGCAGAAGAAGCGAATCGACGAGAATCTGATGATGAAGAGTATGCAGATAAGAAAGAAGAACTTGGTGAAAAAGAGGAAAAGGAAGATCAAAAAGAAGAGAAGGCACCAAAGTCGTTCTTTGATTTAATTTTTGGTGATGGTTTTGAGATAGATGATGATGATAGTGAAGATGAAAAAGAACAGGAGAGAGAAAGGCAGAAAGAACTCGAACGAAGAAAAGAGGAAGAAAGGAAGAGGATGGAAGAAAAGGAAAGGAAAGAAGAGGAAAGAAGGAATGAAGTTCATCGAGAGTTGAGAAAATTAGAAGAAAAAAAACGTTTGGGGGTGAAAAGCCGGAAAGAAAACGATGATGACGATATTCAGGTCATTGAAGAAATCTCCAAGGTTTGTTCTTAAAATTTGAAATCAACAAGTACACGCTCTCCCACAGAACAATTCCGAACTGCAAATTAATTTTTGATCTACATAAAAAAGTTTGGCGCGATCACAATTGCAGGTCTAAAACCATAATTTCAGAATTTTTTATCTGATTTTGTGGAGTTCCAAGATGATTCAAATAATTCTTAAAAAATTAATTAGTGGTTATAGATTCATGTATGGTCGTTTTCCGGAAGAAAAAAATGTCAAAAATGGACATTTTGAAAGTTTTTTACAGAAAAAATCTATCTCCTCTTTCAGTTTTTGACATTTCTAGGAGTTCTATAGCTCAAAAAACCACAATATTTTCTCTACATTTTCTATGGACGAATTTTTAATTCGTCTGATAAAACTTTTTTTATAATCAAAAAACAACGCAAAAATGTTATTTTGTGCAATTTCATGAGGGTTTTGAATTATAAAAAAAGTTTTATCAGATAAATTAAAAATTCATCCATAGAAAATATAGAGAAAATAATTGCGGTTTTTTTGAGCTATAGAACTCCTAGAAACGTCAAAAACTGAAAGAGGATATACATTTTTCTGTAAAAAACTTTCAAAAATGACCATTTTTGACATTTTTTTTCTTCCGGAAAACGACCATACATGAATCTATAACCATTAATTAATTTTTTAAGAATCATTTGAATCATCTTGGAACTCCACAAAATCAGATAAAAAATTCTGAAATTATGGTTTTAGACCTGCAATTGTGATCGCGCCAAACTTTTTTCTGTAGATCAAAAATTAATTTGCAGTTCGGAATTGTTCTGTGGGAGAGCGTGAAGTATGCTATTATTTGTTCAGAATGTCACATCATACGGACCAACACTTCCACCAATAGCTGCAACTCTTTCCAAAGACTCTGTTCTCCACCTTCTTGAGAAAAGTATCAAGGAAAAAGACGGTTCCAAAAAGAAGAAGAAGAAGAAGGAGGAAAAAGAAAGGAAGCATTCGAAAAAGTCGAAGAAATCGAAAAAGAGCAAAAAAGAAAAGAAAAAGAAGAGACACTCTTCATCAAGTGATTCTAGTGATGATTCCGGTGAATGGGAGGAAAAGTGAACAACAAAATTCAACTGTCAAATTTCGTATTTTTTAAATTTATCAGTTTCAATTTATTTTCAACAAAGTATTTATTTATGATTAAGTGATCTCTGACTACTTTTTTGTCTCCTCCTTTGTGGCTATTTGTCCTCCTCGATTTGTCTGTCGCTTTCTTTCTCTAAATCTCTTCCACTTCCTCATATTTTCATTCTTTTCTCGCTTTTCTCTCGAAAGATTTGTGACGTTTGGTTCCTGCGAACCCATGCACTCAGGTCACATTTTGCCGATAGGAAAAGGAATACACTTTTTGATTTTACGATGTCAAATTGTGCTACTGATTCGGGAAAACATTTGAAATCACCATGACATTTTTAGAGGCTAATAGAATCATTGTTCATTGATTTGATATCAGAAAACAACTTTTTATTTTTACTCCTTGTATCAATCTGCTTCTCTAAACATCTGAAAAAATCCCGTTCTCTACTTAAAACAACTATCACCAGCAAACCAAAATCTTTCCATTTTACCTTATCATTCACTTTGCTTATCATCATTCACCGATCATCGGACGGTTTCTTGATTTCTCACGCGATTCCAGTAGAACGGACAGCTTTCGAATCCAGTTTCTTGACTCAATTTCAGCATTTTCAGATGTCTCGAGTCATCTCAAAAGTGACAACTTACTTCAAACAACATTCAACTGCGGAATGGAAACATTATTTTCTTTCCACCCATTTCTGGGGTCCAGTTGCCAATTGGGGACTTCCGTTAGCTGCTCTCGGAGATTTGAAGGTATTTCTAGTTTCTAACTTATCATAAAACAAACAACAATATTTTCAGAAAAACCCTGACATGATCAGTGGCCCAATGACATCAGCTCTTCTGATCTACTCGAGTGTCTTCATGCGTTTCGCATGGCATGTTCAGCCACGAAACCTCCTCCTTTTCGCCTGCCATCTTGCCAATTTCAGTGCTCAAGGAGCTCAGGTAAATCTATTCATTTGCTTTTTATTTTTATCAGTTTTAGCAAAAACTTTTCAGCTGGGACGTTTCATAAACCACAACTATCTTCACTATGTCGAGGACCCAGTTCATCACAAATTGATGGTAAAAAAAGAAATTTTGGAACATGAACATGAAATCGAAATCAAAAAAGCCCATTGAAGACCAAACGGAATCAATTAAATATATTTTTTCGCGGGTTTCGCTATTTTTACCTTTGATTTTATTTTCTTTAGGAGATTTCAAAATTATTTGCAGAAGGATAAAATATTGCTTGTTACTTTTTTACTTCAAAAATATAATAATCAAGAAAACCGTTTATTTAATTCTCGAAACAGTAGAATTCAGTCCTAACAAAACAACCATTTATTTTTCTGCTTTTTCTTCTCCTCAGCTTGTTTTGCCTCCTCGCTCTCTTGATCTGTCATTTTTCCAGTCACTCTGAAAACTTTCAAAATGGTACGTGATATTTTCCGACCATGGCTTACTGTCCCATGTAGGCTGGAAACTGTCGGTTTTTGTCCCACAAAACAACGCAAATGGGATAACTGATAGTCTCAGCTTGCTCGGCTAAAAACAAAATATGATGTTAAGGTTCTAAAATTCAGAGTTACACCATTCAGTTCCAAAAGTGTCGTCCTTGCTTTTTCTTCCTCTTGCTTCCTCCGAATTTCAGATTTCCACCCTTTTCTACGCAGTAACGATCCAGTCTGACTAAATTGAAAAACTTCTAGACTGAAATTAATGACTTTTTGAAACATACACTTGCTTTGGAGCTGTTTGTCTTGGAGAATTTCGAAATGAAAGTAGTCCATAATGTTGTAAATGACTGATTTTCTGTGGATCTCCAGTAGCAGACGGTACAGCATCGGCGATTGCCAGATCACCAAAACCACCAAGAACAAATACGGAATGAAGATTTGCAGCAGCCTAAAACATAAAAATTTGATTCCCTGAAATGACAATTTTCCGTTTTTACCACTAAATGCTGAGCAATTCTGTTGGGTGGAAAGTTTTTTGTTTTCCAATTCGGAACGTAGATAGACTTTAATGAAGACGATTTTTCCTGAGAAATGAAACATTTTTATTATGCTGGTTTGCAAAAATCTGAGCTGAGAAAAAGAAAATTTGGTTGCCTCGGCAGAACTACAGTAATTATAAAATAAGTGTTACCTTCCTTTTTTTACCGATTTTCGTCCCTTCTCCGGCAATTTTTTTAGGTTAAAAATATTATTTCCTTTTGCTTGGAGGTTCTCAACACGAAAATTGTCGAAAAGCAATAGTAACCGAGAAAAAATGA
>NC_013490.2:6839140-6900177 GCF_000004555.2 Caenorhabditis briggsae
TAATCGCGCGAGTGAACGAGTAAAAATGTCTGCGTCTCTACAGCGCCTCTACAGGTTTGGAGACTCTACACGTTTTTTTACTCGTTCACCCGCGCGATTATTTTGAATAGACAATACGGGAATCGTTGGCCACGCCTACAAGCGTCCACAGCTCTGATTTCTAAAAGCATTATACTCACTGTTTCTTGTTTTTTGTAGACAATACTAGGTCCTTTTGTATCGAAATAGTTAGTAACAAAGAGACGCATTGCTTCCAGCGAACATAGTTTCGAATCATAATCGTAGAAGATCAGCATCACCAATTGACGATTTTGGGTCGGAATCATGAGTGTGTTGAAGTCTGAACACAACAAATTTCGCTGGAAAAACTACAGTAATCCTTACCGAAATTTCCTCTCCTGACCCGAATTCGTTCTGCTGGTGACCCATGAATCTTCAGATATTCTTTGTCGTTCCACGTATAAACTTTCTCTCCATCAAAAAACTCATCTGGAACTTCAACCACCGCATGACTCATCCACACCAGAATCGGTGATTTTTTATCTTCTTCAGAGACGGCTTTTTTGGATCGAACCGATGGATTGTTGGGTGGAATCATTGGAAGTAATGAAGCCTTTTTTGGAAGAACGCCTTCTTCAGATTTCTTCTTTTTTGCTCTAACTTTTGTACTAATATCGTCAACTGTTCTTTGTTGTTTCATACGATCTATACTCGATTGCTCCCAAGCCCAAGTGTTCAATATTCTGTGAGAAAATGGAATGTTTGTCTGAAACCCCAAAAGTTGTCTGAAAGAATAAAGAATAGTTGGGTCGTACCTTCAAAATACGTGCCACCCAACTCAGCACTTCATCTGGACCTTCGAAAATTTTTTCTTCTACTCGAAAGAAACGATGATACTAAAAAATTGTTTTCCCAGTTTCTGAAAAAATAGAAGAAAACTAAAAACCTGAAATGTGTTTTCCGTATGAGGATGCACAAATTTCGGATGAGCATAAACTCGTCTGGCTCGATGATAATGTCCAGGTGTCAGAAGAGTTCGTAGTTCTCCACTCCATTTATGAGCAAATTTCATTGTATGATCCACCAAAAAGTCGACCTAGAATTGTATTCTCTTGTATTTTTTGTAACTGATAAACTACATCGTGCTTTTCATTTCCACCCTGTAATTCAAGGACTAAACCATCTGTATTATGCTTGCAAACTCCCAAAATGAATCCGAGACAAGAGATCACTTGTGGAGCAGATATAAAGAATGAGACTTCAGATGAATGAATCATTCTTCTAAAATCAAACGAAAATTTTTTTATCGAATTTTCACTCACTCATAAACTCTGAAAACTAGCTCCGCCCATTTTTTGCAGACCTCTGGCGCGGCGGTCTTCTCTGATTTACTTGTATGACTTCCAGATTCATTTGAATTTGATTCCATTTTAATTGAAACAATACAAAATAACCAAAAATCAGCAGCTGTCAAAATCTAGGAAAAAAGGCAACAACGTGGATGGCAAAAACTCCTGCTTTCCAAATCATAGCCATGTGTTTTAGACAACATAATTAATTTCCTAATCTTCAATGTAATGCCAACGTTTCGGTTTTCCTTAAAGTTTCTTTTCTGGTATTTTGGTATTTTCTGCACAAGTGAAACAATAAAATATACGGATAGTGTGTGAGTCAGATTTGGGTTAAAAACTAAAAATTATTTTAAAAAATTCAGAATAGAATATAAATGTCCATTAAGTAGAAAGCCGATCAGTTTTCAAGATTATCATGATTCTGTAAAAAGTTCCCCTGATAACAGTACTGAGGTAGGAGTTTTAAAAAAATATTCCAAAAAATGAAAGAATTGCAGTACTGGACAGATTGTCTTCTCCCTGATTACTCTTGTGCCAAAATAAAAGTACCAAAACTAGGTCATTTATTTGCTTGCATTCCTGATTTTGGGGAAATCAGACCAGCCTTTTTCGACTTTTTCAAACCGACAGGGATTCATAAAGTGATACTAGAAGACTATTTTTCATTGGCCAAGTATCTTTTGCTCTAATTTTAGAATTCAATGTTTTCTGTTTATAGAGGTTGCAGCAAGATTGAAAACGATTTCACCGAAACCACCATAACTACAGTAACCTATAGGAAGCTGACTTTCGTCACTGAGTTATCATGCTGTAAAGGGCCCGAGTGTTTTGGACGCAACTGGGAGAAAATTTGGGGTGAGATCTCTATTATGTATTCATTCGAAATAATTTTGTCTTTCAGATGACAATGACTACGCGAGTGGCGAATTTGTATGACTTTCCATCAGAGTTTAACTGTTGTAGAATAATTAATTTCAGCATCCAAGGGACAATATATTTTGGTACACAAGCATTTCTGTTACGGCAACACTTTTGAGTCTGTTTATTGGAAAATCAAGTTTTCTTGGTTATCAAAGATTGAAAGAGCAACTTGTTCTAGAGTCTTTGAAAACTATCAGCCGGTGATAGCTACTTGAAACGCTTCTAAATTGAAAGTTTTCTTTTCAGAACTTTGAAAGAAGCCGACGATGAAGACAAAATAACAAGACGAGCAGCCATTGCCAATATGTTCAGAATACGTCGGCGTAAAAAGAAGGCAGATGTTCATTGCACTGATGCTTCTTCTCAGAAAACTGATTCTGTGCAAGCTTTGATAAGGTCGAATAAAAAATAAGAATAATAAAGTTCATGTAATGAAAATAAAGGAGATAAGAATCATGACTTAGATTTGAAAGGGGGGTTTTCTCCATATATTTAATTAAAGCATAGAAAGTGATAACAAGCCCTAATGATTGGAAGTTACGCTGGGTTCATCTGTCTTAGTCTGATCAGTATCTTCGAATGGATTTCTAACATCAGTTGTGGCTTCTGAATGAATAATACGATTTCGTAGAGAAATCAAAACATCTGTAGAAACTTCCGGAATGTCCGGAGTAGTTGGTGGAGGAGCTTCTAAATTGACATCTTCATCATACTCTCCGCTTCGATCGAATGGGTCAGAATCATGTCCTCCAGTACCATCGGCTCTTGTTTCGTTGAAAGTAATTTCCGCCATCGATTCTTCATATAAGTTAGAACTTGCCAGCTCGTCATCTTCATTCTCCTGACCAACGCCCTCTTTCTCTTCTACATTTTTCAGGCTAGTTTCCATCTGCACACAGAATTTAGATTATGGTATTTATTTGAGACAAATTCAGCGATATTAGGTGATTATCACCATGCGAAAAGCTTTCATCAATCTCTAAAAAATTCAATAACAAAGTTCATTGAGAAACACAAAAAATTAACAAGACAACAACAGGAAACAAAATGGTTAGAATAGAAACAAAGAACATATTCAGACGAAATCTTGTTTGAATATGAATTCTTGTGCGTATCCATTGTCAGTGATTTGACAGCTGGCTGAGCACGTGTATATGTAAACCGAAGCCCAATCAATACTCTGGCCTAAAAATCAAAGTTGTATTTCGTGGTAAATGTGTTAACTAACCAATAGCGTCAACGTCAATGAGAGATAGGAGATGAGGCATCAATTGCATTTCAAAACGACGTGGTGCTCCGCAATTTTCACAAGGCTCAACGACTTCTGGGAGTTCCGAGCGACCAGTTGCACGCAGAGGAAGACCGTGTCTTTTGTATCTGACAATTTGTTCTGGGTTCAAGTTAACGAGTCGATTGAATTTGTCAAAGTCGAGATCTTTTGGCTGTTCCGATGTTGCTGCATCTAAGTCTTCCTTAGTCATATCAACGTTTTTCTGTAACCGATGATCGCTAACTAATTAGCTTCAAATTCCACTTACGTCTCTGTTTTCTTTCACAAATTTCTCGAACTCTTTCATCCTTGCCTTCTTTTCTTCTTCTGTTTCATCTTCTTGATTACCCTCTTCATCGTCATCGTCATCTTCATCGTCACTGATTCCATCGAAAAGATTTGCTGGCATATATTCTTGATCGATTCCCACCTCAAACTCTTTGAAGACAAATGCGTTTCGAGGATTCTGAAGCTTCTCGGCAATAAAACCATCAGTAGCAGCTTGAGCACATTCGAGCTTGTGAGTTGGCCAATCGACAACTTGATGAGCTTGGGAACAGTATCTTGCGACTTGGCATTTTCCACACTTTTTGGCAGCTGCACACCCACAAATTTGACACATTCCAGGTCCATCTGTGATTGCTCGTGGATCTGGAGCATCGCCGAAATCAGGGTTCATTGGACCATCGAAAGAGTAAAAGTCATTTGTGCGTGGCAATTGACATCTGAACGCTTTCAGATTGGATGCATCATTCAGACGGGAGCATGCTGGATTCCGACACACAAAGAGGAAGAGAGTTCGATGAAATGCGTGAGGTGGATCGTTTTCACCGCCGTTTGCACACACTTGCATCAGGAAGCACATTGGCTTTTCGCAAACCTGAAATTTGTCGACAATTCTGAATAGGTTGAATCCGGCTCACCTTGCATAACAGATCGGTCGACTTTGGCAAGTGTTTTGGATTCAACCACGACGGTTTTCCACCGATCTTTCCAAGTGGAAGGAACTTCGAATGGAGTCGGTAAAGATCATCAACCTTGACTTCGGCTCCGAATCCCAAATAAACTGGCTCATCTGGAATCGTTTCATTGAGAATAGAATCGCACGGACGGGATTAGATGTGGAATAACTTAGATTTATTACGTCAATATTTTTGATTTCGGAATAAAAATAGAAAGTGGACTGGTGGACAAAATAAGGCATGAAATTGAGAAGTGAGATGAAAATTTTCAGAGAACCATGTGCATCGGCTTGCATGTCTAGTCCTGTTTGTTTTCGCGCTTCTTGCGATCCTCTTGCTTGGTGGCAGCCAATAACCAAATACCCAGAACTACGTGGACGAGAATGACGGCAATGATCGCGGAATAGGTCAAAGCGTCGTTCGCCGCAAACCCGAGGAGAGCTGAAATACAACACATCAGAGGAAGAAAGTTGAACAAGATGATGTTAGAATAATTCAGAAATAAAATTTTGGCAATGAATGATACATAATTAGAAAGATATGTACCTTCAAAGAAGTACTGTTTGAGAAGGAACATGGAAGCGAGTGGGACAATCAGAATAACAAGACTATAAGTGAGAAGATTCTTGACTGCCGATTGTACTTCCTGATCGCGGAAGTTCGGGAACAGAGTCGCCATAGTCGATGGTGGTGGGGGAACGTTGGAAGGAGTGGCCATTTCACTGCAAACAACTCGGTATATCCACGGGTTTTATATGGTGAGAATAAAGAAACTAGAAAAATCTTACCCATTGGCTACAACTCTAATAGTAAGGAATAGAATATCAACAAATTGTGGTTCCCCGGATATCCCGAGTTGTTGCAGCCGAACAAAAAGTCAAAAACAAAAAACGATGAGTAACACGAGAGAAGGTAAAAGTAAAGCGATAAAGACGCGTTTTTCATAAGAAAATATATCAGAAAAAGCAACTAGGTCGGTTTTATGTACAAGCTATCCGGCAAGGATTCTAACCAATCGAATGAATCGTTCTGATCACAATAAGGCTTATGAGGTTCAAAAAAAGTGAATTATTAAAATAAACAAGAAAGCGGTATTTAGTGGAATAGTTATTCTTTCTTTTTCTCGGCTTTCAATTTGTCTTCCGCGTCTTTTTCTTCTTTCCAGGCGACATAACAGAAGGCAGCTGCAATTAGGATGACAACAACAGCAGCACAGATTCCAGAATACAGCATTGCTTCCGCTGGTGGCAGATGGAAGTGATCTGAACGTTTGAAATTTGAACAAACCTCCAAAAACGGTTCTTCAAACTCACCAATAAAAACGTTATAGTAAAGAGTAGCCATAACAAGGAGGGGAACGGTGAACATCATAGCAGAAAAAGCAATGAGAAGTGTAATCGCTCTATTTGACGATTCTGCAGTATAGAATTGTTCCTGATCTGGACGAATTGGTGCGTTCAATGCTTCCTCCACTAGCTGCTCTCCGTCTTTCTCCGGTTTTCGTTCAGCGTCATCTTTGATCGATTGATCAACAAATGGAAGTTTAGGTTCCTCTTCTTCTTCAGTTTCCTTATCGACGTCTTGCAAGGTTTGATCTACTTCATCCTCACTGACCGATTGGCTATCTGAAATTCTGAGTTCCCTGTTAATTTATTTGACTTGCTAGTTTTGCGATTCTTACCTGTTTTCTTATCATCGACAGCTTCGAAACTATCGGAGGTGCTTGATTTTCGCTCAGCCCCGTCCACAAGTTCGAAATCCTGATCAGCGGTATCTGTCATTCTGGAATACAAAAGCTTTATTGAAAAATTATTGAGGTCAGACTATTTCAAAACATTGTTTTAAGTCGACGTGTGCTACACTATGGAAGTGGACAAGTACACCAAATAACGAAATTCAGGCGAAAAGAGCGAAAGTCGTTGAAAAATGTGATCGATCTCTGAAATTCTGCAATAGCGCGTGATGGTGTCTCTCTGCATGCGCTATAACATACGCGCAATGGAAAAGGGGCGGAGTTTGGCGCCAGACGCCAGAAAGACGTTCCGTTTGAAATATATATTTAAATAATTTGAAATATTTAAGAGATTAAGTTTCAGCTGTCTGAGCGAAGAATATCTGAACGCATGAATAGAACAAAAGCAATTTTTATTAATTCATTTCAAGCAGAAACCTACTCTTGAAGGTTTCACAATTGTTTGTGTTTGCGTACGAAAACTTTCCATTATTTATCAAAACGGCATATTTACATCATTTACACCTGTGAAACCCCGTCTTTTCAACTGTTTCGCAACATTTGAAATAACTTAAAATTAAAGCTTGCAACTTTCAGGAGATGCCTCCAAAGAAGTCTTCTACAGGAATTACCGTAATGCTGATTGACGCGGGCGTCAACATGAACATGAGGAGCTCGAACAACGAGAAAACAGACTTTGAAAATGCTGTTCACACAGCAAATTCTATTATTTCTCGAAAAGTAAATTACTTGAAGATTCGAATGTCTAATTTCAAAATTTCAGATCTTTTCTGAGGATGCAGAAAACTTCTGTGTCATGGCTTATAATTTGGATTCAAAATTCATTACAAAACTGGGAAAAGAAACATTCAAAGGGGTGGTTGTGCACAACGAGGAATTCGTTCCGGCTCAATTCGATCATCTGAGATTCCTTCTTACCGAATTGAAACAAAATACTAGTGATGGATCATTTTCGGACCCGAATTGTAATGGGATTATTTATTTTGCCAAAATTAAAGTTAGTCTTCCAGTTTTCAAAGGAGTCCTCGCAGCTGTAGCTATTCTGAAAGAGCGTCTCGAATTGGTATCGAACCCCTCTGGTATCACCTTAATTGTGCTGACCAACGGTATGAATGAGAATATCAGGCAGGAAAACTACGATCTGCTGGTTAATGCTATCACGGAGTGTAATGCAGACCTGATGATAATGTGATACATATTCATTTTATGGTTCAAAAACCACCAAAGTTTTTCAGCGGTATTCCGGAGAACCCAGAGTATCCAGCATCACGAATTTCGGAACTAGTAGACCAATTGGGAGGACGCACATACTCGTTTGAGTGAGTTGTGTGGCATAGCTTTAATGTTCATAGCTGATTTCTAGAAACGTTTCCATGCAACTTTCCACCTACCAAGCGCGCCAGAAGTCCGAGAGAAAGTACAACAAAATGTGGGAGGTAAGAAACAATCCACAAAAGTGGTATCTTGTTAATAATAAATTTTCCAGATTGCTCCTGGCGTTCGTCTTCCCGTAACGTTCGCCGTGAAGTCTGAGAAGTCCACCGCTCTGCTGAAATTCAAAAATGCAGATGCTGAAGGAAACGAAATGGTTCGTATGGAACAAATGCATGTTGAAACTCAGAATCCGGTCACTGATTCGGTTGACGATGAGACTCCAAAGTTTGTGGCGAAAGGAGCCGCCAAAAATCTCAAACCTGTTGAAAAGATTAAGACGAAGCATGGTGAATAGTTGTTTCTAAAATAAAATAATCGAGTTTTTAAGGTTACAACTTTGGAAAGTCCGTGATAATGATGGATCAAGATTATCTGAAGGAGAAGTACAACGACCACAATTTCAACGAAGGACAAACAGGAGGGGTGCTGAAGCTCATACAGTTTACTAAAAGAGCAAATGTAAGGTTCAACATTTCCTTTTCAAAATTGATTCGATTAATAAATTCCAGATTCTCGATTCATATCTCATGGAAGCCAGTGCTAAAACAGTTCTTCCCTCACTCAATTCACCAAAATCTGGTGCTACAAAAGCAGCGGTTGCTCTAATTCGAGCAATGTTCGACATGAGAGTTGCTGGCATCTGTCGTTACACATTTCATGCGACATCTCAAGTTCAACTAGTGGCTCTTCTGCCACATAGGGATGCTGAAACTGGTGTTTATTACTTGAGATCTGTGAAACTCCCATTTTCTGACGATATGAGAACGTTGAAGTTCCCAAAATTCACATTCGACGAAGATGAGGAAGATACGAATAAGCCAACAGGTAGGAATCTTGGAAAAATTAAAAATCAATTATAATGAAAAATTCAGTTGCTCAACTGTCGGCAGTCGATGATTTGATTGATAAGATGCAGTTGCCAGAAAGTGAAATGTGGGTTGTGAAGAAAGTGATTTATAATGAGCCAAACATTTCCAGCTCGTCTCTTATTGAAGGTGGCATGAGTGACCCAAAACTGCAAATGCAGTGTCACTTCATTAAAAGCTTGGTGCTTCATCCAGATGGTAACTAATAAAAATAGAACATTCCAAAAGCTATATTTTTCAGATTCAATGGAAAATCATTCAATTCGAAAAAACGAAATTCTAAACGATATAATGGCACCAAAGCGAAAAGTAGAGGCGGAATGCCCAGAGATGTTCCAAAGACTCAGCCGCGAATTCAATCTTCAACCAGTTCAGAAAACGAAAAGAGAAAGGGTTACTGTAGAGCCAGAAGATTTACAAGCTATGATATCTGAATGGACTGATAAGAAAGTAAAAACAGAAGTGGTTGAAGAATCTGAGGAGGGACCAAGTCAAAAGAAAAAGAAGAAGTTTAATACATCTGGAGCCAAGAAGATATCAAGAAAAGAAGAACTTCAATCGGAAATTGAAGAAGATGGTGGAGCAAGTCGTATATGCTCGAAGATGCTCGAGATGATATCGAACACTTGTAAATTCCATCCAAACGGAGCAATCAGTGGATTCTTCCAGGTGCCATTTGTCAATAAGTTTCCGGATTATCATTTTTCTTTTTATAGTTGCTTGTGAACGAACTCAGCATTATTCGTTCTGTGTTTGTTGAGAAATCAAAATGCGACGAATTCAATGAGCTTCTCGAAAAGTTGAGAGAAGAAGAAGATTTTGAGCCATTCGCCGAGGTACTTGCAGAAGGTAAACATTTCAATTCTTGATTTCATCGAGCTAATTTTTTACTTTCAGAGAAATCATGCAATCCAATCAGTTCTAGCGAAGTCTCCACTTCAGAAATATCGAGCTTTGATGCCGCCGAGTTCTGGGAAGAATAATAACATGCACATATTTTTTCCATTCCTCGATTTTATTGTATTGTCCATTCGCCAACACCCCGACTGCAACAGACAGATCTACATCTAATTTTTTTCAACTCTTCGGGAAATAAGTTTTCGGCTGGAAGGTGTAGAACCGTCTGTGGGGCGGTCGGGAGTAACGACGAATGAACAATAGTCCCAATATTTCTTAAGTTTCACTAATTTCATGTATCTCTCATATTCTCATACATTCCCTGTGACATGAATTTACAATTCTTTTTTTCTTTCTCTAACATTTTATAAAGTTATGAACACTTTTGTGAAGCAAGACGTATAAATGTTCAGTAAGACAGACATGACCATTGGGGGTCAGAAAGGTAATTCTGAAGTATTTAATTTCTAAGCTTTTCAAAAAGTTTTGCTATCTTTTGTGCGAAACAAAACTGAAAGCTTTAGCGGAGTTTTGCAAAGTTCGTTGATTCCTCTAAAGTTTTGTTGAAATTGAGTCGAATATCTACAAGAAAATCTTCATTTAATTTAATACGAAGTTTTCAGTTCGGAGATTTTCCGGAAACCGGTTCATCTTGAGTTTTCTCCTTCAACTGAGCTTCCTCCCGTTTTTTAGGATCAATTTGTTTTTCTATTTCGTTGACGAGCGCTTCTTTTTCATCGCTATCAATATCAGAAAGCGGTTCGATGTCCGAGTTATTCTTCTCATAAATTCTTTCTGAAAAAAAAAACTGTCTTTGAAATTTTGTTTTAAAAATTCTTACCTTTGTAGCATAGTGCACGTAGATCTTCATATTTGTTATGGGTTTCCACCTCTTCTGAATTCAAATCTTCAAAGAAATCAACATCCGACTGTCCATCTGATTTCTGGCTCCATTTGTAGACCTTTTTCACATCACCATCGTCATCAGAAGTCCAAGATGAAGACGTCCAAGAGGAAAATGAAGTGGCAGATGATTCAGATGAAATTGAAAAATCAGTTTCATTGATATCTTTTTGCATTTCATACAAAAACTCTCGAGTAACAAGTGGCCGTTTTTTCTCCTTTATATTTACAGCGACAGGTGGAGGGGTTTTCTAAAAATATTATATCAAAAGCGTTAAATACAACAACCAAACTCACAGCGTTTTCTTTCTTTTTCTTTTTTTCCGGTTTTGAAATTGGCTCATCGGAGTTCTGAATCTTGCATCTTGGCATGTTCGAAGGCATGGACATCTGCTCGGTAGAAGTTGGCTCCATCATCATCCATTGACCAGCGACTCCTCTTTTCGGTGGAGATCTCTTTTGAGGTCCACTATTTTTCTTTTCCGGCTTGCTTCTCTTCTCATTTGTAGAACTTGCTTCTGACCATTGCTCAGTGTTCGAAACTTCAGACATTGTCATTGACATTTGTTGAGTTTTATCTTCCTTCAGTGATGTCTTTTTCTTCTCCATCTTTGATCTTTTCGCCGTCTCTTCTTTTCCATTCTTCGATTTTTCATCCGCATCTGAATCTTCTTCTGAAACTGATTCATCCGCAGGATTCCAATGACTTTCAATCAGCTCAATTTCATTCTCTTCGTCAGATTCCAAATTTCCATTCTTTTTTATTCCCTCCAATTCTTTCAAACTCCAAAGTCTTGGTTGGCATTTATCCGGGTACTGCATTACGTCTACAGAGAAAAACAGGTCTGAAAATTGAAAATTTATAAATAAATTCGCTCATTAGAACGTACTCATGTTTTCCAAGAATGTCTCATATGACATTTTGTTATTAGCAATGAGAGTAGCAGCCATGGGAACAGCTTCAGAACATCCATCATAGACAAAATCACTTGGATCATTGAATAAATGTTCTTTCATTTCCAACATATTTTCGGGATCTTGGAACCACGGAAGACGAGTTGAAGTGAATAAGTAAACCATCTAAAAATTCTCAATTTGGGGTCAGCCTAATAAACTTTCTGTTCACCGTATAAATCCATGCTTCGAAATCAACAAACTGATCGAATTCCGCGTCTTTTCTGTGGAAAACTCTTGGAGTGAATGAATCTGGTTTGACGTCATCAGGTGTTTTCATTGGAGGTCTGTAAATATCTGAATATACAAAAGCCTAAAAAGAAACTAACTTTTTCTTGATACATCTCGAGTAATCGGTAATTTTAACATTGAAAGGATGCTGGAGAACACTGAAGGAAGATGGACGGATATCACATTGAATCACATCAAAAGAATGAAGTTCCTTAATTGCATTGAAGGAAAAATGTGTGATTAGAAATACGGTAGCAGAGTTCAATTCTGGTCCAAATTCCTCACAAAGAGTCAATAAATCCATTCCCAAATCTTCATAAATCAAATATTTGAAGTCACTATCAAATCCTGCATCCACTAGTCTTGCAATATGGGAAGGCTTTGAAAGTTCTGGAGCCAACTCATAAAGAAGTCTTCTTTCCTTCTGAATTCAAATTAATATTTTATGAATATCGAAATAAAATAACCTACATCTAAATTTTTCTGCAACTGTAAATGTTCCGGATTCTTTCTATTCACTAATTTTGCCGAATGCATGCATCCAGAACCAAGTTGTTGAACCAGCCAAAGTTGTTTTGATATCTAAATTTTAAAAGATTTTTTAGAAAAAGTCTTCCTGAAAAATAAACATCTGTGATTGCTTTTTGTCCTTGTTCTTCCATCATTTCGTATCTTTTCTTGGTTTCCAATATTTCTGGCAAGGTGACTTGGAAGTGTAGAAGCTTCTAAAAGATTCAATTCAAAAGTTCGAATTCGAAAAAACCAACTAACTTCATTCATGAACTGAGTATTCTCACCAAGGACAGCTGCATTTGAGAATGTGGATTCAACAGCAAGCATAGCTTGATCCAATTGATCCAAACCTCTTTCAATTTCAGAATCCGTATCGGATGATTCATACAAATCGTCTGATTGCCAGTTGAATTTTTCCAAGTCATTCTCATTGACATCCATATCAGGATCAGAGGAAGAAATGATCAGAGAATCAGTTAAGATTATTTCTGAAGATGCTGAAGTCGTAGAGGAATCTGATGATAAAGGTGTTGATGGTTGAACAGATGTTGGCTCCATAGCAGTAGCCTCGCAGGAATTGGTGCTGGTTTTTGTTTGCGATTTTGTGTCGTCAAACATGCTATCCAGGTCATCATCAGAATCTTCTTCAGAATCATCATCGGGTATTTTAGCCCCTCTTCTATCTTCTGCTTTCTCCATTTTTTGCAATACATCTTCCCAGTATTCAATTTCATCATCAATATCCATTTCATCATCTGAAGAAGACGTTGTCTCATCAGAAGACACATATTTATCCTTCACAATTGACGTCGTTTGTTCTTCAGTAACTTGAACGTCATCTTCAGAAGACGTCGAAGTAGAGGAAGAAGACGTCGAGATTGTCTGGTCTGTATTGGAGTTGCGTTCTGAATCCGTACAACAACAAGTGCGCATGATTCTGGAAAAAAAGTGGGTTTTGCTAAATCAATTTGTTAAATAGGTTACTTGAACTTTTTCATTCTCATATCATCGTTTGGAAATATCCCATCAATTACATCTGTATCAGAAGTATCTCCAACAGAATCCCAATTTTCAGAATCAGAAGAAGAGCAACCCGAAGAGACAGGAACCTTTAGAGGTTTTCGTTTGGATTCTAATCTTCTGATCTCTTCAATCAATGCCTTTTCTTTCTCGTCAACAACATCAGCTCGAGCTGCTTCTCCACTCAATTCTTCTTCTTCTGAGATAACGTATTCTCTAGATTTAGGATCGACACTCTTGTCTTGAACTTGTTTCGACTAAAACTATTTTTACATTATTATCTGAGAATCTGGACAAACCACTTGATGATGGTCAAAACTAGGATAATCACAAATTCGTTCCACATATTCAAAAGGAAAATCCATGATGCCTATCACAATGAGTTGCCTTCCAGGGCTCAGCTGACACTTTGTCATAACCGCTGTGTTGTTTGGAACGTCTCACATCTAGATCGAGTTCACGGAAAATCGAAGTTACAATTTCTTTAGAGATGTCTATGTAACCTAGAAACGCTATGGAACTTCCACCGTATTTCCTCTAATAGAAGCCCACCCAAACCGTCAACTTTAAGCTCAATTATCTCGATTTATGTGAAAGATATAAGATAAGTCTCAATTAATAAACTGTTTATCATAATATCAAAAATATTTTGTCAGTTGAGCACTTTTTGATATCTTTTACAGGAACCGAAATAAATTGGCTCGAAGTTAAAAGTTATGGGTGGCGATCTCTACGGTGTATTTTCATGCTTTATGAGGTTTACTGTCTGTTCCTATGTGGTTGAATCGCTGGCCTAATTTCAGTGCTTTTCAGAAAAATTATGTAAATCAGGAAATATTGTGATGAGTTTCCGTGTTCAAAATTTTTTTTGCTCGAAAATTAACGGAAAAAAACAGAATCAGCATAAATTCTGCCCTCTAGATCCCAACCCTCTACCAGTACTGTCGTTTTAAACTCTTTGTAGTTATGTAATGGTATCAACCAGGAGCTGAAACTTGAAGTCATCAAGTGGACGGGTTAGAGATGTCTCAAAGATGATCCAGACATCAGAAGAGCAATCATGGTCCCAGCTCCGGCACCTATCGACAATCACAAAGTACGTAGTCTCAATTTCTTTCAAAAGTGCATCGTATCCAACTGGGGGAAGGTGTTAAAGCTTAACATGATCTACCAAAATAACCTTAGCAGGAATGTTTTTCATTCTAAAAAAGTATTTGAAAAAATATCACCGTTTATACCACTAACATTTTATTAGTTGATAAATTTCGAGTATCTTTTATAGGAACCGAGATAATTGCCCAATAAATAAAACAACAGATGGTGCGCCTTCGGCGCTGTTCAACCTAGTTTTTACTCGTTCGTCCTTATTTTTTCACTTTTTTTAATGGGAAATCTACTTTCAATTTTCGAGTTCTCTTTTTAACTTTTCACATGTTACGCAATAAACCTTTAAATCAATCAATATTAGGTTACGCCCCCTGCCTCTGTCCACGTTGAAAAAATTCCACGTATTGAAAAAAAACAGTCCTTTGGGAAACCTCAATTTTTGAATTAGTTTGATAATTTTCACTAGCACTTTTTGACTGCTCTGAAGCTCCCTGCGTAAGCTGTTTATTGTTTCATTTGCTTTTTTCCTTCGATTGGTCGGATGCGAAAAAAGTTATAAAAGGCCCTAAGGGTCGCCATGTTTGGTGGTTCATGGCTAGGTGAATTTATTTTCACTGAACGTCCCCCATTTGCAAAAGACCCAATCGAAGAAAAAAGAAACAAATGAACAAAAACAATAAATAGCGATCGTATAGCTTTTTAGCAGTGAAAAAGAACTACTGAAAATTAGAAAACTGTCTCCTCGGAGACAGGGGTTTTGTGTTGGTGTTTTCCCCACCGGTGAAAACCCATTTTCCCTTTCATGTACTGAGCCTCTACGTGGCGAAAGGGATCAACAGACGAAAGTCTGGCTAATCAGTACACTTTTGAAACTTGTCATTTTTCATAATTTTTGTTTATATGTTCAGGAATATCTATATTTTAAATTTTTTAAAATAAATCCCTTTTTTACATCTTCCATTTCATTTTTCTCTTTTCCAAGCCCGTTTCCAAGAAGGAAGAATCAAAATTGGAGACCTCCGTCTTCGCTGGAGGTCGTGATCAACTGATCTTTGGAGCGGACGTATAAACTTGCAACGGTTGCAAAAGGCATATTTTCAGACTTTTCCAGATAACTCGGGTAGTTTTTAAGGTCTCATCACAAACATTGTCCACTAGATGTAATTTGTTGTCTCGAATCCGATTTTCAAAAAATTAGGCCAGTACCTTTAACAGCTCTCAAGTTATGACCCTAAACATGGGTGGACGTAAGAACCTGCAATGCACTGTGGACACTCTCTGCCCCCTGTATAAGTGGGGGACTTGTCCTGCCTTTTCATCTCAATTTTCCCAATATTTACCCTAAAACCAAACAAGGAAAACTCAAGAATTTTAAACAAACCATCATTCTATCCCCCATCGTTTGCCTATTTGTTTGAACTTTTCCCCATCATAAGTTTTCTTTTTCTCTTATTTACAAACACATTCTTCTTTCGCAGCAATTTTTTTATTATAAAGTTTTCAATGAGTTTATTTGGAATCCAAATTTTGGATAGAAAAAGTGAGAAGACAACTCTAGTATTGTTTAGTTAACATTCGAGACATCGAGCAGTTTGTTTTAACCTTTTCAACTTTTTTGAAAGCTCAAAAATATGATTTTGTAGTATTGCTCTTCGATGAATTTGATCATCGGTTACCGAAAAATGGATAAAAATACCGGTCAGTTTATTTTCAGTTTTTTTACCCTTTTCAGGAGTCTGAAGCCCGGCTTTCATGTTTCCGATTACTTTGAAAATTTAGGAAAGTTTCAAACAGACCTAGATTGAAGAATTTGCTTTCACAGAACTTTTTGGAAATTCCTAGTTTTTCAGCTATGAGCCGATTTCTGAAGACCCTTGTTTTTTTCACGTGTACAGTACTAATACTGGTCAAGAATGGTTGTCTTTCCGGAATCAAAAATTAAAAAAAATTCAAAAAATTTGCGAATACAAAGTCTTCAATCTAGATCTGTTTTACACCTTCCAGAATTTTCAAAATAGTCGGAAACTTGAAAGCCGAGCTCCAGTCACCAGAAAATGGTTGAAATGGCCAAAAGTACATTGAAAAATACGGTTTTGTATAGGATCACAAATGATTTAGTACTATTTGCAGAATGTACAAGGTGCGCCAAAATTATAGCAACCAAAGTTTAGTGCGAGCTGGTGGGTGCTGTATAATTTTTAGAGCAATCATTCTGTACGTATTATTTTCAGCATGTCTTGATTGCTTTATTTCCAAACATTTCAACTCGTTAGGTTGACTTTTACACGAATGGTGACCAGTTCTATACACCTAGACACTCTCGTCGGTGGCCATAAAAGGGGTGGGCCCAAACAGCATCGGAAAAGCTCTCGGAATCAAGGCCGTCAGAGAACGAGTTTGTCGAATTTCGAACAAAATTATGGAAAAATGAGCTTCAAATGAGCAGTAAGTGAGTCAGTACAATTGCCAAAAGTAAGCTCGGACTAACCCCAATTCATGTTCAAAAGACAAGAACTCGGTCGGCGAATAACAATCTGGTACGCATCCAGAAGTGCAAATCGGCATTTGCTGGCACGCACCAAAATGAACACAAGAGGATGATGCTTGTCAAGTCTATTCGATTATTTTCAGAGAAGTTACAGCACTTTGAATGTGTTGCAATAATTTTGGCACACCCTGTAAATTAATCGGGCAAAACATTATTCTTCGTTCTTATACCTTTGCAATCCAAAATAATTTTCTGACTAAAATTGACTGTTGATTACTATTTTTATTGCTGAACCAACAGTTTTGAAGTGTCTTCCTTGCTTTAAAAATTGTTGATCCAGTTCCTCACCTTTACCGAAGTTAGCCACCCATGCGACGCAAAATCCTCTTAATAAGTATACATCCACATTTCCAATAGCATCCTGACCAACCAACATCATCGTTCTACTCAACAACAATTTCCAATTGAATTCGTTCTCTCCTCCTCCCCGAATCCTCACTTTCTCTTTCAAAATCTCCTGCCAACTTCACTCAATTCAGCCGTTCGATCAACACGAAAATGATGATCTGGTCACCACCGAAGTTTTTCGTTTGGTATTTCACAAGTTTTTCGTATCGAAATTCGATTAGAAACACCTTTCACAACATAGAAAATGTTCTCCCTATTCAGTTTTTTTCTTTCCTAATTGATATGTATCAAAAATATTCAATTTCACAATGTAAATGTTTTCTGACTCATCTCTCTTCTCTTTTTTTATTTTTCTTTTTGAGATTCCAAAACCACTCCCACCCATCTTTTTTGTCCACAAATAAAACAGTTCAGAAAGACAGAGAAATGAGTCATTTTTTCTGGTGTCTCTCAAACTATCAAGTATGGTTGACAGTTTAAAAAAACATGTCTGCCTTATTTGGGACATCATAGATGAATAGTTTTGGAAAGTAAAAACCGTTTTGAAACCTTTACTTTTTTCAGTATTTCGTTTGCCTAGTTGTTGAAATAATTATCTTCCAAAGTATCGATATTATTGGAAATGTGATCCTCTAAAAAGTTCCAAACCCATTCACACAAAGTAACGTAAAAACTGTAATAGAAGGGGCCTAACTTCAACTTTAACTTCGATCCAATTTATCTTGGTTCCTGTCAAAGATATTTAAAATTTTTAACTGATAAATTGTTAAGCATTTTATTAGAGTTATTTTATCAGTTGGCAAATTTTTGATACCTTGCATAAGAATTGAGATAATTGCGCTCAAAGGGCCCTTCTATTACAGGTTTTACGGTATTTCCAAGAATTGTCCATTAAATTTTTTGTTCTTATGAAATTTATGTATCAATTTTCACATTTTCTTTTGCTGTACTTCTTCGGAAAGATTTCCTAATTCAAACAAATTGAATTTTCAGTGATTTACACCCAAAAGCAACAAACATGGCAACTGCTAAAATTCATTTCAAGCCATATTTTGATGAAGTGAGTTTAAGTTTGTAAACTATTCAAAAGTCCGAACCTTCAGGTGATGGCTGCTGAGCATCTCGAGAAGGCTTTGAGAAACAAAGAGAAGCTGAAAATTCTGGAGATTTTGATTTCTGTGAACAACACTCAACGTCAAATGGTACATTACTGAAACAGAAAAAATCTAAATTGGCTATTTTTACAGATTCGAACACCCTACAAAACTCGTTACGGAAAAGATCTCGAAGAAGAAATCAAAAAGGCATTCTCAGGAGATTTCGAAGATTTTCTAGCTGCTCTTCTCCGAACTCCAACTAAACTCGATGTGACGGAATTGAATAGAGCGGTCAAAGGACTTGGAACTAATGAGAAGAACCTTATTGAAATTCTTACAACTAGAACCAATGAAGAAATCGAAGCAACCAAGTAAGTAAAAATCATCATCTTCAAATAAATCGATTGTTGTAATTCCAGGAACACCTACTTCATGACTTATGGAAAGTCTTTGGAAGATGCCATTTCTGCCGATACTTCTGGAGACTTCCGACGTCTTCTAATCATCATTCTGCAAGCGAAACGAGAAGAATCTGGATTTGCGGATACATTCAAAGTGGGAAACCATGCTGCTCAAATTCTGAAAAGCTTTGATAAAAAGTCTGGAGTTGAGAAGTTTGAAGCCTTCAAAATCTTTGCCATCGCCAACGGAGCACATGCTCAAAAAGTGATTGAAGAAGTGGAAAGACAGTCTGGAAAAGAATTCCAAAAGCTTGCTGAGAAGGAATTGAGTGGAGATTTCAAGAATCTGATTCTTTCTTTGATTGAGACTTCTCGAAATAAACCAAGATTCTTGGCGAATTCCATTCATTTGGCAACCAAGGTGAAGAAGCTCTGTTTAAAACTAATAACAATTTTTCGCATTTTCAGGGAATGGGAACCCGTGACAAGGATCTGATTCGTATTTTGGTGTCGAGATCAGAAAATGATTTGGTGCTCATTGAACACGAATTCCAGGTTCTATTCGGAAAACCACTGACCCAGGTTAGTTGTCAATGTATCGGTGACCCCTTTTGAAACAAAATATTTTCACATCACTCTCCATCTTCTCCCAAATAACATTTAAAATTGCAGCTAATCAAGGAAGAGTGTAAGGCCGAGTACCGTGATGGTTTGACGATGCTTGTCAAGGGAAACACTCGACCGTAATAACATTTTTGAGAAATTCTTCAAATGCTGACAACAAAATACTGCCTGCTTTAAAAAATACTGCTTTACAAGCTCAATGAAAGTTCATCATTTATTCAAATGAATCGATTATGTCTTAATTATAAGAGTCGATCTGACAGAATCACAATCAATTATCATTGTCTGAAAGAAAGGTTTAAGAGCGGATATTTTGTCAAATTTCTCTCAAACTTTCAAATCTTTTAAGCCTATTTAAAAACTTGTTTTCTTAACTTTTTCGACGATTTTTCGCGGTAAATCAAAATAAAATGAATTAAAATCATGAAAATCATTGAAGAAACGATGAAAATTGTCGAAAAAATGAGAAAATAGAAGAAATATTTCAAATAGGCTCAAACGATAATTCAGTTCACTCTTGCACCTTTAAGAAAACTTGAACAAGATATCCGCTCACGACCTTTATTTTTCCAATTTTGAGCATTTTCAAGAATCTGGAGCTTGGCTTTTATGTTTCCAAACACTTAATAAATTTTGGAGATTGTTAAACAGACCTAGAGTGAAAACTTTGCATTCACAGAATTTTTGAAAACACTTTTAATTTTTGATTTCAGAAAGACCCCCCCCCTTCATGACCGGCATCAGTGCTGAAAATTTAAAAAAAAACCTTTCAGAAATCGGCAAATAGCTGAAAAACTAGGAACTTTCCAAAAATTCTGTGGATGCAAAATTTTCACTCTGGATCTGTTTTACAGCCTCCAGAATTTTCAAAATGATCAGAAACTTGACAGCCGAGCTTCAGACTCCTGAAAATGTTTCGAAAACAAGAATTTTGCTCCGAAATGAAAGTTGTTCTTATTTTATTGTTGACTACTTCCTGTACTCGTTGGTGGGAGAGTCCATATTCAACAAAATTAGACGTAAATACATTGAAAATCTGCTTAAAGGCATTTGGATTGTCTGATGTATACCGTAAAATATATATTCAAAATCTAGGAAATTCCATGTTTGGTATCTTTTTAAGGAACCTAGGACAATATGCTCAATGACGGTTCATTGAGTCATTGTGCTACCTGGTATAAAGTTCGTTTGCCTAAAGTTTGCATGCCTGGCATGAAGTTTAATTAATGTTCTATTAAAATGAAGAATTCAGGTTTGATAGAAGATCTGAAACGGTATTTTTTCTCTTATCTCGTTTCCACTGAAACATACCATTCTTTTATCTAGTTCAGCGTTCGGAATTTCTTGTTTTGTACTTGTTTTGCAGTCGCCACCTCAACGTTATAATTACTTTTCGGACCCTTTTCTTCTCGAATGGACATAAGAAGGCGCTGTTTCCCTTTTCGGTTTCTTCTTATTCTTTTTCATTGTTCTTTTATTCATCATCCTGACCCCAAGAAGATCGAAAATTGGCGGGTGTTCGGTATGTATCGGTATTCCCTCTAGTCATCTGGCTCTCTGTTTCCAATAATTCAAACCTTTTCTCTTTTCACTACGAGAGGAGGTCGGTCACCCTGAATTCCCACCGTAATTCAGGCGCCGTTCCGTCGCGCCCGTTTCCTTTTCAAAACCGCCGATCATCATGAAAATGATGAAAAAATGAATGCGTGCCGCCGATGGAATGGCGGTGAGAAGGATGGAAAATAAAACAGTGAAGTGATTTATGGAGATTTTGGAGTGAGAAAACAATAGAAATGTTGAAATATAGGAGAAGAGACTTGGTGGCCACTATTCTTTACAGTACTCCCCCAGAAGGAATACGAACTGCAAATTCAATTTTGATATATCATGAACAAATTTGGTGTGGCAGGTCTGGAACAAAAATTTAGTATTTTTTATCTGATTTTGTTCAAGATGTTCAAGATTCAAGATGAGTTTGAGGATTAAGAAAAATTAATTCATGGTTATAGAATTCTGTATGATGTTTTTCCGGGAGAAAATATTCCGAAGAATGCAAATTTTCAAGGTTCGATTCAGAAAAATGGAACTCCTTTCTCATTTTTTAAAGTTTTTAGGAGTTCTATGGCTCAAAAGAACCGCGATCATTCCTTCCTCATTTTATGTCTATTTGATTCTTTCGATTAAACCTTTTTTCGAATAAAAAATCCTCCCAACTTCGCATTTTTGCTGAAATTATGCTCCAGACATGCCACACCAGAGATTTGCATGGTAGATCGGAAAATTAGATCAAATTTAAATTTGCAGTTCGTTCTGTGGGAGCGTGTGCACTGCACACTGTGCAGTGCGGTTCAATTCCTCGATCTATGTAACATATTGATACTGTAGAAATTTCAATTTGGAATCAGCCCCAGAAGCGGAACCTCGCTTTCCAGTACATTCTGAAAACTTTCAATTTTCAAAGATTCCAAGAACAACTCAATTTAATTTATTTTTTGAATTTTTTATTAAAATTTTAAATTCACTAAAACGCAAAAAAGAGACGAGATTAGACGAATTATGACAAGAAGAATCTACTTAATAAATAGAAAGAAGGTAAGTTTTGTGAGAAAAAAAGAGTTCAAGCAAAAAGTATACGGGCACCCGGTAGACCGTAAGATTAGGGGGAAGAATGGATGAAAGAAGAATTTTGGAATCGAAAAGATTGAGAGAGAGAGAGAGAGGGAGAAACTTGAACAGAAAACAGCATATTATGATTTGAGTTGGGATTGATTCGGGAAATTTTTATAAAGGCGTCCATCTTACAGATTTTGGACAGTTTTCAGTTTCCGAAAAAGTCTTGGTCCCGCAATACCAATTCAAATCACAATACACATCTGAAACTTGGGAGAGGAGGAGCACACAGGTATATGGTTTTTCAAAAAAGATCCAAGGAGATCTGAAACAATCCAAAATGGGTCAAAAGGGAAAATACAAACTAAAAGAGGAAGAAGAGGTTAGTACTGCTGATATGCAGGTTGGAAATAGTAAGAAGGATAAGCCGGCAGTGGCATATCATATGGATTTACTACATGGTGCTTATCTTCATATTTGATATCGTATCCATGAATTGCAACAACTGGAGCCATTGATGGAATCGTGCTGACTGGTGGAAGATGTTGGCTTGAAGGTGTTGGGATGTGAGATGGAATCGTCCAGTCAGGCATCATTGGACCATTTGGAGTTGGGTGATTCACTGGTGGACTTGAGTTATCCTGCAAAATTCCAACTTTCATTTTCTTGAAAAACAGTTGGGAGGAAGAGAGAAGTTTGATTTTCTAAACTTTTGGAAAGTACAAGGTTTGCCATGTTATTAGAATTGAAATAAGCCTCAATTATTTTTTCGAAATGTTAGATGTATAGCACTTTTTAGTTCTTTAATGTCTTGTTGGCTACTGTAATCATTGACAAGGAACTTAAAATTGCAAATTGAAACCACGACACATAAGCGAACGCAAAATTACACAGATAACTACCAAATTCAGCAACTCATCTTCAGTTTTTTTTGGTCAAAATGTTTCCAATTTAAGGTTTTTTTCTCTTGAAAAACCTCCAAATCTCTCCTTACCGTTCCATAATCCTCTTTCATTTCGGATTTAATCGAGGAAGAAGAACCAAGTGGGCGTTCACTGCTCACCTGATTCATCATCGAATCGCTCATCGGTGAGCTTTCAGGCTTCGACTCTTCCGTATCATCGTCCTCATCTGATGCACGGTCCGACGTACCACCCTTTGACTTCTTCTGTTTCGATCTCCGGTTTTGGAACCAGATTTTTACCTGAAGAATAAAACAATTTTGGTTACAGTAATCAGCATTTTGTTTATTTATGTTGTTTTTATCTAAACTAACAAATCCTCCCCCTCGTCTCATCATCCTAGATCATTCCCTCCGACTCAATTGGTTTCCGATCCGTCGATTTTGAAAAACCTTGCCTTCTTTCTCCTCCTATCCCAATGTATACACAGTGGTGTCCGTGGTGACATCCGTGAAAAAAAGACAGAGAAAAAGATAATTAGCCTTCCGCTAGTGAATAGGATTCCTATATAGAGGTCACACTCTCTTTTCATAAACTAACCGGTGTAGAGGCAGAGAGACAGCAAAAAGAGTCATAGGATACTGTAGAAACAAAACTGAATATATTAAAATGGAGAAAGAAGTGGTTCTAGGTTAGATCGATCCAGTAGGTCAAGTGTAGAGATACTGGCCCAATTCCAGTCCGAACCCCATCATACACTGTCAAGTTTGAGCTCAATTATCTCAATGTCTGTGAAAGTTATCACAAATATGTCAACTGATAAAATGTTTATGAAGCTATGATAAAAATTTTGTTAGTTGACCACTTTTTCATATCTTCGACAGAGGCCGAGAAAAATCAGGTCAAAGTTAAAAGCTAGGAGCTCTTCTAATACAGGTTTTAGGGTATCAGAAGCGAAAATCCATGCAGATCTGTAAAGCCAGAAAGTTGCAAAACCCTTGACAATTCCGTGCCATTTTCTGGATACACTTGTCAATCACTCATGACTTCCGTGGACTTCAGATACCATCTCTGCCTCGAAGACACATGTTTCATGGTTACGGTATGATTGATAGACCCTCTCTCAAGGATCCATGCTGTTTCCGTTCCGATAACAATCTGACACCTGCGCGCGTGCCTTCGTCGTCTTCGTTTTCTTCTTTGTTATTTCAGACAAAATATATAAGAAATTAATGTTTTTGTTAGAAAATTCAGCTTCTAGCCTTTTCTCTTCCGCTAGCCATATATGCGAACTTTCCGTAATTACCCAGTTAGAGACTTCTCGAGAACGAGAGACCGAGAGAAAAGCTCCCAAGGGATTCGCGAATTCAGAAAATATCAATTAAAAAGAAGATGCCACGTCACACATGTTGGCACATCTCCTGAAATTTCTTTCTCAATTCTTAAACTCAATAGCGCGTATCTAAAAGTTAGGAGGCGACCTTCTCAAGACATACATTTGAAAAAGAAGAACAGTTAATGAGACTGTTTTTATGAGCGAATTGAAGAGACACGTGTGAAGAATCGGAGGAAGGAGAAGAAGGATTAGGTGTATTACGACTGGATTATTACCTGATGGTGTGCAATGCTTAGACCCCAAACGGTCACACAAGGTCATTGATACGCCGAAAAGTCGGATTTAAAGGGGGAGAGGATGAAGCTATAGAGGGATCAGTAAACAAATTGTATTCTGTTTACCACAATAGATTTCCATAACCTCCCATTTTGCTTACCTGAGTTTGTGATAATCCCAATTCGGCAGCCAGCGCGGCTCTATCCGGAAGTGCCAAGTATTGAGTTTTGTCGAATCTGAAATTTTAATTTATTTGCTTAATTAGCACTTTTTCATCTCATAATCTCACTTTTTCTGAAGCATCTGAAGCTGTGCGGTGTTGTAAATCGTTCGTGGTTTCCTCATTTTCTTTCCCTTCTGATTGTATTTTGCTTCACACCCTTCCACGATTTTCGTCGTTGTCGTCTCTGTGTATTGGGATGATTCTGAAATTTCATTCTATTTTTAAAAATAACCCAAATCTAGAATTCTAGATGAGGGACAACTTTCGTCGCCGTATGACGTCTTTGAAAAGATGCTTCTGGTTTGGCATCTCAAATCATACCCGAATCTGGATCTCCCATTTTGTAGTGACCTGGATATTTTGAAGTCAGAGTCAGAACAGAAATCCAGAATAAGAAAGGAATCGGCTACAATGCGCCAAAGTTAGACAGTAGATTGACGTCTTCTGCTAGTAAGCTAAGTAAACTAGAAATGATGTGACGTGATCTTCTAGAATTGTTTATCACTTCTCCAGATGTTGAAATACCGAGCGAGTTGATCAAAATAAGATCACCTTTTTCAGCTGACGTCAATGCAAATTCAGAGAAACAACAGTAAAAAAGAGTTTCCACCACGGCAGGATTCGAACCTACAATCTTCTGCTCCGTAGGCAGAAGCGTTATCCATTGCGCCACGCGGCCACATTTCCTCTCAATTGGATAGGAACATATGAAACTAAAGACGCGCGCGCTTCTTGTGTTGAGTGTCTAGTTACAATGATAAGAGTTGTCCAGTTCGTTGACACTTACCTTCAGGTGAACTTCCTGGACCAGGCGCGTACATTCCATATCCGCCTTGTGGTGTACCGTACATTGTCCCTGCCACAGAACCTGCTCCTCCAGGGAATGGGAACGGGTAATACGGAGAAAGGTTGGTTGGTTGAGCACCATTCGGAGTCCCTTCTGCTGACTGCGTGTAGAATTCTGATCCATTAAAATCAAACTGTTTTGATGACTCCATCTGAAAACCAAAAATTGCAATTTTTGAAATTTTGAAAGTCCCATAGAAGAGAGAATGGAAAGATTGAGAATAAACAGTTAAATGACGGAAGAAGTTGAGAAACTAGAAACTTCAGAAAACTCTCAGATTCTCACAAAACAGTAAAGGTCGCTATCCAAAAAAGGTCATGGTTCTCACGATTTGGTTTTTGCTTGCAAAAACCTTACGAAGCACCAAAAAGCCATGATTCATGACGACTTGGCCTTGATATTTAAACAGAGGAGCAGTAGAAGGAAAATGTCATTAAACACAATCACTCGCAGGTGGTACACATTACTCATGGAAAGTAAAAGGTAATGTTTGAAACCACAACTGTCGAGTTAAACAAAACCTTTCGACCACGGCAGGATTCGAACCTACAATCTTCTGCTCCGTAGGCAGACGCGTTATCCATTGCGCCACGCGGCCACGTTTGGGATACGAACAGTTTGACCTATATGAACCGGGGAAGAAGAAGCCTGATTAGAAAAGGACAGTTATCACCAACGTATGGAAGACTTTAGAAGTTTTTCTTCTGGTTTTGGCAACTCGTGATTTTTATCATGCTTATCACATTAATCACATTTCAACAACTGTACTTGCTAAAAGTTTGAGCTGTCTGATGATAGGTTTTCGATAGTACATGCTCAAGACTCTCGGATATAGGCTATAATTAAACGACGTATTACTTAACAACATAATTGGAAGTGGTTGTGTCTCACGCCCCCGGATACTTTCCCCATCAATTATCAACGCCAATTTACAATTACAGAATTGAAGAGAAGGAGAGTGATACAATTACCTAAAATTTGAGCGGACAAAAAATGGAAGAAAATAGCGAACGACGAAAAAAAGAAGAAAGGTACGAATTAGGATAATAAGGGAGGAGGTAGAAGATTCAGAAGAAGAAGTAGAACACGACGAAAGGAGATTCAGATGAAATTCAGAAGGAGAAGTGGCTGATGATGATGATGGGATGCAGTTGGCCAGTTGAGGCACATAGCACAACACAGCCATCGAAAGGAAGAAAAGAAGACGTACGGAGAGAGGACGGGATGGATGGAGAGACACCCCAAAACGGGTGGGCGGTACGTCCGAGAGGGGCGGGGCTTGCGATTCTTATTGGACACAGTACCCCATTGTTGAAGGGAGGAGCATCAAGTGCTAAGGAACACCTGGAAATCTGTTATCACTGAAAAATCATCTCATACTTTCAGGTAACCTCCGAAAACGACCCCCTATCAAATTTTTGAGATGAGGGAAACAATTATTTGTTGGACGCGGGGGGAAAAGTGCCGGGGCAGTTGAGAGAGGGGAGAAAAATGGTTGAGGTATAATTTAGCCCAATTATCTTTCAGAGTGTGCCTGAGGGGACCCCGCCCTATATTGTAGCTAATTGCTGGGTGTAGGTATAGAGAGAAGGATAAAGAGAGAGAGAGAGAGAGAAGTAGTGAATTGTGGCTGTAATTGCGTGTAGCCAAAAGGGCCTCAATCTTCTCTCCCCGGTCCCACAACACACAGCCATCATTCCTTCAGTCTGAACGTTTCGTTCTACCCCATTTTTTCCCTTCTCGAGATTTTCCAACCTTAAAATATTCCATTTCTAGAAGCATCAGCCCTTATCAGCCAGCATCCAAGCTCAGTTTTCTGAGATCCCTGTTCTACAGTATACTCCTAGCATTACTAACTTTTTTATGAGCATAACTTTCGTATAGTTTTTATGAAGGTAATCCAAGTCTAACCACATTTTTTATGACATCTTTTCTCAAACGACTCCATTGTCAAAAACAATTTTTTTGCTCTTTTTTTTTAAATGATTCTCATATTTTGGGTCCGAAAGGATGGATTGATAGCCATAGCCTAACCGCAAGCAATCCGAGCCCAATTAAAGACCGTCACCTAATTAGAACTCTGCGTTTTTTCACAGCTTCGGATTCTTTGATGCCGTCTAGTACCATCTGCTTCATGAAAATTGGTGCCACCAACTGTTTCGTGCGAATTCGCACTAAAAGTTCAAAACGTCATCTATAGAAGACGTTGGAGCAAATGAAGTTCAGTCACGTCATTCTGAATTTCGAAACTAAATAAAGAAAAGGAGTGGGCTGACAAAAAAGATTATGGTAACGGATATTAGAAGATAGATTAGAAGAGACAAGAGATCCTGAAGCCCCTACAGTGATCACAGATTCTAGACGCACCGTGTACTTTTCGGAACGTTTTTTCAAAAAAACATTTCCCCCGCTTTTCCCGATGGAATGCAAAGTAGAAGCTCAGAAGTTCAATTAATTCAATTATTTCAGTTCAATTAAAGGTTTCGCTTCGAGACCAACGCTAAATTTATTGTATTAGATAGTATTACGGTTATTCGCGTTCGAGCGCATTTACAAGACGTCAAGAATAAACACTGTTTGAACGAAATAGGTTCAAAATACACAAAAATTATAATAAATGAAAGAAAGCCCAAAAATGGTTTCTACCCTCAACGAATAGAGTAAAATGAAAAAGTCAGAGTCCATACAGGTGTGCCCGTTCCGTTACCCTTTTCTGACCCTTCCCTTCTCATCCGTTTCGCGGACAATGTGAAGATCAAAAATGATTTCTCATAAGTATAACTCCGACACTTTTTGAAGAGAAGAAGTGTGAATCCGAAGAAAAGGACGGTCTCTCTTGAATCTGTAATTCACACTCCAGTGATAGCGATGTGATCAGAGGAAAACATCTTTTTGATCTCTGTCGGCATATACGATTCCCAGCTCTCAGACTTTGTCTACCCGTTGGAAGGGGATTGAACATCAACCAGTTCTTTTTTTTCTAGAATCATAATTTTGCTGAAGCACAAGCTGAAGCTGGCGTCGTTTAACCTATAATTTAAGTCGGTGCGAGCAGTATATTTTCTTTTTTCTTCTTCTCTGGAAGGTGCTATTATTTCGGAAAAGAGCTAGAAAGAAAAACTTCGAGGAAGGGGATCATCCATCTCGAGAATTCTTTGAAGCCAGAATTGGTAAAAAGGGGCGGAGCTTGGTAAGTGTAAAACGAAAATAGGTCAATTAAAATAATCACCAGCAGTACGTTGAAACCGTTTTCTTTGCTCTCAGACTCCGCCCACCTCGTTTTTTCTCTGTGCTTCCTTGATTCGATGCGGTATTTCGATGGTAATTACCAACCAAAAATAATTAGAATAATTGCTCCAATCCACCAGCCTTCACACGCCTTCAGAAGAATAGTCATAGTAATTCGTTTTTAGTTGTAGCAGTAAAACCTCCATCTCTTCTTTTTTTTTCGGATTCTCATTCCCAAAGTCTCACTTGTTTCTTTTGCGATGTTTTTCATTTTTATTGTTTTGGCTCTTCTACAAAAAAGGTTCATTCACACTTAGGTGATTATTCGGTATCTGTTTATCGGATTCGGTGAATTTCTTTATGCTGGACCGCCATGTAAAGAGAAGGTATCATGGATATCATCTGTTCTCCTGGGATTCTGAGAGTCCCACTGTAGGCGGAGAGACTTTTCGCTTTGTGATTCTCTAGAATCTTTTCCCTAGATTCTTGACCCTTTTTTTTGAATTTTCAAATTGTAATGGCTGAAACTTAGTCAATGGAACTGAACGAACAGTGTGGTTCCATCAGATACAAACTTACCTTATAAATTTTTTTGTCTCCATATGGCTCGGCATTCAGCACAGCTTGACCCAAACCACGCTTCTTCTCCAACCACCATAACCTACCGTCGATTACCCAATACTACCTGATCTTTATCTTTTTGCCACACACCTGCTACATCTGTCTCATCCTTGTCGTCCGGTAGGTATGCTTATCTAGATCTTCATACCATAGCTAGACGTCTTCTCTAAACGACCGGAAAAGGTATACAACATAGTTAACCCAGGAAAATTCTCTCCGGGAGAGATATCCGTACGGACGTCAATCATTTTGACAATCGAATTCCCTCTTCAAGATCCGTGAAAATAGGAGGAAACGTTGAGTTGAGTTAAAAGATGGATTGTTTCTCAAATTTTGAGACTTTCGAGTCGTTCATAATTGCCTTCTTACGGTACATGTTTCTCATTTCGATCGTGACAAGTAGAAGATGTACAGCATGCCACGTGTCAATCAAAAAAGGGAACATATTTCGGAAGGTAGCAGGTGTACTAATCCAGTCGACACTCTCCCCGTATGTTCATAAACCCCGGAAGGCGATTTTTGTGAGGAGAGAGCAATAGGAACATGTCAAGTGTAGGGAAAAAAATAGGTGTCAGAATCGTTTCGACCTCTTCTTGACTTTTAGAAAAAGGACCATAGGCGGTAAAACCTTCAAAAGAATGGAAACCTCGATGTCAAGTTTGAGCTCAATTATCTCAATTCCGAGGCAATATTTCAAATGTGTCAACTGACAAAACACTCTCAAAATCATGATGAACAGTTTATCAGTTGAAAACTTTTTGATATATTTTACAGAAACTGAGAAAAATTTGCCCAAAGTTGAAAGATTGAGAATTTTCGAGAAAGAGAAGAATAGATTCCCAACTATGGTAAGAGCAACCCTTCGATTCCCAAGTTTCTGAAGTCTCAAAGAGTTGTACTTGAACGCTCTGTTGCCAAACTTAACCCCATTTTAACCCCATGTCATTTCTTTTATATCCCTCGAAAAAAGTCTGTTATGCTCGAATGAATAGACGGAATCAAATAAATGAAAGGATTAGACCATACCTATGCAACATGTTCCTATCCACCTGAGACCCACATGCTCCGTTCTATTGTTACGTGGTCCAACTAATTACAGGACTCCTTGACTACTGTCCAGACATCCCGCAGTGCATTCTTCCCCTTTTGGGTACATTGTCTTGAATTTAGGGGTTCTTTTTTCGAAAAAGCTTTTGGGGGTCATAAAACGAACACGAATCGGCAGGGTTTATGTCAACACCTGCCATCGTATGTGGTGCTATAATGACCTCGATAAAAGTCAGTTTTTGTGGATGATGATGGGATGGGGAGGGGATGTGGGAGAAGGAACAGACACCAGAAGAAGCATAAAAAGCATCATGAAAAAGGGTTATTAATGAGTTTTTGTTAATGATGATGAGACAGAAAAACAATATATTTTAACAATGAAACGCGGAGGGAAAATGAGGTGATTCAACTGGGACTTTTTCAAATGTTTCGGGTCCTTCGTTTTGTGAATTTGGATCTTTTTTGTTTTGATAAGGAAAAGTCTCACAATTTTGTACTTTTTTTTCAAAATTGAGTAATTTAAATGAGTAACATAGAACTTCGAGTCTTTAAGATGGTCCGCTAGATTTCTGGCCTCACAATAATACCGTTAACACTCTGATAGCGGGCCACTCTATACTTAACTTAGAACCCATATACCTCAGTTCCTATAAAAGATATCAAAAAGTGATCAACTGACAAAATGTTTATTATAAAATGAAAATTTTTTTGTCAGTTGACTACTTGTTGATATCTTTCAAAGGAACCGAAATAAATTGGATCAAAATTAAAAGTTAGGGGTGGCGTCCTATCAGAGTGTTTACGGTAAAAAACATCCTTTGAAATGGTCCTGAAGATTTCTGGATTCACTAAAATATGTACTTCTCGGAATAAAAATTTAAAGACTTTTTGATTTATGTACAAAAATATTAATTGACTTTCCACCGAATCTTGTACTTTGCTGCTCAATGATCCCCTAGTGAATCGGAATTTACTAAACCAAATCAAAAAAAACTTTTAAATATACCATTTCTAGTATTGGGATTTTTCCAATCACTTGTACTTTCAATTATCCCATCCACATGCTCACACTTATTTATCTCACTGCATTCCTTCCTGATCTAGATCTCAACTCCTTCATTCAATCCTTCGTGTGAATCTGTCACTTTTCCTCTCCATCTGGTACCGTATCATGCATATCCATCACTTCCTGTTCTATCCTTTAAGTTCATCTGAGGTTATCTAAAACTCTTGATCATCTTCCCCCTCATCCATATGTTCCCATTTTGATCCCTAAATTGCTCTTGGTGACGTGGCAACATTCGCTCTCTTGACCTCCCCAACTTCTCTAAAATGGGTTACCTACCGTAATCCTCTGCTTCGTTTCGTTTGTTTTTTTTCGTTTCCATCGACTTCCGGATAGAGGTCGTCCCGACCTTCTTCTTCTTCTTTTTCCCTCTCTCAAAACTACCGTAATCCTTTTCGAAAACCACAAAAAAGCGCAGTGAGGCAAATTGAAGAGAGTATGTGATCTGTAGGGTTTCAGAGAAAATAGAGAGGAGCAATTATGTGCCCGAGGCGCCACGTCTTCTTCTCCTTCTCCTCTTCTTCTTTTCCACTCTCTCTGGATACACGAAACCCGACAATTATTCCTTCACAGGGAAAACGAAAGATTTTTTTCTTTCTCAAAGTCTCTGTGCCTTTCTCTCTTTTTTGGTTTCCTTTCCATCTATATAGTCAAAACTTGTCTTCTTTTTTATTTTTTTATTTTGGAGAAAAAGAAACCAAAAGAGGAGGAAAAAGAAGTCAGAAGTCTGTGTCTTTCGGAGGGGGATACTGTAGATGAAAAGGAAGAAAAAAGAGAGAGGTGGTTGGTTGTAAATACGGAGGACCGAGATGCTTGTTTTTCTTGTTTGCATCTTCTATTTTTTCAGTCTGTTTTGGAATATTGAGGGACTGGAGAAACAGGAAGCTATCAGTATCTGAATTACTGTGCAAGATTGGAATTGAAAAATAGAGATCAATGGGCAGAGAAATCATAATTTGAAACACTTGTGCACAATTACCCGGACTGATAAAAACTGGTATTTCTTTAGACACAAGTATCTTGGAAGCACGAAAATTGATAGAAATATGATTTAAAGTTTGATTCAAAGCGATTCCTCAAGCCTAGGTGTTGATATGAATGTTCAAAGATGAGAAATATTACTTGCACGCCGTTGTGATTTTCATGAGATGAAGCAACTTTGACAACTCAGCTCAAAATTGGTCAAATAATTTGGAACTTGACCAGGTTACTGATAAAATATTCAAATATGTACACTCAACATTTGAGCCCAGTACAACGGTTTACTCAATTTTTATTCTAGTACAAAATTTAGTCCGGCTATTTATGCTAATTATTAATTAATTACCTTGTATGTTACTCAGCAAATTTTTGGCACATGTGTCGCTACTTGGGGCACCGGTGCCGCTGCAACGCGGTAATCGTGCCCGGGGGGTCGGGGCACGCATGCATTTTGCGTGCCGTTGCCGTGCCGTATCCGTGCTCATGTGTGCCGTTATTTGAAATTCTTTCCCCAAAATTGATTTCAATATTTTCTTTAAATTTAACAGTTTATTCGATTAGAAATTCAAAAAAAAGAGTAACAAAAAAAAAAGAAAAAACGATCATTTAAATCTGTAGAGAAGATTGTGTCGAAGATGTCGAATTTCGATGAAAGTAACTTTCCTACTCCTCTTCTCCAGCTTTATTGGCGTTGGGCTTGGCAGGGTGTTTCTGAAAGAACTTTAAAGATTATTTACATAATTAATTGGATGAAAACTCACATTTCTTTGGACGAATTGCTGATCCATTAGAGTTTGTCTGATATTTTAAGGGAATTGCAATATTTTTAAAACGCTGGTTGTAAAATTTTTTTCTGAAAATGTTGACTGAAAATAGTAAAATAAACTTTTTGTTGTTTTAAAAGACTTTCAAAGCGTTTTCGAAAGTCGATTCCAGAAAATCAACTATCTATTTCCTCTGATAGAAGACCACCCAAACTTTCAACTTTGAGCTGAATTATCTCAATTCCTGTAAAAGATATCAAAATTTTTTCAACTAACAAGTTGTTTATCATAACATCACCAACATTATATAATTGACCAATTTTTTACATATTTTACAGAAATCGAGATAATTAAGCTTAAAGTAGACGGGTTGGGTAGGCTCCTATTAAAATTCGATTGTGATATCCATCTAGCAAAATATCGCATTTCCATTTTTTAAAACATTATAACAACTGTCTGCTCATCTACCGCAATCCTCCAACATAACTCCAACTTTTATTTTTCCTTGATTATATCTTGCAACCTCCCCGGAAGAAAATTCCCTCGACCCTTTACCGTTCTACCGGCGTTTTCTTTCAACCAAGATTTTCACCCTTTCTAATTGCTATTTTTCAGATAATCCCATTTGGAACCCTCTTCATTGATGTTCGCACTTTGCTTTCTTTCAGATTGCCGTATTTGATAACTTTTGTTGTTTTTTGGCCATGAGTAACGGTGCGTATTTTATTGTAGGGGGTTCTAGGTATTTTATACTCTTTTGGTTATAATAAATCTTTTAAAATATAAGCTGAATTTCAAAGTTTAAAAGAATGAACATTGAGTTGATACTCATCGATGTTCCTCTTCCACATTCTGTCCATCATTCATGTCTTCCGTTTATACCCTATATGTGCACGTGCTCACAGACAACTGACAGATTCCACCTGTAATATAACACTTGTCGCTAACATGAAAAAGAGACAGATGTGACTATGTGAAGACGGAAGGAAGTCTGAAGATGATGGATCTGAAGAGAAGGAGTTCATCTGAAATGGGGAAATTTCGAAAGTAGCCCTATTTGAAATTACAGGAAATTTGGATGTTTTGTACTGTGATAATTTCATATAATAGAAAGATAATTTTTTGAACGAAAATGAATCAGAAAGTAAGAAAATATCATACTTTTCCTGGACGGGCCATGCAGTTTCTAAATGAAACGTTCTCCGGTCCGGCCGGTCGACCCGGGTCAGATTCTGTAATTTTCAAATTCTAAAGCTTTTTGAAATGTTCGAGAGATTTCAAAGTTTCTGTGCTTTTGTAAGGGCGGAGTATTTCAGGAAACCTTTGAGGTGGAAATCATTTCTCAAGAATTTTCAAAAAAAAAATCAGATATCAATAATTTATAGTCTAGATTATTTTTTCAGAAGTTCAATCATTAAGTTCATTTGTTTGAAATTTCCTTTGAATTATCGTCTTTCTTAAAAATCCATATTTTTAGAACTTGATGACCCCCGATGAATACAGTAATCCCGAATATTCATCCGGAAACATTTCGCTCTTCGGACACCCCATAAAATCGACACTTTCCAAACATGCTCAATCGAGCGTAGTGTATACATTTCTATCGTCTTCTTCTCACCACCCTTTCATCCTCTTCTTCTTCTTCCTTCTCTTTTATTTTCAAATATTCTGGGCGGCAAAACACGCACCTAATTATAGGAAAAGAGCTCCTTTTTCTCCCGGAAAGACCTTCCTTCTCCTTCTCAGTTCATGTCGGTATCTTTTCACATTGTGACAGAAGAAGAAGCGGTTGGGACGTTTTCCTCCCTTTCCACAGGTGATTTCAAAGAAGAAGGACGGTGTGGATAGAGCCGGATTGGAGGAACATCGTGTGCCATATGGTCGGAACGCTTTAGAGGAGATATATCCATCGATGGAGGTGCTTCGACACTTTTTTGAATTGCTTTTTTATTGGCTAGACAGAAGGTAAGAAGGGGTCATTCGTTTTCTAACAAGGCGATTTTTCATTCTAAAATATTCTGATGTAAATGTTATGGTATTTCTGGATCTAATTAAAGATTGGAGAACCTACGAATGGTCAGCTCACAATTTCAGAATCTAGAATTTTGCAAAAATTCGTCTAATCCATACAATACCGGGAACTGTGTCGGTCTTCTCCTGTTTTCCTGAACAATGGCGCCTTCTATTCGTGGTTCTTTTCTCTCTCATTCTCTTCTACGGAAACAATTCATCTCTCAAAGCTCTGTGCTCCAGAATCGAGCAAAAAGAAAAAGGAAAAGAGACCACGACCCATAATTATCGACGGGAAACTTCCGGAGCTGGGCGCAGCGGCGATTCGAAGTATTCCGGAGAGAAGTGACGATATATTGTTGGAAGAAAAGGAAGCAAAAGAATGGGGACTAGTGTGAGAAATGCAGTTTATAGTGATGGAAAAATAATGGGAATTCAAGGATTCGTTTTCTCTAAACAATTAGAAGAAGTTCGAACAGTAGCACATGACTACGGTAACACCTCTCGAAGACACAACCCTCCACTTGAGTGGCAGCAACAAAGAGCAATCAATTCTTCCGGTTTGGAGATATAATTGAGTGTGAACATATTGGACATTGTTTTGGCACATGGACTAGGGGCCTTTTAGACCATGCGCTCAAAAGTTTAGAATACAAGGAGCTAAATAAAAAAAAACTGTTAATGGAAAAAAAGAGAACAACATGCCGCAATTCATTCTTCTACTCATTTAGGGACTGAAAATGTTAGTTTTCCAAGATAACATAAATACAAACTTCTGATTTTCTGGAGAATAGAAATATAGTTTTTCCTGAAAAATTATAAAAAGGAAAATCAACTGTTTCGGAAGCATATACTGCAAACTCTTTAATAGAACGCCCCCCCCCCCAAAACCGTCAACTTTGAGCCAATTTATCTTGGTCCCTGTGAAAGATATTTAAAAGTTGTTAATAAACAAAATGTCAATTATGATATCTTCCTTATTTATAAAACGCTAGAGGCGTCTGTCCGTCCTCGTGTCCGTCTGTGGACTTTTGAAAAAATTGAAAAATACATTTATATTTACGTGACCCTTTCATTTAGAAAAAGTGAGAAACGAAGCGACGAACATTTAAAAAAATAGATTGAATCGCGCCGAAGGCGCACCAGCTTGCTGGTGAAAAATATTTTATTAGTTGAACACTTTTCGATATCTTTCACATAGACCGAGATAAAATGGCTCGAAGCTTAAAGTTATGAATCAAGTTTAAAGTTATAAAACACCTACACTTCCCAAACTGACACTGAAAAAGTTGGAAATTTTTTGAACGGTATTGCACTGCACCACATTAGAAAAAAAATCTTTAACTTGATTTTGGGAAGTCTTAGAACGGAATTTCACATATACCGTACCTGCTATAGAAGTATCATATGTCACACCTATTCTGAACACATCCCCGCTGCATCAAATTCCACGTGTTTCCAGATGTAACACCAACTGAAATTGTATCTCTCCCGATTCAGAAAAGGTCAGAAACTGAATGGAAACAATAGAAAAAATGTTACAACACATGCCTAATTAGTGCCACCTGTACCGAAAAGAGGTGCCACCGAGAGCATCTTACTTCTTTTGTCAGTAGTAATTGGGTGTCAGCATCTGTATTTTTCTTCTTTTTTAGAAACGAGGTGTTCTTTTTGTCAGGTATCCAACTGTGAAGAGGTACTCGAATGGCAAAGAAGGGGTTTATAAGAGAGGATTATGGTAATAAGTAATTAGGATTATGTAAACAAACGAAAAACTTTGAAATTGTCATGAATGGCTTTCAGATCAAAAAATTCTGAGTGTAGCTACTTTATAAATTCTATGGATTTCACAGTAATGTAATGGTATCAAAGACTACCGTAAAACCTACAGTAAATGACTTTAAACTGTGAGCCCATTTTTTTGGCTTTCTGTCAAAGATATGAGAAAGTTGCCAACTGATAAACGGTTTATCATAATATCAGAAATGTTTAGTCAGGTGACAAATTTTTTATATCTTGCATAGGAAATGATATAATTGAGCTCAATGTTGATAAGTGTGGACCCATCTGTTAAAAGCTTTACGGTAGATCAAAAGCTCGTTATTTCGAAATTTCGTAATTCAAATACAGATGGACATTTATCACAAGACATTTATCACAAGCGAAACCGCCAATTTGAGTCATCAGCTGGAAATCCAACTATTCCCATTCCCAGTAACTTATGCAACCTTTATTGTTCACTTTTTCCTTTGTATAAAAAAAGAAAATGACAGTTTTCTTTTTGATATTTATTATACCTTCCTATGTGCGGACCACTCGAAGTGATTTATATCCGCGAACAACTCGTATACCGGAATGAAGAGACAGAGAAAATTCCTCTAATCCGTCGGCATGCGTATCCATAAAGCAGTCGGAAGAGGTGAAAAGAAAGAGTCCCATAATGAAAACAATGGACAATTCGAGGACATACACTGGGACAGGCGGCACACTCTTTTTACAGTCTTTTATATTCGCAACAACTTTTTTTATGAGAAATTGAGGTGGTGACAAGGTCAGAGCGCATAAAAAACTAACACCGACGGGAGAGAGACAACGCCCTGTTTTTGGAAATTTAGTAAATTTCCAGGGGACTATGGATTACTGTAAAAATTCAAAATTTCAAATTGGCAGTTTAATATCCGCAACATATTGCTTGGATGATTCTTTCAAAACTAAAATTTTACTTCTTCTATAGGGTGGCGCATAAATACCCGTCCAATGGTTTGTACTAGCATAAAGTTTGAATAAAGCATTGTACTCGGCTCAAATCTGGAGTACAAAAACCCAAATAATTCACCACTAAACTGGCTAAATTTCAAATTATTTGATCAACTTTGAGCTGAGTTATCGATTGTCAAAATTGTTTGATATCATGAGAATCACAACGGCGTGCAAGAAACACTACACCGTTCAGGCAAATAATCATTCGCTGCCAGATCATTTGCTACCGGATCAATTGCTACCGGTGATCAATTGCTACCAGTTATCATTTGCTACCACAGGATCATTTGCTACCGGTGATATGTCGCTACTAGATTAACTGCTTTGAAACAAGAAGCCTGATGTTAAACACAAACTGGCAAATGGTCATTAGGATGGGATCTGAAAAGTTGATACTTGGGAACAATTGTTATATGTCTAGTTGTTCTGAAGTTCCGAAATTCTCAGATTCCAAAATTCCAAAGTTCTGAAACGCTAAGAATTCTGAGATTTTCAAGCGCTGAAATTCAGGAATTCAGAAACTCCCTCAGAAAAATTGTACCCCCGAATCACGAGTGTTGTACCCCTAAATGAAATGAGTTGTACCCCCCGAAGTCGCCTGAAACAAGGGAGCCAATAAAATTTACAGTATTGAGGCACAACTTTAAGACATGTATTGTACTGTAAGACATGGATTGTGTCATAAAAGCCCCAGTATTCACACACAGCAACTTGTACCTTTCATATCAGTTGTGTCTTTGAAATCTGGAGAAAACATAGAACCTGTGTCATATCAACTAAACATATAACTATTGTTCCTAACTATCAACTTGTCAGATCCTATCCTATTGTCCATTTGCCAGTTTATGTTCAACATCAGGCTTCTTGTTTAATGGCAGTTAATATAGTGGAGACATACCACCGGTAGCAAATGATCATTTGGTAGCAAATGATAACTAGTAGCCATTGATCACTGGTAGCAAATGATCCGGTAGCAAATGATCTGGCAGCAAATGGTTATTTGCCCACCGTTTATCTTTGGAACATCATAACAATACCTAGACATGAGGAATTGCTTTGAAAATTTCAGTAGCTTTGAATCAAACGTATAATGATATTTCTACCAATGTTCGTGCTTCAGAGATGCTCATGTCTAAATATACACCCGTTTTTATCAGTTTGGCTAATTGTGGGCCACCCTGTAATTTGAACGTTCTGTTTTAGTCAGGCAGTTCTAAACTAGAACAATTTTTTTCATATCAAATGGTTCATTTTCATAGTTCGTATATAAAACTTTATTTTTATCACAATCGTTAAAAATATCACAAGCTCGATTCTAATTATTTCATTTAAAAAATAAACTATTTCCAATTCAACCCGTTGTCATCTGTTGCTCTTCTCCTATTTTTCTCTAAACCGCTGCTGCTCTCTGTTGTTCCTGTGTATGTGCTTGTGCATATCGATGCATTTGTTCCGGATAAATTAGATATCTGATGGGTCTTGTCACGAATATATCCAAGAAAATCGCAATCATGTAGGAGAGAAGTGCGGCCGAAATAGCGGTGTACAGCTGAAAGAAAAAAGAACAATTTAGGGTGAAAATGAACACCTGTGTTAAATGACCAAAAGCAAATGGAAAATGTGTGTCAAAAAAGAGAGAGTACATTTCGCGGGTCATTTGAGATTGTTGATTTGTCATTCAACCTACCTTTTTGCACCTGGGCAGCCTACATTTGTCTTTTCACTTTTTTCCAATCTTTTTAATTGAAATTTTTGTAAAAGGACTGGGGAAAGGGACCGAGAGATCAGAATACCGTAAAGCCTGTGATAGAAGGGCCCCAGAATTTTTAACTTTGAGCCAATTTATCTCTGTTCCTATCAATGTTATAAAAAAGTTGTCCACGGATAAAACGTTTATCATGATATCAGAAGTTTTTTGTCAGTTGGTACATTTTTGATATCTTGCATAGGATTTGAGAGAAAATTGAGCCCCAACTTGACCGTGTGTGGGCCTTTCTATTACAGATTTTACAGTACGAAAGCAGGTTTAATAATAAAGCCTTGGTTTAAGATGCAATACTTTTAAAGACAACCGTTGACAGCATATTTTCCGAAACGTTAGAGTTTCCAGAAACCTCAACTACGGTAAAATTTACAACAAAAAAGCCCCCGTACTGTCAACTTTGAGCCGGTTCATCTCGGCTAATATAAGAGGTATTAAAAACTATTTACGACTGATAGATAGTATTTACAACTGACAAAATACTTCTGATTATGATAAACATTTTATCAGTTGACAATACTTCTTGATTTTTTTCGTAGGAACCGAGATAAATAGGATCAAAGTTGAAAGTTAGGGGGCACTTATATAACAGGTTTTACGGAAATCTTTCAAACCGTTGAATTGAAGTCTTCTCAAAAATTTTCATTTTTTTTAGCAAACAACAAATTTAGCATTTTTCCAAAAGAAATGGTTTTTGAAAGTAATTATTCCTAGTTTTCATAGCTCTGATAGTCTCACAATCAGGTGTTCGTCTCACTTCAGCCACTTATCACACAAAAAATTATGCATTTACCATTAGAGATGATTTTTTTTGAAGTCCGTATTACTAAATTTGATTTCCGAAAATTTCAGGTGTCTTCTCAATATGAGAACTTTCAAATGTCGGCGCAAATTTCAAGATAGGAAGAGTTGCATGAATAAACAAAAAGCCTTCTATTTTGGCGGGAAGAGTGTCATGCCAATCACACATCAATCTGATTCTCTCTTCTACTTTTCTCTTTCTTTTCATCAATTATTCACTCTTCTCCCTCTGACGAATGCCGCGCGCGAGAAAATCCAAAAAGAGAGAAAAAAGGACCTACCGTACTCCAATGAGTTGCGTAAGCAGGCTTGTTGAGGGATGAGAAAAAGTAGAGAATGATGGGTTCAGCGACAACAAGAGCAACCCAGGTGACTTTAGAAAGTGGAGTGAATGCACGCCATTCCAGAAGAGCATTGATCCATTCTAAACTTATTCATGAACTCAGAAATTTTTTAAAGAACTAACTGAATGCTCCGTGATGGCAAAGATAGACGAAAGAAAGAAGAGAGAAAGACCACATTGGTCTATGAAAAGCTGCGTACAATGCATTCATAAATCTGAAATTGGATGACCAGTTCCAAGCTGAATATGGGAATGCTCCAACGAATGGGAAGATTCCAGAAGCAATGCATGCAACTGCTAGAATTGCATGCCATCTCTATAAAATATCAAGAGAATGAAAGAATTGAAATTCATCGCTTACATATCGTAATCCCATTTTTCTAAGATCTTCAGATGCAGTTGCACATCCGATTCCGAAAATGAATCCCAAGCAATAGCTGCTACTTCTAGCAAAAAGACTGAGCATCAGTTGATCGTATACTGCATAAATCTTTTCCAGTCTTAAACAATTTCTTATTTTTCTGTTTCAAATAGGGGTTCAACTTACGGTTCAGGTTCTAAAGTGAGCATCGGAGCAGGTGGGAGATCTTGTCTATAGGCTCGGACAAATGAGAAAACGATGGATGATCCGAAAATTAGGTAGACCACAATCTGAACGTTTACAAAATATCTAGACTGAATTTGGGGAGAAAATGAAACCTGAGTTATCATGACAAATTTGGAAGATAAGTAGATAAAGAGGATGAGAATCAAAAAGTATTGTGCTTCGAGTGAAATCACATATCCAAGATCAACGCAAGTGTCAGTAACATTGAACCAGTTATTGATAAACAACAGATTCTTCCACCATCCACCTTCACAACGATTCACAGTATCTGTATGAATCCACATTGGTCCAGATGAGACTCCCGGGAAGACAGTGTACATGAAGATTACACAGAAAATATAGGCAGGCCAGAATCTGAAAATACCGCATCATACACTTTTTAAAATATTGTTTCTAGTCTGTCTGAAGATTTTTTTAAATATCCAGAACTCTGAATTTAGAACTACTGTGACTTAAGACAAACATTTGTTAACTCAGAAATTCAATAAGTATTTTTGTTCCTTTTTTGCAAAAATTAATGCGAGAAAAGTTATTTTTAGATTATTTTTGAATCCGAGAAGATGGGCGAGAATTAAGCTAAGAACTTCGGAAATCGAGAGATTGGGAAATTTTTGAAATCCGGAATCCGAGTTTTTGGGAATTCGAGAATTTCTCCACTTCAAAATTTCCAAACTTGAGAATTAGGAATTTCAGAATTTAAGTGTTTTAGAATTTCGGAATTCATTATTTTTGAATCTCTAATATTGGAATAGCTGAGTTTCTGAATTCCCGAATTCCAAGATTCCCAAATATCAGTGTTTTCAAATTCCTGAAGTTAAGAAACTTTGAATTTTCAAAATTTGAAAATTCCAAATTCCAGATTTTTAGACTTTTTGAATTTCTTAGTTTTTTAAATTTCAAACTTCTGAATTTTCAAATTTCTATCTCCGAATATATGAATTTTCAAAATTTGGAAAATTCCGAATTCCGGAAATTCCGATTTTTGAATTTATTAGGTTTTAAACTTTCGAAAATGTTTTTCATAAAATTCCCACCTTGCTAATCTCTGTGCCACAGACTCCAAAGCTGATCTCACAGTTGGAACAGTCCCGAAAAGCATGTAAGTTGTATAAAATGCGGATAGAGCAAGAAGTCCATCGATTTGGTACGAATAGTTATTGACAATATGCATTGATAATGATGAAACGCCTTCGAAAGAAAATGCAACGTTTTCTGGAAATTTCGAATTTTGTTTTGAGAATCTTTTTTTCGTTTTACCAATATATGGAAGCATGAAGTGTAGACCATTCCACAAACAATTGTGAAAAATAAAAGGAATTCGAGACCATGAACAACATGAAGATGAGGAGAATCTCGTCGCGTCGAGAATGTTCTTTTTGCATTTTCAGAAATTGAAAAGCAATGAAGAACGGAATCATTCAGATGTGGTTGGATGGTAGAAACGGCTTGTGGGACCAACCAAACTGCGAATAAAACAAGCAGAAGAATGGTTATGGCTGACCAACGACCTTGGGATTCACATTCTACTTTTAGATTGTATGGGAGGTACACTGAAAATACATGATATTAAAAAAAACGTTCCAAAAGTCTAAAATTGGAAAATAGGTGAATTATGTTCTAACAATCATAAATCAGACGTCAAATATCAACTGTTAGTTGTTTTAAATCAATTCCTGTAAACTGTGCTCGGAAATATCTAGATTATCTACCGTAAAACCTGTGACACTTTGTTGATAACCTTTTTATATTTCTGACAAGAACCTAGAAAAATTGGCTCGAAGTTAAAAGTTAAGGGGCCCTTATATTACAGTCTTTACGGTATCGTGATCTCTTGTGAACCGATTTTTGAAATGATCTCTCAGTGCCTCTGATGACATTTTTGTCAAAAGATTTTTTGAAAACTAACATCCTGAAACTTTCGCCAAATCTTGAACAGAACAAGCAGCTGGGAAGCATACTCCAAGAATTATTGACAACGGATCAGTTTGTGGACATCCGGATTCCACACCAGCATCGGGAACTTCCATTTCAATTCGACAATATTGACCATCAAAAGATTTCTCACTGAAATAACTAGATTAAAAATGGTTGATCCAACTAATCTTACTCTCTGAGTACAGTACACAATTCATAGTCTCCAAGCCAGTAATAATTGCCTTCTGTAATTCCCGCAGCTGGCTTTCCCAACGAGTCGAACCCTTAAATTTGGTATCTTTAAATTATCAATAAAACTTTTATATCATATCATCAATAAAACTTTATCAATAAAACTTTTTAAAATCCATCAATAAAACTTTTTAAAATCATCAATAAAACTTTTTAAAATTATCAATAAAACTTTTTAAAATAGCTGAAAACTGATAAACTCACATCTCATCACCCAACTATTATCAGCCTTTTGATACGCACATTTGGAGCATTGCTCTTGCTCACTCAACGATTTGTTAACAATTGATTGACATCCGCTGAATGTATCTGAAGAAGGTTTCAAATTCCTTTCTCCTAAAAATTCTCTAACCAACCTGTCAATCGATCTGCCGAACAGAAAATGTGCTCAAATTGAGCTCGACACTCGGCTCCAACAGGCAACTGTTTCGATGCGTTACAAAATTTCGGCATTTTTTCCAAATCAAATTGTTTTCCACCGACTTTTGGCAATTTGTACTGATCCAGTGGTCTAGGTCTAGGAGGTATCCGAAAAGGGCAAAGTGTACAAGAAAGAGCCAAATGGCATAATGCCAGAATCAAGAGGAACGACCTCATCGGGTCAGCTGAAATGTGATTGTGAAAGCGTTTATTGATGTGAGTGAAGGAGAGAATAGGAACGGAACGGAAAGAAAAAAGAAGAAAAAGAAGAAGAAGAAGAGAAGAAGAGAACAAGGTTTCCAAAAAAAAAGAACCACATTTGTTTCCATCGTTTTAATTAAAAAAGACTTGCCAATTTTGATAACCATCTATCCCTTTAATCAATGCGATGGTTCCAAATTCAATGAACTAGGTTATATGAACTAAATGAGAATCTCACAAATATTGCAACTTTGTTTCTTCGGTCAAGAATCTCCCCATTATGAGCCACATACTTGTAAACCAGGTCCTGTCAAAGTTCCTTTTAGAATAAATTTTTCGGACCAATTAAAGCAGATAGGATAGAACTCGACGAGTACTACAAAATGATCTGATTCGGAAAACTGTATCTTTTGAATGAACAAAGTTATAGACAGAACGGGCAGAAAAAAAAACAGAGCAAGGTTCTGCTCGGCGGCATTTTGTCTTGTAACTTACACCATAGGCAAGATGAAGTTTTTTCAAATAGTACCATTTTGCAGTACTCGTCGAGTTCTATAATATCTAATTTATCGGGTCAAAAATAATAATTCTAAAAGAAACTAGGGCAGAGCCTGCGAAGACCCACCAGAGCCCCGTTTACAAGTATGATAAACACTGATCTCACAGAGCTTGTTAGACAAGCTCTTTTATTGATTTTCTCACTGTCATAGTTGTTTTCTCCACTTTTGTCATGATTTTCTGTGTTTCTTTTTTAATTATTTGATTTCCCAATATATTAACTAACCAAATTCGATGTTTCAATAAGCTTCTTCTTCTTTTCAGAAAAAATTCTCTACGTTCGGGATTTATGGAATTCTGTATAAGTATTAACAAAAAAAAATGGATCTGTGAAAGAGAAACGCCTGTGGCTGTGGCCAAAGGTCCCACAGAAAAAAAACTAAAAACATATCTTAGGTTACGGTAGTTGTCGTTGTGGGGCCTTCGGCCACGGTCTCCGGCGTTTCTCTTCCACAGCTCTGGTGTTTTTGTACCAGAATAATTGAAAATTTAGAATAATTGAAAAAGAGATCAGTCTCCTAAAAAATTTGACTTCATTTGACTTCCTAACAGTGTGAAAACGAAAACGAGGGAAAAAAGAGAGAATCGGTTTTTTGTTCCACAAAAATTTTAATGGAGTGAGAATTTGATAAGGAAGAATTGATTGGCGTCGAGGTGAATAGCAATTGGAATTAGAGACATTAACAACGTGGAATATTCAGTTTCCTTTCCAGAAATGTCTTCATGATTTTCTAGATTAACAATTCTAATGGAGTACCAAAATGATTGAAAACTTTTCAAAAGAAGGGAACGTTTTAGAATTACGAAATTGAAAGATACCCCATTCTAAAAAGTGTGAAATGAGAAAAACTGCCGTCGAAAGTGTCATTCTCGTATATTGTTCAAGACATTGGTCTACAGAATTAGAAGAGAAAAGATATGGGTTTTCTGACTGTCTGTGTCTGTTTATTTCTATCACACTCTCTCATTGATGTTATCATCAATTCACACCAAAACTGACAGAATGTTAACAAGAGTTTGGAAGAGAGGGCAACATGATAACGAAACTTTTGAGTTTCTCATCATGCTCAATAGGGATTAAGAAAAAGATGTTCTGGCTTTCAAATCATCAACTCATCATATCAATTCTCGAAGCGTTTTGATTCTGAATCGTGTCAAAAAACAATGAAAAAAACAAACAACGGAACAAAAATAGAACAGTGGTGTCTGTCCTGTAAGTTCTTTTTATATTATAAAGGAGGAGACAAAAGGTCATCCGAGGAGTAGAGAGACAGTGTGACGATTCTGTAGAACACCGTCGAAAACGACCTCCCGTCACCTCTTTGTTAATTGCATTCACTTCGAGCGCACAATGCGGTACTGTATTCATCCGACGGTAGTTTTTTCCAACGTGATAACATAATTTTATCAACTTGCGAAAAATCACGAACTCGTCAAAACTGAAACCTTTAATCCCTGTAGTGGTATAATGTCTGTCATTCCACATGGTCACAGTATGCGCCCTCTTTTTACTACAAATTGCAAAACATCAACTACTGTAACCCAAAATTATTTATTTTCAGGATTTATTTTCTCGAGTATTCCGTTATTTATTTTTCCGCCAAGCAAGTCGGAAAATAACAACTTTTAATTGTGGAAAAATTCACCTAAAACGCAGATCGAGAAAATTAATCCTGAAATGTATTTTTAGGTTACGGTAGTTGTCGTTGTGGGACCTTCGGTCACTCTTTTTTCGCTTTTATAGCTCCGTTTTTTTTGTACCAGAATTATATTCTACCGGTTATGAAACTGAGAGTGCGAGTCGGCTGTTCATTGTTCATTGTTAATGTGTGATAATGAAACTATTTTCATATCTCCAATCATTCATTTAATCCATATCCGAATCTTTTTCACAGAGCATAATTCTTCCTTCTAAAATAAGAACTCGAAATATACCTGCTAAAAGTTGGAACAAAGTGGTAAACTGCTTACAAAAAAAGAAGCACAAAGTGTGCTAAGAAGGAAAAGGTGGAAAAGAGCACGATAATTTAGGGTCTTACAATTTGTCGACACTAAACTTGCAATGTACAAAAATTCGGTGACAATTCATTTGAGATGGGGGAAAGAGACGGAAAAGAAAATGAGTGTACCCTTGTAAAACTATTCCTACTTTGGAGAGATCTTTTTTACAACCATTAAGGATGCTAGAAAGTCTCTGTGGTAGTTTTTATACAACCATTTTCGTAAAAGGGATTTGGAAGGATGTGGGTGTGCATGGAGGAACAAGTGGAAAACCAGCATACAGGAAAACATGAGGAGTGAACATAGTGTTCAATTATAGACAACTTTAAAGACTGGGCTTTCTTTTGGGGAAAGGGAAAAGTGAAATGATTCAGAAATGGGGGATCCTGTGAACCCGGAGCAAGGCACCTGGAGTCAGAGGAGTTCGCTTTACTACCGAGTACTACTCGAGCAGCGGGGGGATCAATAAACACGTTGAAGAGTCGTCAATATAACAAAAAAAAGTGGAACATCATTAGAAAAAATGAAAAAGAAAAGAAACAAACTTATTACGGGGAGAAATTATGAGATCCAGAATTGGATAAACCAACTACGATTGGACGCCAAAACATGGAAGACACCCCGCTGTTTCCTTCGATTTTTGATATCTTTAGAGAAAATCAAAGCAAATAGCGATGGTAAAGCGAATTTGATGAAACATGAGGGGTGGGGGGAGCAAAAAAAAGATAGGATTACATGAACAAGAGAGAAGCAAAACAATACGAATACATGACTATTTGTACCCGCTTCTTGGATGGTAAGCGATAAACATGTAATATATGTGAAGGGGTATGAAGAACAAAGAACACTGCTATTTTCAAACTGGGAAACACATAAGACGTTCTACTTTGGAACTGATGTTAATTGCTTCTCGAGATCTTCAAGTGACATTGGACGAGCCGAAGTTGGAATGCGATCACCAGATCCTGTATTGAAGATTACATGAAAAATTTATGAGACTTCAAAAAATACCTGTGAACTGGGAACCCTGAACTCCAGCTGCTGCCAGCAACTTCTCGAGAGGCGTTTGGATGGGTCCGACCTGAGATGGATTAGTTAAGACTGAAATTGTTACTACTATTCACCTGGGAAAGCTCGGAAGGCATCGCTTGCTGTTGGTGATGGTTGTGACTAGAAGCTTGTCTCTCTTGCATACCAGCCATCTGCATATGAACAATTCATTAATAAAAAGAACACCACTTTGATAACTGACCTGTGCTTGCTGTTGCATATGAGCCAGTTTGGCCATGAGGAGTTGCTGTTGTTGAGCACGAGACACCATCATTTTAATGTGATGCATTTGCGCTTGCTGCTGTTGCTGATGCATGAGCATTTGCACATTTGGTGGAAGCTGTTGTTGCTGACCGTTGACAGCACCATTTCCCCGTTGCCAACCAACTCCTGAGTTCATAGCCTGAACCATGTTAGCATAGTTCTGTTGCATTTGCAACTTCTTCAAATGATTTGCAGCATCTGATTGAGTCTGAGCATCAGAACCTTCCTGACCACCTTCCGGTGGGCTTTGGCTAGACTTTTCCTTCTTCTGCTCGGCATTCGAAGTACCTTTTTGAAGCTGGCGTTGTACTGAAGCAGGAATCATAGCTGGGGTACGGCCTTTTTGCTGTTGATGATGCTGTTGTTGCTGGTGATGCTGCTGGAGATTTTGTTGGTGCTGTTGTAAAGTTACAAATGTGAGAGTTTGCGACTGAAGGAATGCTTTGTTGCGCATCGATGCCATCCTCAATTGTTCACCTGGAATATTTGACTTAAACTTTTGATCTGTAGAGATAACACTCGAACTTACGGAGCTGTGCTGGAAGTTGTTGTCCATTATTTGCACGAACAGCAGCATTGATAGCTTCCTGGAGTTGGTTCTCAACGTATGCGTCTAGAACTAAAGGGTTTTGAGCAAAGCTGGCAAGAAGAGCTGGGTCAGCGAGTATCGGCATTCCTGTATGAACCATTGGGTGATGCATCTGTTGTTGGTGATGTGGGCCAACATTTGGTGGTGTGGCCTGTCTGTGGTGTTGCATATGTTGTGCAGCTTCGGCTTGTTGCTTAGCGAACTTTTGAAGATGATGCATCAGTTGTGCCTGTTGAGACGGATCCTGCAGTGGACTTCCCTTGGGTTGTTCTTTCGTTTCGACACCTTTCTCCAAATCCTCCAATCTCATTCCTCCCTTTATGTCACTATGTCCAGAAGAAGATGCATTGTTATCACCACCGCTATGTCCAAATAGTTTAGCGAGCATGGGGTTGGCTATGTTTTCATCATTACCTCCCCCAGCAGAAGCAAGAATGGCGTCCAGTTCTGGAGACTTGCTTTTCTTTCCGAAGAATCGACTAAGGCGACTAGTACCGCCTGCGGAGTCGTCGCCTTTTTGAGTGATCGTCATGTCTTCACTGTCCGTCTTCCGAGAAGTTTTTTGAATGTCGAGGCATCCCAAAAGAGCAGCCAGCTCTTGATCCGTCGCAGGGAGAGCTCCACCACCGGACGAGTAGGCGATTGCTGGATCATCGAAAGGTTCAGCAGTTTTCACTCCCGTAGAAGAAGGGCGAGATGCAACGCACTCCGTAGCCTCTGGCTGCTTTACCTCTTTCTCCTTCTTCTCCTTTGGATTTTTCTTAGCTTTGCCTTCTGTAAACGATAAAATATAATAAATGAGATATTATCACTTCTCACTCTTTGGCTCATCAAATCCGCGGAGCTCGATCATATCATCCATAGTCGTCGGCCCATCAGCCCATTCAGGCAACTTCTCACTGCCGCTAACACTATTCATACGATCCTCTCGTCTTGACCCGAACTTGGCGCCTCGAACCGATTCCTTCTTCCACTCAGTCCCACGAGCACCGCCCCTATCAAGCTGCCCTCCTTTTTGCTGAAACCCAACGATACAATTATGTGATATGCATGAACACTTACGAATGACGTCTTAAAGTCAGCTCCTCTAGGAGCAAACTTATCAGCGCCCCCAGTGCTTCCATTTCTCCAATTCTTCCCATGACCTCCCAATCTTTCGTATTCTCCTAAAGAATACAGTACATGGTTTTAACCTAGCGCTTGTTTGGATACCGTCTCGAGCTTTGTCATCATTTGGTGCTTTGCAGCCACCGATAAATGCTCTCCGTTGTGGAGAAAGACCCGTATTTTCGTCAGCGCCAGCGCATAGCGAATCAATTTTTTTCGACATAGGACGATTTTTGATCCCTTCAATTTCCCATCGGTGCTCAAGCCATTTCAAGGGAGAAAATTTTCCATCCTCGCTGTAATTTACTTTCACATCTTTTCTTGCAATGACACTAACCCATTGTAATCTTCTGAAAGGTTTTCCGGCCTCGTCATGCTTGCTTTCGTGGTTCTCAGTTCCATCATTCGTTCCCGACTGTATGTTCTGATTGGCGGCGTCGGAAGGGTTCCTCCGGTGCCGAGAAGGGTTGAGACCATGGGGATGATAGCTTCGTCGTCTAGATGACTAGTCATATTTACACTGAAAATAAAACTTTTGAAATTATTTTGGCTTTAAATCAGAACAACGAGGCACTGCTTGCATTCATGAGGAAAGTTTGCTGCGCAGAAAGGACGCCTTGTAATCGTGTTTTTATCGATTCCCAACAAAGACAGGCGAAAGCTGATGGATCTCCTAGCTAGTTATACACCTGATAGGCCTATCAGAAGAATAAAAAAGGATTTAAGGTTTCAATTTTAACAAAACGGAGACATTTGGCGCCGAACGCTCAAAATTTTGGCGCGAACATCCATCGACGGGAGTCAAAACTTGGCCTACAGTTGTAACGAAAACTGGTTTAGTCAGCCGAAATTTGTATTAAATTACAGTAGGAAATGCATTTATAATTCAGATTTCTTTCTATTTCTAGAAATACCAGAAAACGTCTGGAGTAAGCGCTCGAACGAGTGAAAACGAGAGCCTGTTTGAGAAGTTGCCCCTCACGCGCCGAGACTACGGTAAACCGCATTGTGGAGCGTCGAGCGGAGTGTACAGCGTACACTTGCTTCGCATCTCTCTCCACTCACAAAAGTTTTTGGGATTTTCCTACTTTTCGACCGTTACTGCCGGGCTGGATTTTGAACATAATTTTTTTATTAAGATTTTTTTCAAATAAATTTCGAAGAATTAATGCATTAAAAAAAAGTAAAATTATAATTTCTTTTGGGTATTAATTGTTCTTATCTTCGGACTGTACTTCAGCTTCACCTGTATTGTCCTAGTATCACCCAATTTTCCTAATTTCAGACACAGCTTGGTATCAATCCGCTTCAAATATGGCGGTCGGAAAGAACAATAACAAGATGGGAAAGAAAGGAGGAAAGAAGAAGGCCGTGGACCCCTTCTCTCGCAAGGAGTGGTATGACATCAAGGCTCCAAACATGTTCAACACCCGTCAGGTATTATTCTGTCTGCATTATTCGTTTTAATTATTTTTTTCAGGTTGGAAAGACCCTCATCAACAGAACCCAAGGAACCAAGATCGCTTCTGAAGGACTTAAGGGACGTGTCTTCGAGGTCTCCCTCGGAGACTTGAACAACTCTGAAGCTGACTTCAGAAAGTTCAAGCTCATCGCTGAAGATGTCCAAGGAAAGAACGTCCTCACCAACTTCCACGCTATGTCGATGACCCACGACAAGTTGTGCTCCATCGTCAAGAAGTGGCACACTCTTATCGAGGCTAACACCGCTGTCAAGACCACCGATGGATACACCCTTCGCGTCTTCGTCATCGCCTTCACCAAGAAGTCTGCCAACCAAGTCAAAAAGACTTCTTACACCAAGACCTCAAAGATCCGCAAGATCCGTTCCGAGATGATCTCCTGCATCGAGAAGGAGGTATGTTATTTATCAACTTATTTTGATTACTGTTTTCATGTTTGCAGGTGACTGGATGCGACCTCAAGGAGGTTGTCAGCAAGCTGATTCCAGACTCCATTGGAAAAGACATCGAGAAGACCTGCTCCAAGCTCTACCCACTCCAAGAAGTCTACATCCGCAAGGTTAAGATCATCAAGAGACCGAAGATCGACCTCGGAAGACTCCATGACTTGCACGGAGACTCGATCACTGTTGGAGCCGACGGAGAGAAGGTTGACCGCCCAGACGACTACGAACCACCAGTTCAACAAGAAGTCTAAGTCTCAATTTCATTGTTACATCGCTTCGCGATAAATGTTAAAATTGAATTCGTTTTTATGATTACATACAACAAAATTCTGGAAACACAACGCGTAGTTTTGTTAACGAAACATTTATGAGATCTAGAACCCAACAAGCTTGATGACGGGGTACATACAAAGTGGTGGAAAGTGACAAGCGGGCGCAAGATGGAGTTGGCTGATATAGAAAGCAAAGAAAATGTTTTATTATGTAGTTCAAATTAGAGGGCAACATGGGAAGGCATTTATCCGAACGGGTTGCAGATCGCGAAGATGTCGGTGAATTCGCAGCCATTCTCACAGCAGTGATTCATTGTTCTGCCCAGGAGACTTCCGGTACCGTCGTTGTAGTTTTCAGACACACTCCTGCGTCGCCGACGCATTGGGCAGATCAGATTGAAAGCGTCGAGGAAAGATGCTCCGCCTGGAAGTGTGTTGTTGAAGTGGATGTTAGTTCGCTAAATAGTTTTACCTGGGGGAACAGTTTGAGCGAGCCTTGTTTGGTGCGTGGTGGTCGAATGGTGTCTCGGGTGATTGGTGCAGGCCTCGAGAAGAGACCAAATGCGGCTACTGCGGCCATCAATGACAGCAAAAGGAGTACCCCTCTTGTAGAGACCATTTGGAACACAGAGACTCGCCGATGTGTACGAGCAGCGAGTAACTGATTCTGAAAACAAAAGTTTAATAATGATTAACTCGTTTTGTGTAAAGGGTAAACGATAGTGACAACTATTTGATGAGTTGAAAATCTGAGGCTTTTATGGATCCATGAGATACTAAGAGGGGCGGGATTCGTGACGATGGGAAATTGGAATGTCTTGATTGTGCAAGAAACACTGAATTTAATGAGTTTCGTTCGTTTTTCAAACGAACTTTTCCCGCCTCAAACTTCAATTTCCGGGTCTCAGTCACATTTCAAGATTAATCGAAAACTTCACTGCAGTGAGAAAAAACTGCGAAGTCGAAATCTTGGAGGACTCTTTGGTTACACTGAAGAAAGATTTTTCTATTTTTTCAACACAGAATAGAGAGTTGATTTAGATGCCGGATGAGACCCACGTCACTCTTTCGAAATGTTTTTCGGAACTTTAACTGCGGTTAGAAGTTATAAAAATTACAAAAATCTGTTGCTTTCGGAAAGGATATTTCGTTTTGGAGGTGTTAGACGAAAAGGAAGCAAGAAATAGGGTTTTCAGAGAAGAAGCAAAAGTAGATCTCTCGTCTGCCGAGTTTGGCATTTGAATTAGGATGCACAAGCAAAGGGTTCCGAAGCAAATTATATTGGTCTTCAAGAGGAGAAAAGAAAGAAGACGTCACATCTTCCGAAGACCGCGTTATATTTTGTGGACCACATTCTTTGCTTTTTACTTCGCTTGCATGAAAAATCACGTGATAAAAATAGTTTCCGGTTTGCATTCAGCAGACCTAGATAATTCAAAAGAAGGAAGAGTAAGGAAACTTTGAAGAAGGGTTCGATGGCTCGACGATGTCAAGTCATCCTTTTCTTTTGTTTTATACCAAACAGTAGTCATGGATACTGCCGTAAATCTCTCAAACTGTAGTGACAGGTTTATGTGAAACATGGAAACCAATGGCAACTATTTCTTTATTTTTTTTTTTGGTTATGTTTCGACACGTATGGACAAGGAAGTTTCCGAGAAGAAGAAAAAGTGGAGTTGGAAAATCACTGTTAGAGTTGAGCCAATTTTTCTCGGCTCCTGTGAAAAATATTTAAAAATAATCAACTAACAAAACGTTCATACGATCTCGTATACGTATACGAATATCAAAAATTGCTTACCGAACAAAACACTCTGGAACTAAAAAAGGAAAGAAACGCCGATTTCCGTGGCCGAAGGTCCCACAACGATAACTACAGTAACCTAAAAGTATATTTCTATTAAGCTCAATTTCTTTATATTTTCAGTCAATTTTTCACCGTCGAAAAGTTGTATTTTGCGACTTTTCCGGGGACATGGGGAAAATAACAGAAAACTCGACAAAAAGCAGTAAAAACGAGAAAAAAAAATTCGGAAAATTTTTTAGGTTACTGTAGTTGTCGTTGTGGGACCTTCAGTTAGGGCAACCGGCTTTTCTCTTTTTCTCTTTCACAGTTCTGATTGTTCGTCTTCGAATAATAAATACTACCTTTATAATAAATACTACCTTTGTTTCAAAAATCTCATGGAATATGTAAAAAATGTGTTGATTGCTGATTATGACTTTTGTGTACTTTTTTTTTGGTTCAATGCTGAAAAAAAATACTTTTTGCAATAATTTCTTTATATTTTTTGCAAAAAAGTTATACAAGTTAAGAGAAAATAATGTCATAGAATCCATCATATTAGGTTGATAAGAAAGTTTCTTTCTTTTTGGCAGAGTTGTTTTTGAGGATCGATATCTGGCGCTCCAACTGGTTTAGCGGGCCAATTTTTTTTTGTTAGAGAGCTGTGTTCAGTGGCTATTAGATCCTAGATTTTCGAATTTTCATCTCTATTCGTGTTGAAGAAATGGCGATTGTTTTAGTCCTTATCCGACTGCACATTGGCAACTTGATTATATTTTTATTTTTATTCGGTCTTCAAACAGCTGGTATTTGGAAGAAAATTGTGGATGTATATAAGGGACATGTTCCGTCATCGCCTACAATTTGCCTTTTGTTTGAGGAATTCCAAACAATAGAGTTCAGTTTGAAAGATGCCAACGGCCTAGTGAGTCGGATCTTCACCAATTGCTAAAAACCGGGGAGGTGCATCCATTTCAAACCATTTGTAAAATGTCACAGGCATTGTCCTCTAGTTAACTAAGTATTGTGGCCGGAGCGAAGTCTCTTGGCAAAGACAAAATCTGGGTTGATTCGTACACCGTGTTTTCCGGACTACAATATGTTTCGTCATGTAGACATGGGTATGTTTCACCTATCATTTCTTCGCACGTTCAAATGGCTGGATGATGTCATTACAGTTGATGATAAGTGCGTAAGTTACTCTGTCAATGTGCGGAAGGGTCAGTTGATTGCCAAGAAATAGCTAGCTCTGGACGTCCAAGAACCTAAATTTTCCTTAAAAATAGGTATGCTATGAGTTTGATGGTCGGTCAAAGTTTTAGTTGAAGGTACCACAATAGCTGTCACCTTGTGTAGTTCATAATTAGAAAATATGAACTTGACAGTCTAATCAAAAGAGGAGAACAAACCAAAGTTTGCTTCCAGTGCGGCAATGCGAGATCGCTTGTGAATAGAGGGATCAGCCATAAATTCATGACCTTTGGCTGAATTGTTATTTTGCACTCATCGTATTCTCCGGACCTTGCCCTTCAGGAAAAGTAATATTTTGGAGCTCCTTAACGTCATCTTGATAGAGAATACTTTAAGTGAAAAGATGGCACGAAAAAGGAGTAGTCCCACTATTTCAATCGCAGCCCTCCTCGTTCTGGGCCGATGGAATCAAGAAATTACCGGAGCGTTGCCAGACAACTATTGATGCTAATGTTACTTTCATTGATCTAGCTCCCTCCGCATTGAGAAAAATTTGATCAAAAGTTTTGCCAAAAAAGAAAGAAACTTTCTTATCAACCTAATAGAATCAAAAATCTTCGCCTTTCCATTTAATGTTATAAATATTTGGCAGTTCAACGAAATCCAGATAATCTTACTTGGATCAAAATATTAATGAAAAACATAGACTTTCTCAAATTGCCTTGTTTCTTAATGACTTTATCCTCTTTTGGGAACGCCTCCGTAAGAGTCAGAAAGGGAAGTTACCCTAATTACCACTTAGAAAGTAGCCTAGTCTGAAAACAAAACAAGAAGGATTAGAAGAAAAAGATGTCTGAAAATTTGAAAGAAGGAAGATTTTCAAAAAAAAATGTGCAAGAACGTACAAAAAGTAGTGTGAATATCGAATTTCCAGATACTAAAGTGGGTGCCCGTCCACAAAATTTAATCGAAAAGTTCCGCTTGGTCTATTTCGTTTTGAGGATACAATTTGATCAAAAAAGTGATGGGGAGGGTAGGAATGATATCATATTCAATAAAAAAGCTTAAACTCAATATATAGGATTACAGGGAAGTGTATTTCTTGTTAAAATTTCTAACTCGCTGAGGAAATGAAAATCGAAAAAAAGCTTGAAGTTAATTAAACTATTGGTCTTTTTCTCTTCAAACCAAATCGGAATTCGAATTCACCGAACTTTTGAGAAAACTGAGTTAAATTTTCCAAACCAAAAACCTGTTCTGAAATCCCAAACCAGATTTCGAGTGCCTACCAAGTGCCTTCTCCTCAAATTTTTAAAGATTTTATCTCTGAAAACACAGACATGAGCAAAACTATGCCATGGTAGACAAGACTGATTGGGGAATTCGTCATGAGTAACAAACTGATTTTTTTTCCTGTACTCCCTGACGAATTCTGTTTCTCTCTTGGGAGAAAATTGATTATGTCTGGAACATGATGCCGTAAAGAAAGTTTAGACAAATAAAAAAACGGTTCCAGGTAAAAGAAAAACAGAAATATTAATCATGGAACAGGAAAATAGATTTGAGATGTTTTATTTCAGATCACTACACAAATAAGGCGGAGGTAGCGGAAAAGCGTATCAACGGCGGCTGAACGTTTAATAATGGCTATAATGGCTATAATGGCTATAATTGGCTATAATTTCGCCTTTTAGCAAATAGGAAACATTTTTGACAAAAAGTATAAAAGGCAATCATCACTGATAGGACAGTATATTAAAAATACGTTTCTTCGTAAAATGTCCTTTAACGAAGAAAAAAATCATAAAATCTTTGAAAAATGATTTTTTTTTCTTATATTTTTCTTTAAAATTATGTTTTTATTATGGGTCGATTACTAATAATTGTCTTTCGCCGTTTGTACGCTTTTCGGCAACCCAAAAATTTCAGAAAACTTAAAACAAGAGCATAACTCATATTCTGTAGTTGACAACTACAACAAAAGAGAAATATTATAGTTCTGAAAAAAAAACAAATTTTCAGACTCCCAGAATTTTTTCCAAAGAAAAACTTTAAGGTCAATCGTTGCCGGTAATATTCTTACACAAAAGTGTGAACTATGGGTAACAAACACCAGCAGCCGGTGCCGGAGGTCCCATAGCGACAACTACCGTAACTAGGCTACTGTAGTTGCCGTTGTGGAAGTTTTGGGCACGGCCACCGGCGTTTCTCTTCCACACATTTTTGTACCAGAATAATACTGTAAATCAATGAAGACATATTCTCCATTATTTTTGTTGAAAGCTATAAAAAGTAACTCTCAAATGACGTAAAACTATAAACGGGCAGGAAGAGAGCGAATGAAGATGAAAGAAGAATTTTAGATGAAGTAAAATAATAAAAAGTTTGAGTTAACAAAGTATTTATGAGTAAGAAAAAGGAAAACTCTTTCTCTTCTTTTTCTTCTCTTGAATTGAATTGCGAATTCTCTAAGAAGTCTTCTGACGATAATTGCGGAGAGAGCTCCAACGCATCCGCTTGAAGCTCTTTTTCTGAAGAAGGCATCCGCCAAATTACAAGAAAAAGAAGAGCCGCTGATTGGAAATAGTATTGGGTAGTGAGAGAAGAGAGAAAAGTCAGATGACGTGACACTGTGAATAGACAAATGATTACAGTAGGATTGAGTTGAAAGAGGGAGGAGAGAGTAAGAAAAGAAAGTACGCTATCCTAAAGGAAAAACTGAATCACTTCCTGAATCTCAAATTTTGTTTCTTCTTCTTATTCTGCCCCTTTTCTGCTTTTTTGTTTTAAATTAAGAGACTCTTTCGTTCAAGATTTTTCATATGATCGAATGGATTTCCCAGGGGAAATTTCTTTTGATCTACGTGATTTTCGAATAAAACGAACTGCTAGAACACATCATCTAGTTTTTTATTCAGCGGATTTGAAACATTCGATTAAAATCCTTGCAGTGTTTTTCGCACATGGGAATGGGATACACCTAGAGGGACTATAAAATAAAGATCTTCTAGATTATGTATTCCCGTTTTTTGCAGAATAGTTTTTCTTTTATGTCCGGACTGCTCAAAATTCCCAGATAATGTCTTGGATTGAATAAGCTGAAAACTTGAAACCGTCAATTTTTTGTTCATATATCTCATTTCCAGTAAAAGGTACGAAAAACAAGTCCACGGAAAAATGTTCATCATATTATCAGTGGCATTTTGTTAGTTGACTACTTTTTGATATCGTTAACAGGAACCGAGATAAGTTGGCTCAAAGTTGAAAGTTAAGGGGTTCTGTAGTGTTTATGGTATACGAATGATTCTTGTTTGTTAAACTCGTCGCAGATGAAACAATCTGAAATTTTTACTTCACTAAAGTGTGTGACTCTTCTATTATCCTTTCGAAAACAATGAAAGTGGTATTGGAACATATCGCAGTATGAAAAGACATCATTGTGAAAGCACTTTTAAATGTTTGTTGTCCCCACGGGGACTGGGCCGAGCCCGGCAGCAGTGCAACGCCGGGACGACCCTTGGAAAGTCGGAGCAAGCCCCGAGTCTTTCCTAGGTTCCAAAAATCACATAACCTTTATTACACTCATTCGAGCGTATACCGTAGGTTAATACGATAAGAACAGATACTACACTTTGATCTTAGCTAATAAGCCGAAGAAGCGATAAGGAGACAGTAAGGCGACGGGGGTAAGGGTAGGGCATGTACCGACAAAAACCGGGTTTGCGCCGGCCACTATACCCATGTGGTTAATAAGGAAACGGGGGTGGAGGAGGAAGAGTGGAAACTATTGAAGAGTGGAGAATGGAGAATAGATAAGGGGTTCATGAAAGCAAGGCAGTGGAAATTCTATTTGTGATAGGTTAGAAAAGTATTTTTCTGGTTTAAAAAATCGAAGATGTGTCAGAGAAACGTCGGTGGCTGTGGCCGAAGGTCCCACAACGACAACTACAATAATCTGAATTTTTTTTGGGAAAAATAAAATAAAACTCGACGAAAAGCAGTACAAATCGAGATAATTATTCCAGAAAATAGAAATACTGTTAGATTACGGTAGTTTTCGTTGTGGGACCTTTGGCCTCGACAACCGGTGTTTTTCTTCCACAGCTCCGTTTTTTGTACCACTATAATATCTCAAAACATCTAACATGCAAATCTAAAACTATACAAAATAAGAGAAACTGCTTCGCTTCTGAAATAAAATATCCAATTTCATTTGGATTTTCTTCAATAATCCGGGTTTCTCTTGAATGGGGGAAGAATGAAATCCAAAGAGAGAAAGAGCAATTAAGTAACGGAATCTGATGTCATTATAATTCTTGTTTTCAATTTTACAAATCTAAATTGCTACAAGGATTCTCAACACGGATGTTGGAAACTTCAAGAAGCTTTTCAGATCTGAAATGGAGAAGACGTGCTGATTCAGAAGACGTGAATAAGAAGATTAGACTGGAAAAGGAAAATAGATCGAAGAATAATACTGTTTGCGGAGAGAGATAGAGCTAAATGTCATTTGATAGCTTCTTATTTTTAGGAAGATCATTGGGATTAAATACAAAATAATTATGATTCAGAAAAGAGAGAGAGAGAGAGAGAGAGAGAGAGAGAGAGAGAGAAGTAGTGGCGGAAACCAGAAACGCATGATTTCTGACTAATTGAGTCCAGGGGTTCGAAGAAACGAATAAATCACAAGGTTCTAGGAATTTCAGGAGTCAAAAATAGGTTTTCTCATTGTAATTCTCATTGAAACAAATAATGGGGAAATCTGCATCGTCGTTAATATGTCATGAGAAAAAAATAAACACGTCTTTTCATTTTCTATTTTTGGGTTTTTTAATCATGTGCCAATTTTTTGCAAAGAGTAAAACTATAGCACTTGATATTCAATATTTTCGTAATTTTAATAAATTGCATATCTTATCAGTTATGATTGAAAATATCAAAAACGAAGAGAGTTCCTAGAACTCTACAAAAACACCAAATGATCAGAATTCAATGTAGACAACATGCGACTCATCTTCATCAGCTCTTTTCTTTGATACGATTATCTACTTAACAGAATTCTGACGTTTATTTCCTCCCCCTCTGACGTCCCACCTACACAATTTGTTTGTTGAGAAGACTGGAATATATTCAAAAAAGGCTGAATGACATTAAAAAAGATGATACGGAATCGGCTTTTATCAGTTTCCAGTCAACAGAGTTTCGAAATGACAACTAGGAAACTTGAAGCTTGAATTGGATAGCTTCCGTATTTCCTCTTTGAGCTCAATTATCTCGATTCCTGTGAAAGGCATCAGAAAGTGGTTGACTGACAAAATATTTGTGAAATAATGATAAATATTTTGTTAGTTGATCACTTTGTGATACCTTTCACCAGAACTTAGATATATAGGTTCAAAATTTAAATGTGGGTGGGCTTCTGTTAAAGGATATACGGTACTTTTCTACTGAAAATTGCAATTAATTATTTAAATATTTCAAAATAAATGAATTAATATTACTTCAGATTGCACTAAACGAACGGATAACAAATACTGAAACTAGAAAACAAAAAAAAACTATTCGATTTCTTAACTGGCAAGGCAAATAAAAATCCAATTTAGAATAAAAATTGTTCATTGGTCAAAACTATGAAGTATAGAAAAATTTCAGTTAATTTATAAAATTTCTATGTTTTTCCTAGAATAGTTTCAAATGACTTCCAAATGTTTTCTCTGAACCTCTCAATAATTCCTCTGTGTCTCTATTTTTAATTTGAATTCGCTAAAATCAAATATTCACTTTTGAGAATTGAGCAGAATCGGAATTGGATTCAAGTTCCTTATTTTAAAGCATTTTCTCAAAATGCAAACACAAAGAAACCATCACATAATCATTATTCATCAAGATCTGTGTTCTCAAAAAAAAAAGCAATAAAAAAGGAGTTAAGGAAAAAAGGATGATGCATAACTGATAAGCTTTATGAGCTTAATAATGATTGTTATGGTGACGAAGAAATGCTCTTATTGTCTATTCAAAATAACCGCGCGGGTGAACGANTAAAAAAGTCTGCGTCTCTACAGCGCCTCTACAGGTTTGGAGACTCTCTACACGTTTTTTACTCGTTCACCAGCGCGGTTA
>NC_013490.2:6900725-6904418 GCF_000004555.2 Caenorhabditis briggsae
ATAGACAATACCAGAGATGTCCGGAATGATTTTTTTGAGGAACGGAATCCGGAATCCAGAATCCGGACAAATAAAAATTTCACGGAATCCGGAATACGGAATCCGGAATGAAACTAATTTTTCCAAAATCCGGAATACGGAATTCGGAACTTTGAGGTCTCCGATGGGCAGAAACAATGTGAAGAAACACATTTTGTGCTTTATTTTTGAATTTTTAGTCGCTGAAGTTCAAAAACGGCAGAGAATTCATGCAGAATAACACATTTTCTGAAAAATCCGGAATAAAAAATTTTCTCGGAATCCGGACAAAGGAAAATTTTTCCGGAATCCGGAATACGGAATCCGGACAAAAATATTTTTCACGGAATCCGGAATTCGGAATCCGGAATGAAAAAAAGCACGGAATCCGGAATCCGGACATCTCTGGTCTCTACTAGGCCCGTGCGATTTGCAATTTCCAAAGAGAATTTTTTTCACGAAGATTACTGTAGATTACTGTAGTATTTTTTGTAAACAGAATCACGTCAAATTGCATACAAAATTTAATTTGTTCTGAATTTTGAGGAAATCAGTTTTCTACAGTAACCTACAGTAATATTCACGATCACCATTCCGTCAAATTTCAGACAAAAAACTGGGAAAAATCGGAAAAGAATCTTCGAAAATAGCTTAATACCTTTAAAATGTCTAAAAATTTTGCGAAAAATCGAACAAAAAATCAATATTTATCCTCGAAAATTCGCTTGAAAAATCATTAACTTTTACTTTTGGGCATTGAAGGAGATTTTCACTTGAAAAACGGGACCGTGCCTGTTTTTCTCAGCCCGTTTCAATCTGTAACTTTGTTCATAGACAAGATGTAGTTTTCAAAATACTATCATTTCGCAGAAATCGTCAAGTTCTACCTTATTTTTATAACTCTTCCCGAACGTATTCAAAATGAAAAAAAATTGATTATAATCATTACTTAACTATGCAGTCAAACAATCTTTAACATTTCAAATAACCGGGCGTTCAGAACTTCCAGAACATTTTCAGAAGTGATTTGAGAGTTCGTAAAATAACTGTTCAGTTATATTTTCCTCGAAAAATGGTTTTTTAATAAAATGTATCCATCAATCGCAATAAAAGTGTTGGGGTGATTTGAAAAACGGGCTCTCGAGTTATGGTGCTCCAAGCAAAAACGGTAGTTGTCACGAGTTATTTATTAAAATGACCAAAACTCAAAATTTCAGAAAATAAGGATAATGAGTTGTTTAGCAGTTTAATTGAAACATTCAAAATTCGGGACAACATTTTTTCATCCTCTCTTCTTGTTTTTTAGTCAGGGGGTTTTTGTGTAAAACGTTCCGTTACGAATTCTAAACTTTATTCAACTAATCTGCTAAACAAGTCCTTCTCTTCTCTTCGAGAAGGACTCTTAGCTTTCTCTGAAATTGAGTCAGTTTGAATAATTTTCAGCCGACTGTTGACTGATCCGTTTTTGTTCCGAGAACGATAACTTGAGAGACCAATTTTCAAAAGGCGTAGCATTTTTTCTTGATGTCCATTGGGAATGTTGGGAAACTTTCAAAAAAATCTCACTGTGACGAAAATTGTATGAAAGTTTTTTCAGATACCAATGACTTCATTTAGAACAATTTCTCAAAACCTGAAGATTCATGCTGTAATTTCGAAATACGAAATCAATCACTCTATAAAAAAGCTTCCAAAAATAAATACTAAATTCTGTAACAAGAAGAATAGAATGAAAAATAAGATTCCATTGGTTTTCATCTCATTTCGGAGTCGTTGCCACTGATGACGTGGCTTTCCGGACGGAACCCTCATAAATTATGGAGTGTTGTTCCGTTCAGAGGTTTTTTGCCGAATCTATACTGAACGTGTTGATCAAGACATATATAAAGGGTGCAATAATTCATTATATGGAAAGTAGAAAAAAGTGTGAAGAGAGAGGGGTGGGTGAGGAGATTACGCTACGCGGTGCCTAACTGTGGTCTCCAGTAAAATGAAGGGAAGGGTTTTCAATTTTTGAATTAGTTTTGTACACAAAAAAAACTAGAGGTGGTGACTTTGAAATTTGAGACTAGGCGGAAGACGATAAAAGAACCCAAATAAATAGTTATTAAAATTTGAAACATCTTCAAACTTCACCGAAAACCTGGAGTTTCAATAGCTCACAACATTAAAATTGGAAATGAGGGACGATTGAGAAAAATCAAGATTGAGATTTTTTGGAAAAGAAAAGTAGATAAAAGGATTGGACTAAAGGTTAGAAGGCTCAGTTTATACATGTTTTAATTTTGAGAGTTAGCATGATTTGGGGAAAGTGTACAGTGCAATTTGTAAAAGGCTTTAAACAATTTTTGAAAAGGGGATGGGTGTTCAAAAAACAAAGAAATACACATAAAATTCATGAGATTCAATCGGGAGGAGAGAACAAACAGCAGATGAAGTGAAAATACAGTGATAACGAAGAGTAGAATGGTTTGAATAATCATCCAAGTTTGGGCAATTTCATGTGCATTCCATTGATTTGCCCGAGTCCATTTAGCATATCTGATGATGGTCCTGAATACATTCCATTGCTTCCACCGGCACGAGTTCCATGCTACAAAATCTTGTTTTATTTGATGTTGTTTAGGAAAACGGGATTACAAACTGGAAATAAGACTTACCGGATCGTCGCTCATCGGGAGCCCTTTCAAGCAAACACATCGTGATTCTCTTTCAGTCAATAGCGCAGTCACCCTTTCGAGTTCCCGACGCAGCACTTGATTTTGTGTCTGAATAGCCTAATTAACCGTAGACATCAAAACATAGTTCACTTCTCACCAGTAGCTGGTTCTTTTCAGCTTCCATAGCTTGAACTCTGCCCATCATGTCATCGTGCTCCTCCTTCTTCCTCTTTCTGTACCTCACAGCAGCAGCCTTGTTTCGCTCAAGAATAGTATTCCTCCTTTCATCTGGTTGCATATCTGCAGTTGTACTCCTTCCTCGACCGCGACCTCTTCCAGGTGTTCCATTTTGAGGTCGACCGACAGGATTTCCAGTGCTCGTGGAGGCAACAGACGCGGTGTTGGATGGACCAGTGCTCTGATCTTGATCCGAGCCAGAAGATGACATGCTGAAAATAAATACCACAATTTATGCTAAAAAATGATTTTAGACACACAGAGAAGAAAAAAAATTAGCGAGGAATATCTCATCAACCTTTTTTTTTTCAAAAATCGCTCATATCATAATTTTAAACAACTCACTTGTTCCTCTCCATCAGCATCATTGCTTCATCACCGAAGTATGGCATTTCTTTCTTGATTTGCTTCTCTCCGCTCAGATCCCAATTACCTTCCGCAGGGGACTTCTGAGTAGAAGGTGGCAGTGATGCACCATGAGGAGAGTGATACGCGCTCACCACTTTCGGAGGAGCTAATAGTGTGGGTGCTGGTGCTATACTTGTTGTTGGAATTGTAATTGCATTCGTGAGAACTGATGCAGAGTTCGGAGCTGACGATGATGGAGATCGTAGAAGTGCCGAGAAATCTGGTTTGTTATTCAGATAATTTATCGTGTGTAGTCGATCGGAATGCATATCGAGAACGGCATTCAACACATCGGCAGTTCGTGGAGCTTGAGCCGAGAAATCACCAGCCTGGAAAATGACTGATAACGTTACTGATAACCCGTTTCTCA
>NC_013490.2:6904631-6925425 GCF_000004555.2 Caenorhabditis briggsae
TGGCTTTCTTGTAAATTCTATCATAAACTCGAAGTTCAAGCACAAATTTGTCCTAATTGTTCGGCAATCAAATGAGTGTAAATGATATAACACAGCCATTCTTATCACTTATACTTGGTTTTTCGATTTGAAGGAGGTAAAAACTTACAACAGAAAGTAATTTGGATATATCAGCAGTTTTCAAATTCTCTCGAGTAGTTCCTTCTGAATCACCAGCAGCAGTTAATAGTTGAATGTTGGAAAAGATACCGGGAGACTGCTGAAGTGTTGTTTGAGGGATTTTCAACAAGAGATCTGAGACAGAACCAGGATTACTTCCACCGAATGGAACTCCGCCATTAGCTTCTAATGCTTCAAGCGATTGATTTGCACCCGATGTATTCGGCTGCATGCTACCGGAGCTGATCTTCTGATTCGCTTCTCGGAATTTCGCTTCGAAGGGGTTCACTGCTAGACATCGTTGCATCAACTCAGCCGTTGTCGGCAAATCGAGAGGAGTGAACATTAGTTTTGGATTTGGAGTATCGAGTCCGAATGAGGTTGTTGTGTCGCCAATCAATTGAACGCGCTGGAAAAAAATGAAATCAAAAAGGTTCGACTAAACAAAAAAAACACTGGTAAATCGTCTTTTGTTTTCAAATTAACTTTTTCTAATACCTTTCCCACCACCATATGTAAATAATCATTGAGAATTTGGGACGTTTTGTTAACATCTTTCCCGTTTGTCATTGTCGGTGGCATCACCATCGGACTGATCAACGCAGCAGCAGCAGAAGCGACAGCCGCTGCTACATCGAGCTCTGCGGATTCAGGAGGCGAACTGGTCGACGCCATCATATTCGGCGGCACCGAAGATGCTGCTAAAGGGGCAGCAGCAGTAATGCAGCTCATCAATCGATGGAGTTCGTAATGATTGATAGATGCTAGAATGCAGTAAGCATGAACGATTCAGAGAAAACAGGGAGAGACATTGGAGAGCAGATATTGAAACGAGAATGTAAAAAAGACACGAAAGTTTTGTTTGACATGATAACCGGAGAAACGTATGATTGTGTGTGTGACATCAATTGACCAGCATTTTTTATCCATTTCCCATTGCGGAGAATCGAAAAAAAATGGAGGGTAGACCTCTAACATTGTGAGGTGACGTCAACAGGTCGACAAAAGTTGCAGTCAGAATACCCTTCATAAAAACGGGGGAAACCGTCGAAAGATCAAAAATGTGTTAGTACGGGAGTAGGGATAACACGCTAGGTGATGGGGCGGAACGGAACACACTCCAGTACGTTGTTTCGCGCACCACATGACTATTTTAGTGATTAAATGGGCAATGATGGTGGTAAAAAAGTTACTGTATTTAGTATCCTACATGAGGGATTGTTTCATTGTCTAGTTCTAGGGTCAAATAGGGAGTTGGAGAAGGTGAAGATACACATGTTGACCTGATCCAATCTCCGAAGATTTTCAAATCGGTAGTGAAAAAATCAGGGTAAAAATATTACGGTGGCGGGAGAGAGAAAAAGAAAAGAAGTGAGTCTAATCAAGGACGACAAGAAGAGTAAGACTATTAAAAAACAAATTTACGCAAGGAAAAAAGAGAGGATCGAAAAACAGCTGATAATCCCAAAGCAAAGGAGAAGCAACAAAAAAAAAGTCATGAATTGAAGACTGACAGGAGAAATTATAACAGATTTTCGAATACTAGGACTTTAAGAGACAAGTTTGTCCTGAGATCAATGCTTTAAATGGGTTTTATTCTTAAAAATTGGATCTGAACGTATCCATAGGAAATATCAATGTGATTTGTGATTCGTTGATCTATTATTAAGTTTACAGTACTTCGCGAAAGACAGCTTCCGAACTAAATTTTGATTTCAATTCGCGAATTCGTGTTTTTGAATAACCTTTAATGACGAATTAGTATTTATGGAAACAGCACGGGGCGCTCTGATCACATTGAACCTAATTTATCGGAAGTTATTTTATCAACGATGATAGGATTAGAGGGAGCACTCACACGACTGGTTAGAAGAAGTCACGTGAGAGCAGATTTTTGCTCCAAATTTTTGTCTCAGAATTCTGACTAGAAATACAATCTGAAGCTTAAATTGATATTGGATCTTTCGAAGAAAAAAAAATCTATGTCAGAATAAACCACCACTAGCCAGAGCAGATTATCAAAACGACTTCAAAAGATTGTTGCGTCCAATATAGGTTCAACACGGACGCGGATAAAAATCAGTCGCGGGAAATGAGACGATGACGAAGAATCTTTGCTGCCAATTTTCGTCTTTTTGATATGATAACACTGATCGACAAAAATCAGCAAGACACAAACGCTTCTTTCGATGCGTGACGATCCTCTATTTTGTCTTTCTCCCCTTCTGACGTCATCATGGAAACTGTCAGACAGTCAGATTAAAATGTGAGAGAGACAGAGAGGGGTGTTTCTAAAATGATGTCATCGTGTTTTTGTTTGTTTCTATCAGCGGATGGAAAATTCATTGTTTGCAGATTGATAGTATTCTCGAGTTATCAACTGATTTAAATATAAATTTTAAGGAGGGAAAATAACTGCGTTTCTATAGAGCGGCAGCAAAAAAACAACTCCTCTTCGGAAAATTTTGGTCTTGAAACCCGCCTGAATGTGAGGGTGGGAAAGTTCAAACTACTGGAAGTGTGAGGGGACGGAAACGAGAGGAAATCGAGTAGACGCAGCGTTGAAAATTGGAGGGTAAGCGTAGTTGAGGAATCGAAAAAAAAAGACAGAATACATAGAAAAAAGCTTTGCAGGGCTTTTCGGAAGTTTCACGAACAGAAGATGGAACTGATTACTGAAACTGAATCTCAAGAAAGGCTGTCAGAAACAGATACATGCCTTGATTTTCAAATGAATATATATCCTTCTTCGAGAATAAATTTTTGAGAAAAAAAAACAAATCGAAATATCCTCTTTTTTCTCTAGACTGTATGGAAATTTTGAAAAAATGTTCATGTGGAAAGGAATAAAAAAGGAAGAGCAAAGTTTCAGACTATAAAGAGCCATAGTAACTTTGGTTAGAGAATATTCGATGACACCAAACTCCTTCCTCTGTTCGTTCCCAACTTTTCGTCGTTTTTTTTGCGGGAGGAGTCACGAGATTTGAGTGCCATTTTACCAGAATTTGTAGGCAGAGGCGACGAGATTCGAAGAGACAGGGAATAATCACAGCGATTTGGCCATCAAAGTGAGGACTCGTGGATTTTTCTAGACTTATCCCCAACAGGAGAAGAAGAAGGTGAAGGAGAAGAAGACGGAGAAGAAACATCGATGATATTCTCATGTTGATGGAGCAAAAAGAGCATAGAGCAAATGACATCTAGCGAGCACTTTCATGCATTTTAAATTAGAGAAAAAAAAGAGAAGACAACCTCTTTTTGCTTGATGAATTCTGACCTCGACATGAGGACATGAAGACATGCCAGCCCATTACCATCAATAGGTTTCTTTCTCGAAGGAGCCGAAGACGGCGTCGGGGGAAATGGATCGTTTAAAGACATTAGAACATTCTCCGTTTCTGGGTTTGTTGTAAAACGTGTAAGACTAACTAGGAAATGGAAAGAACGATACCTCATGATTAAACTTTTGACATTTCTAAGCTAAGAAAAAAATTTGCAAACTAGGTCATATTTCAGTATATGAATACATCTGCATTCTGAGTTATTCAGATCTGATGATGTTATTGTGACATATAGTTCTTCTTCTTTTTTTAAGTGGGAATTTAAAAAGAAAGGTGAAGTATTTTACTTTGACCTCGACTGTTTAATTTCGTATTCGGCTGCTGAAAAATGGGTATTCTTTAATAACTGTCCTGCTAGCTTTCGAATGATATAGCTTTCATTATGATAATAATAATAATATATTTATTTGCAATGCAAGGGGGAAATCGATAGAACCAACAAATTTGGCTCTTGCCATTAAAAATATATATTCGGAAGCCAGTAGGAAACTGAGAAAGGAAGGTAATGTCACGAGATAGAGTATGGGCAACTCGATAATAAAACTTTGGCATGAACTTCTAGGGAGAATTTGTTTTCTGAAGCTGAGCTCACATTTGAAAACAATGTTAGTGAAGAAAGGTTATAAAACTTGATTTACGGTTGCTTTTTATAAAACTGGAAATCCGATTTCTACTAGGAACCATATTCGTGAAACAAGCATAGAGAGCAACAGAGCACAACAAGGGAGTGAACACAACAAAGTGGACGAGTGCTCCTGAGCTGAGCTCATCTCATCGTCATGACTCTAAATCCTAGAAACCGAAAAAAAACAGCGACGGACAGCAGGAGAGGAAATCCGATATTTTCAAGGGACGGCGTCGAATAGAGGAGAAAAAAGGGTAGCTGCCCCACAAGTGAGTGTCCTCTGACACAGCAATCCCAAATGATGATGACGAAACGAAGGAAAAAAAGAGAGAAAATAAGTGAGGGAAACGAGGATTGACTTGTTGTCTACGTCATTTTCACCTTCACCTTCTCTCGTCTCTGAGACTTCCCATCTATTTTTTCTGTGTGGTGGTCAGCTATCAATATTGACTCTGGATTATATAGAAGTAAAAGTTAACTTGCTTCAATTTCAACGTTCTCAAAAATGTTAAAAAATACCTAATAAAGCCTTACGGTTGCTTCGAACTATAGCGAACTAAAGATTAAATTTTCTAACATTGAACTTTCTCACCGTTTTGTTAGGATCCGACTGCATAGTTGTGCTCGTGACGACGGACATAGCTGCGTTGGATTGGAGACTGAAAGCGAGAAGCTGGATATATGAATAATAGGGAGATGAAGATCAGAAAAACTACATTTTAGGGTAAATGTGGTTGAAACCACAAAACTATGTAGTCGAGACTTTGAAAAAAAAAATCTAAGCCTCAAGAGAGTTTATCAAAGATTAGACAGCAAAAAATTATCAAAGATTAGACAGCAAAATCAGAAAGAAACCCTGTCTAACAAGCGACTTACCTCAAATATCAGTGAAGAAGATGCACACGGGGTGTCGAGTTCATCGTCTTATCGATTCCGTCGTCTTCTCAAAACCAAATTCAAAACTCTGAAAAAGACACAAACTTATTAGAGATCACAAGAGATTAATGAAAATTGTCATCACAAAGCAGGAGATTAAGACACAGAAATCAATACTGAACATCGCTAAACGGATGTGACAGGATGTGCAAAACCACTGGTTGAATAATCCGCCATTTAAGGGGAAAAGCAGCAACAAACTTTATAGTAACAAAATGACAATAGAGTATCGTTGGAGAAAAAAAGATAACTGGGAGCAAGCATTATAAAAAGGGGGTGTTCAAAAAGGTAATAGCATTGAAAAAAAAATAGGAGATTTTCGATTGACAAAAGAGTATAATTAAAAACGAAAAGGGAGAAAAAGAGAGGAGATAGGAGCGGAAAGATGTTAATCTATCGTAACTTCCATCGCGTTTCTTAATATGGACCCATCTTTTCATCATCAGGAACACGAACGTCGTCGATTTTGAGAATCATACGAACCACCTGAAATATAGATAGGTGATACCTGAATGTGTGTGAAATTCATACCTGAGTGGCCAATGAAATTTGTTCACGTTTGCTCAGAAGAGTCTCAATAACCTTCTGCTCCTTCATGTCATTCGTTCCAGCAAACACAGCGTCGATTCCAAGGAATGAGTTTCCAGTCTCGATTTGTTTTGCCTTCAAATTAGGATGATGTGAAAATGAATAACGATGGCCAATGAATGTCGTCTTTTTCCCTAGCGATATTTGTTCATTCACTGATTAATATCAAAACCAGATCCCAGATTATAACACCTTTAATCTCTACTCAACAATATGAAAAGATTGTGCGAGTGCATGTAGATATTAAACGGATTCTTTCGTCTTTGCCTACTATCATTTATAACGCGTTACTACGATTTTAAAAATGTTCGATTAGTCTTTCAAGAAGTACAATTGTTAAATTATCAATATACTTACCTTCAAATCGGAAAGTGCTTCAATTGGAGCAAGACCGGAATTCTCAGCCAAGGCCATTGGAATGGATTCGAGAGCATCAGCGAATGCACGGAAAGCATATTGTTCGATACCATCAATGCGATCAGCCTCTTTGGCAACTTGGATAGCCGCAGCGAGTTCGGCAGATCCTCCTCCGTAAACGATACGAGAGTCACGAACAAGATTGCGAATAACACACAGAGCGTCATGAAGCGCACGTTTGGCTTCGTCGATTATCTGAAAATAGTTGCTTTAAAATCAATAGCGAAATGTTAAGCTACCATTTTGTTGCCACCACGAACGAAAACAGTAACTGCTTTGTTGTTTGGACATTGTTCGATGGAAAGCATGCGGTCTTTGGCTGCTCCGAAAGTGATCTCGCGGACGAGTCCAGCAGTTCCAAGCTTCTCGCTGGTCAACTCAGAGAACCGTGGAACAATACGGGCGTTTGTAGCGATAGCCAAAAGCTCGATTTCAGGTCCTCCGACCCATCTGACCGCCGGCAAGTCGTTGGCTTGAAGAAGATGGTTGGCCTCGTCATCGAATCCCCACTGGCAGATGGCTAACGTGGCTCCGCTTTCTTTCACTTGACGGATCATCGTTTCGAATGTTTCGCGTTCATAATCGCGAAGAGCCTTGAAGTCTTCGGTAGAGGTGATGTCGAGCTTATGCTTGGTCTTTGGCTTTGGTGGCTCGAATGGACAGGTGAGGATAGCGACCTGCAAATTAAAAATCTTAAGTTAGTCCCGTTTATAAGGGTTATATTACCTTAGCATTTTTGAGCTCCTTTGGCATTTGAGGGTGGGACATAGTTTTGTCGATGACAATTCCTTTCACTAGAATAGTATCTTCAAGTCTTCCTCCAACTTTTCCCTCCATTTTGATCATTTCGAAGTTGACATCCTTAGTCTCGATATCGGCCACAGAGAGCACAGCATCAACGGCGATTTCAGCAAATTGACGAATCGAACGATTCACACTGAATAAAAGATCATAATCCCGGTTTTGATATTTTTCTCTCACATTTTGCTTCCGAGACTGGTCTGAGCCGTCTCCACGAGTCGTTCACGATTTTCAACCGGGAACTTGTCGGAGATAGAGTCAAGCGTCTCCAAAGCCTTTTTGCAAGCCAAGTCGAATCCATCTGCGATCTTGATAGGATGAATTCCACGATCGATGAGCTTTTCAGCCTCTTCAAGAAGAGCACCAGCAAGAACTGAAAATACAAAAATTATGTGATCGGTTACGGAGTTTGCTCGGCCATCCGTATTGCAACGTCTGGCGCATAACTGGTGCGATTAAAGGAGGCAGAGAAAAAGTGGGAGCAATTGAATCGATATAGCACAAAAGTGCATATAAAAACTGATCAACTTCAAAACAAAGTTAAAGGTAGGTTTCTCGAAAAAGCCAGAAGTTAGTCTCTACCATTTCGATCAATTGCGTGGGAACAAGAGGAGGATGATTACAATAGATACAAAAAATGGAAAAAAGTGGTGTCGGAGAATAGAGACAGAAAAAATGGGCGCACAATCAACAAACTCTTTTTCTTAAGAGCAAACCGTTAGGAAAATTGGAGATAATGACGTGGCAGTACGGTGCGCGATGGAGAGTGTGAGCACATTGTCCCAAGAGAGAGAGAGAGAGAGAGAGAGAGCTAACATACACAGAAAGGAAAACGTCAGAGTTTTTCTTTTGTCAAAACGTGTGTTTGCACAAAAAATTGGATATCGAGAAAAGAAGAGGAAGAGCTAAACAATTTCGTTTCAGAAAAATTATGATCAGTTTAGATTCTTTCAATTCTCACTATCAGAACTTTTTTTTCTAAATATGTGATGAGTGAGAGACACAGACAAACGCTATGCATTCACAGAGACTCGTGTAACCTGAAAAACCTAAAAGACACTAAAAAACACAGAATTCCATAATTGTAACGGGCCGGGTTTTTTCCCGAATTTCAGCAGCCCGGCCCGGCGGGCCTGTCATTCCACAAGTTTTGAAAATTTCAAAAAACACATAAGGGGGGGGACCCTTATGTGATTTTTTTCGAGTTTTGTTGATATTTTTTGATCAAACAGACAAACAATCCAAAAACACAAAAAAGAATGGAGAAAATTGTATTGAGAGCTCAAAATTTGGCTCAAAATGACAAAATTTCTGCTACCGGGCCTTCCGGGCCGGGCCCGGGCCTTGAAAATTTCCTCAGGCCCGGGCTTTGGCGGTCCGGCCCGAAATTTTACAAGTATGCAGAATTCCTATAAAACACTATTTATTGATTTTACTCAATAACCCACTATAAAACCTTTGTAACCAATGAGCAACACTTTAACGAAGCGTCACCAATCGTGAGCGACCCCAGCGAAGACTAAAAAAACGATGAGAATTGCCAAGATAGGAGACGAGTTTTGGCGCGCACACAGTTTCGCGCGCGGATACAGTAATCCACACCTCTTGCACGTGTGTTCGGGGGAGATTTCTCTCTTTTAGACTTGGAAAGAGGATTTTAAGAGAAAACACGGTAGAATACCGTACAATATTTTTATATTATCTAAATCGAAAACTACCACTTCGTTCTGGCAGACCCACTATCCGTAGAAAAATAACTGTTTTTGTATTGAGGCTGTAAACACCTAGATGGCAGTTGATTATGCTGACAATATATTTTAACTCAATAAAATTTCTTAACCGGAGGCCCTCTTTTGAAAAACGAATGATTCGATATAGGTAGGTAAGAAAGTAGACAGAGATGTGACCCCGCAACACGTCCGCCTCTTTTCTGACCTAGTGGATGCTTGCGCAATCAGTTTCTGATGGTCCTGGTCACATATTACAGTGCGCATCTGGTCTGCATATTGCGTCGACGTGATGAGGGCACTTTTGCACTCTGGCTAGCCCACCCATCGCAAAGAACGGAAAAGAGAGGGGCGAGAGATCAAGTGATTAGAAAATCAAGACGCGGAGATACGGAGACTGTACACACGGCTGCTGACGTAAGCTTCTCTTTCTCTCCTCCTGTTCGTTCGTTCGTCTATCTACCGCCACTATTTCTACTACGTACATTGTTATTTGAAGTTATTATAACAATTTTTATCGTACACAAGAATAAACTCGCGCATATGAAGCACATCAGTTATGAAAAGAGTAAAATTTTTTGAACTCGGTTTTCCACCTGCAACTCTATATTTGTAGGTGTGAGCAACTGAAATTCAGTTCAGCTAAAAAGTGACGCGAGGAAAACTGATTCGTTTCTCACCTACTCAAATCGTCGATTATCAACGAATTTATATCGTGAAACGCAGGTGAAAAAAGAATCGGAGAAGTGATATCATAGTTTTGCTTCTGAACGAAATAACCCGTAAAAATAAAAGGACGAAACAATCAAACGAACGAAAACGATGATTTCCTACTAACAACTAAGTTTGCATTCATGTTTTTTGTTCCACCTGCTCCCGCTTCGCAGTTAATTAATGAATATTCAATCCACTTTTAAACTTAGTTTGGGAATTTTCTTTAGCCTGGTTAAAAACATGGCGATAACCTACATCGAACCGAAAAAAAATTAGATGGTTTCCACAAACTCGACAACCCATGTTAAAAAGGCGAAAAAGCCTTTTGGCCAGGAGAATTCACCTGTCGCTTCATTAACTCGATGAAAAAAAAACTCCTCAATATAATAATTCTTCTCTTAGTCAAAATATCAAAAACAAATCCGCCCACTGGGATAAAATAGAATTCTGGCTGAAAAACACGCATCTTCATAGTCTTGTCTGGAGCTGCCGAGAGAATAGAGAACAGATTTCGCAATACCATAATTTTGCGAAAATGCAACGGTGCGTGTGAATTATGATAGAGACCAGCAAGCTGGTGCGCCTTCGGCGCGAATCAATCTAGATTTTTACTGATTCGTGGCTCAGCTCCTCAATTATTTTTAAAGGGTCACGTAAATTTATATTAATTTTCCAAGCTTTTCAAAAGTTTGCAGACTGACACCGGGACGGACAGACGCCTCTAGCGTTTAATTTATAATGGGGTTATTCAGGGAATCGGCAAAAAAGGAAAACAACTCCGCGAAAACTCGGAGAGCGTTCCAATCTGGCTGAAACTTTGGGGAAAACTGGAGAAAACTATAGGAAACATATTGCCAAAATTTGGAATCAATATATCGACTTTGAAAATTTAACTGGAATTTTAGACAAAGTTTCAAAGTTGATATTTTGACCCCAAACTTTGGCAAAATGTTTCCTATAGTTTTCTCCAGTTTTCCCCAAAGTTTCAGGCAGATTGGAACACTCTCCGAGTTTTCGCGGAGTTGTTTTCCTTTTTGCCGATTCCCTGAATAACCCCATAAGGAAGATACTTGCAAAACAAGAAAACATTTAGTTGGTCCAAGAGCAATTCCGCTAATTTACAATAACTTGACCGTTTAAAAATATTTAGTTTGAATAGAGGTATAGCCTGGCCTGCATATATGTTTTTCTTCCAAATAATTGCATACCAAAAGAAGGTTGTCATGTGAGAATAAAAAGGAAAGAAATGCCATATTGAAAAAGCCAGGAATAAAATTCGGAGATGGCAGCAGAGTCTAAAAAAAACAAGGAAACGAAGAGCCAATTTTCATCTTCGGGCAATGAATTTTTGTTGACCCGCATTTTTAACATTGCGGATATAAATATCCTTGAAAATTAATGTTTTATTGGCCCCAGTTTCAAACAGTCAAAATACAGATTACAAAATTCGATCGAACAAATCAATAAACTCGAATCTTTTAATCACTAGGGGTTTTCATTAGCATTGTTATTGGTTAACGAAAGTCACTAATCGTCCAGTATAATTTTCGCAAATTTTAAAAGGAACACAAAGATCGTTTTTTTATAGATAATCTTCACAGAAATGCTTCTAAAGAAAGATGAAAAAATGAGAAAGAATTGAAAATTGATAGACATTCCAGAGAGTCAGAGTGTGTGACGAAATCGCTTAGTGAGAAAAAGGAGGGAGAAAAAACGGCAACATGGGCAAAAGAAGCAAGCAAGCAAAAGATGAAAAAAGAGACACATAGCGCAAAAAAAAAAAATAGATGGCTCAGTGGCTCGTGCTCTAGAGACCAGAATCGATGTGAATAGAGAAAAAAGCAAGTAAAATAGAGTAAGCGGGAAAGATGGGGAAAAGGAGGTACATTGAAGAGCTCTGAAAAAGTACGGCTGAAAGTAAAACGGGATGAAACTTAATTACGAGAAGAGGCACACATTAAATTGTTCATCTCTAAACTTTCCATGTAACCAGTCTAATATTTCAGTTTGCACCTTTTTCCACACAGGAAATTAGATATTCAGTCTCGATGAAAAGGGCAGGTCTTCAACTGGGAGAGTAGTATGCTTGTATTGGAAACAAGCCAAATCTCACTATATCGCAGTGATATGACTCTCACCTAACAAGGCACGTGTAAGAAATGTCTCTTTCATACTGATTTTCTATCGATTTAACGGCGATTTTGCGCAGACAAACCAGGGCAGAGGGAATGAATAATCTGGTGATGACATGAGTAAAACATGTGTGAAAAACCAGTCGCCCTTTGCGACCTTTTCTACAACCGTTTGGTATGTGTGTATAAAAAAGAAAATCGAATTTTTTCTACGAGGAGGTTTTTTTTCGATAGAAATTACGAGTGGTCGTCACCTGATGGTCAACACGGAAAAACTGCAATGACAACCAGAATTGGAACAACAAGAAAACAAGCAACTACGTGATTTTTTTCAGTTGAATTTCAGAAAGATTTCCAATATATTCAAAGCATACATCAATCTATATACACTCCAACCTATCATTTAGACGATTTTTTTTTGAAAAATGGATAAAATATCCACATATTTTTAAAACTGGTGAGAAGAAGCCGGAAATCCAATCGGATTATTTCTTCTAAAGCTCTGAAAAAAGATATCACGAGACGGCCACTCTGCATGAATAACCAATCGTTTTCCATCAAATCATAAATTCAAAGACATGGTGTATCAGCAAAACCTCTAAACATCAAAGCCTCTTATTTTTCAAATTCATGCCTTTCTTTCTAAAAAATGGTTACTGATGAGAAGAACGATAGAGCGTGCCCGCTCTCATGTCGGTCGCACCAATCTAATTATCGTCTCTTCTGTGTCTTAGACTCAACGGAAGCCGAAACACTTGTTATGGGACATAAGAGAGAAGGCTAGTGAAAAAAAACAGCGTACAAAGAAGGGTAGGAGTGTTAGCGCAAGAGCGCGCACCCCAGAAACCACTCAATTATTTATTGAAAGAAAAAATGGAAGGAAAAAAGATGAACAACTACATACATTGGAATTGCATAATCGTGATGGGAAGCACTAGTCAGTTTGCGAGCTAAGCACTAACAAGGAATTCAAAACTTGATGAATACCAATCCCCTTGCTTGAACGTATTCGCAAAGCATAATTTTAAATACATAAATGCGAAAAATGTCGTTACTTATATGAAAGTATCAAACATCTAATATATCTAATAATTTCGAATACAATATAAAGACCGAAAATCCATCAAGTCATATTCAATAGCTGGACTGCAGACAGGCGCGACAAAAAAAATTGATAAGAACTGGAATTCTTAACGATGCAAGGCATATGATAGTATATTTGACTATGTTTATTACAGGCAAATAGAATCGCTACACAACATTTTTTCACAGACTATTTTTTATTCCAAAACCAATAATTTGCTTCTCGAACAAGGAAAGATTGGAGAATGACAATGAAACTACGAGAAGACCACTCCATCAACCTAACATCTTTCTATGCACACATAGAAAGGAAAACTTCTATTTGGCGAGTTGAATCGAAAAGCTGATGTTTAGTTTTCTAACGACCCGAAAGACGGCGAAAGCAATCAGAATTGTAGGATAGTCTTATATAAAGTCTAATAAGTAATGTAAAAAACGTTTTCTGATAAAACATTGTTCAAGTTAAAAACCGATAAAACACTTTCGATAAGCATCAAACACTCATAAGCGACATAATATGACGTGCAATACTGATAGACAAACTGAAGCACCTAACGAAAATCGTTTTTTGCATTTCGTATTTATAACTAGCAGGTTATCAGTGGTCATTTTAAGAAATGACTCAAACTGATATCGTTCCATTTCAGACCCATTCCGGATAGATGACGTCAAGTTCTACGTGTGTAACCCAGTTCGATGTAATCGACACTTTGATCGAAGCTAGTTGTCTTACCAAAAGAGGGTCGTTCGGAGAAACCGTGAGAACCCATGAAATTTACCTAAAATACCCTAACCCACTGGTCTTGAATGAATCAATACAAACTTAATCGGAGCATAGTCAGAGGCCGTATGCATGAAGGATTTTCCAGAAAACGCGTTTTCCGGAAAATGCCGTTTTCCGTATGCAAGAAGCGGAAAACATTTTCCGGTAAATGATCGTTTTCCAGCCTCTATTTTCCGGAAAGTGTTGGCGTATTTCCGGTGTCGGGATATACGTCAGTGATATTGTTAGCCCGAAAATTGAAAATTTCGAGTTTTCACCAAGTTAAACTTATCAATACATAATACAATGTTCGGAAGACTGATAAAAGTGGAAATTACGATTATTGGTGAAATTTCTTTTGAGTGGAATGTTTTCAGGAGATTCCGCTATTTTTCTATCTAAATCTGACCCTGTCTTCATCATAATTGAGTGAAAATTGTAAAATAGGGGCTAATTTATGATTTTTGGAGCTAGTAGGAATTGATATTTCATCATTCAACTCGACAGATGATAGTTTCAGAGTGAAAAGGGAAATACAATGGAACCTCTGAGCTGGAAAATGACTCCTCAAAAAGCTACATATTGTCGAATTAAAAAAAGTGACATTTGAGAATTTGAAAACTTTTGCTTTTTTTGATCTACGAAAAAGTGCGGCAAAAACGTAATATTTCAGAATTCCGGCTCGTTCGAGCTACTTTCGTGTTTAAAGGTGGTGTACGGTGAAATTTTTTATTGCACCAAAAAAAAAAAACGCCGAAAGCCCTTAGGGACGAGGTTTTTTCTAGGCCGCCCGGTGAGTAAAAGCGCGCGAATTCAAACTTTTAAAATTTTTTCGCTCGTTTTCACTGTTTTTTTTCAAATTTTCCGATGTATCTGGAACAAAAATTGACAAAAACCTAGAAAACTCTTGAAAAAACCGAAAAAAGTGAAAACGAGCTAAAAATTTTAAAAGTTTGAATTCGCGCGCTTTTACTCACCGGGTGGCCTAGAAAAAACCTCGTCCCTAAGGGCTTTCAGCGTATTTTTCGATGCGTTTTTCTCGATGAAGGAATTTTTTTTGAATTTTTCTTATTTTTATGTCAATCTACATGCATTTCTGTACATTTTGATGCAATAAAAAATTTCACCGTACACCACCTTTAATTTTAGTTTTTTGCTTGAAAATAGATTCTAGAGATGCTAGCGATCGTTTTTATATCAAGAAATCAAAATTTTATATCGGAAAATATCGAAAAATTTGCTCTCAATGCACTAAAATTAACTTATTTTAAAATGTTTTGTTTCATACATCTTCTTCAAAAAAACAACGAGATTTCAAGAAATTCGCCGATATTAACCCTTTTTTCTGTTCCGAGGTCGGAAAACGATTTCGGAACAGAAAACGCCTGGAAAATGGTTTTCCGGAAAACAAATTTTTCTTGCATACCGAAATCGTCATTTTCCTTTAATTCGTTTTCCGGAAAACTGTTTTCCACTTTCTTGAATACGGCCTCAGACCTAAAAGGAAAACACACTATAGACATGAATTTAGTCAAGCTAGGGTAAAAGAGAAACGTTGAGTGCGCGAGGTAGAAAATGTGGAGAGAAAAACTATGTAGGAAAGTGCAAGATGTCTTGTATATTTGAAATAAAAGGTTGGTTTATGGAATGTTGATAAAGCACCTTTAAAGGCAGGCAGATGAGAGAACTTTCTTCAAATGCGAGATGAAATCGTTGTTCGCTCGCTTTTCATCTTGGAGCCGACATAGTTTCACAATATTAAAAAATTGTCTTTCTCCTATGTAGTTTGTTTCTAAGATGGAATGATAATTCAAAGATAAATCAACATCTCGGTTTGTATTCAAGCTTACCAACGACACCAGTGGTTCCATCTCCAATTTCGTGGTCTTGCGACTTTGAGAGTTCAACCATGAGCTTAGCAACGTGATGCTGCACGTCCATCTTCTCCATGATTGTAGCTCCGTCGTTCGTGATGGTGACGTCTCCATCTGGAGAGACGAGCATCTTGTCAAGACCACGTGGACCGAGGGAGGTACGAAGAGTATTCGCAACAGCGCGGGCAGCCAAAATATGACTCTGAAAACCGTACACGAATTCGAGCGCTGTGAAAATATGTAACTTACCTTGACAGCTTCCACACCAGTGATGCGCTTCTGGTTTTCTTGCTCTCGCATCACGATGAACGGTTGCCCGCTTTCATCGAACAGTAGTTGCGCAGAAGCCTGCGCCATTTTCTTATCCAAGTTCTGAAGTTACTCTGGAAAAATTGGTGGAATTGTTTCGCATAATCACAAGAGGAATAATTATGAGAAAAGAATCGTAACTGGAGAACGATTGAATAGAAAGAAAAGAATGAGTAACAATAGCAGCTGTTGAAACATTTGGGAGCTTCTGGAATCCACTTTAAAATGCATCGAAATGAAACATTTCGAAACTACCTAAAATCTTGAAAACTCGACTGTCATAAAAAACACAAAAGTTTTAGGTCAAAGAAAGAAGACATGTTCGCAAGATTTCCACATTTTTGAGAAAGGTAAAAATTAAGTCAAAGAGGTTTTTTGTCGAAAAGAAATTGAAAAATTCTAGAAAAATGGAGTGTGTGTGCAATTGCGCGTCAGTGTGTACACCCCTGTCCGCAATCGGCGACCGTATAACAAGAGAAATTTGGCGCCAGTTGGTCAAAATTCGAATCAAATTTATATGAACCGTTCAGAAAAAGTTAGAATTCGTGTCTGGGAAAATGGAAACAAATAAAATATATTGAGCAGTTAATAAAGTATTCAGGTAGACATCGACTTTTGTATTTACATCCAGAATTGAACTTGAGATGTTGTGGTCTTTTTTATTTCTCACACTTCATTTTGCTCACCCAAAAAGTCCCTTCACTTGGTCTCGAATCCTGCAAAGCTATCAACAGAACCCTTGAGATTATATTTAAAACTGGAGTGTATAAAAATTGAGCGATGGCAAGCAGAAGTGTCCCTTAAACTTCGTAACTCCTCAGAACTAATCTTCGGTGGGGTCAAGAGATTATAACTGGGAGACTTATTCAGATGGAAGAAACGGCAGAAGAGTCAAGCTACATAGTTTTAGGAGATGTAGTGTATTGTTCCATTCTTAACATTTTCAGTGAAAAATAAAGTTAGTTCATACGATTTCTCGATTCTTAGAATTGAAAAATCGAAAAGGAAAACATTGTTCTAATTCTACCATCACTTTCCTATTGGATTTGGGGAGCGAAGTTAGTGTTTAGAGAAACTGATCTACAGTAACCCGAAAACTACTGGTTATCTACCTCGCTTTCAAACTTTTGGCGTCATAGTCTTTCGAATGTTTGAAAGTGATTCAATTGTAATTGACACATTCCCTAAACAATAGAACGCGATCCAAGCTGTCAACTTTGAGCCTATATATCTCACTTTCTATAACAGATGTCGAAAAGTGGTGGACAAATAAAATATTGCTGACGTTGTGATGAACATTTTTCAGTTTACCACTTCGTGATATCTTTCACAGGAAATGAAATATGTAGTCTGAAAGTTGGCAGCGTTCTATTTAAGTGTTTATGGTATACAATTCAGTTGTAGCATTCCTTTTGAACCAAAAAGTTTCAAAATTAATTATTTTGAAAAAGTCCTTTGATTATTTTGAATAGCAATACATGGAGGGCTCCCCCATTCTCAAACTTTCATATCATGAATACTGTATTTGTTAAAGGAACACCAGTGATAGAGGCGCACCGTTAATTTTCAGAACTTTGTTTATGTCTTTTTTAATTGGTTAACTTCATTGTTGTTTCTGATCAATAAAATTGTTTTAAAAATGCCTTTTAATAGTATATTTCCTCAAAAACAGATTTTGAAAAATAGAAGTACAATGCTCCTGTCATAAGAGTTACGGTATCTCCTCGGAATGAATTCCTGCAAGAAAGTGGTTAACTACAAAAATGGAACTCCAATTTTGTTTTATATATCCTGAAATTTTCAAAAAAAATTGACATCTTTGACATAATTTTGTAGATCCCTAAAATCCCATAAGTTTCATTAAAATTTTTCAACTGAAAAATCAAATCAGATTCATCTTACAAACGTCTGAAATATCATTGAATTTGTATTTTGAATTGATGAATCTTGAAAAAAAGTTTGATAAAAAATATTAGACCGATCGTGTAGAACAGTCCCTGAAACTGTAAGAAGACCTTTATTTCCAAAATTATGGTATTGTTTCGGATTATAATTTTAATTAACATAATATTAGTTTAAATTTCCGCCGTGGTTCTTTTTTTTCAAGAATCTGAATTTGACGTCTTCTGAGCCCCCAGAAAAAGTAGAGAAACTTCAAACACAACTTGAGACAATTCAGGTCTACTGATTCAGAAGCACATTTTTTTTAAATTCATATTTTTTGCTTTGTTTTTTTGAAAATACATGAAAGACACCGCCAAATGTTACACAGTCAAGATAGTTGGAGTAGTCAGAATGTTACAAAGTGGCTGTAAGCTGAATCATTTTTAAGTTAGCCAATAAATATTCCCAAACTTCAAAAACTCTTATTGTTTAGTGTGAAAAGGTACTTTAAATGGTTGTACGGTAGTTTGAATATCGAAAACAAGAAATAATATCATCCAACTTTTATCAGTTGACATGTTCTCTTATAAAAATTGAGATAATTGAGCTCAAAGTACAAGTATAAGGTGGCCTTCTATCAGAGTGTTTATGGTACTTGTTTGATTTGATTCTAAAAAAAAAATTTTCTAATTCCATCAGATCACTTTCCAGAATATTTCTGTATATCATTTCATTTGTTTCCAAAATACTCAACATATTCAGACACACACTCTTTTCGCCAAACCCCTTGATTCTCTTTTTTTGAATTGAATAGTAAATGTTGCTAATAGAATTCCAATGGTTACTTAGCAAATGAGCTTGTAATTTAGGTCTTTCCGCCGGGAAACGATGACTCCCTTTCTCTTCCCGTATGCAATGAAACGGGCGGTCCCACTCTCATTCTACCAAAAGAGAGTGGTCAGTCGGCTACATGTTGTCTATGGTCGAGAGCACATGGAGCACAGAGAGAAAAAGAGCACATGGCGGTCAGGGCTCTTCTCGTTTTGGAAGGCTTTCTCCAGCCCGCCCGCCGCCTTCATCTCTTCACCCATTCATTCACATTCTTCTACTACGTCTTCTTTTTCTTCCCTTCTTCTTCTTTTTCTTCTCTTGAGTTCTTCTTCCCGAAAGTTGGTGAAGCGTATGGGTTCACTAATTTCAACAAGGTTTCTTGTACTTATTCTTATTAGTTTCGGCTATTTTAAAATTCACTTTCAGAATTCATCTTTTTACGATTTCGAGAGTGTTGGTTTCAGATATTCATTGAGATTCGTGTAAAAAGATAGCGTTCGTTTTTCATAAGTTATCTATACGAAGTATTTTGGTTCTGGTGTGGTACATATTTCAAGTGTTTTTGGTTATTTTACTGTAGTATTACGGTTACCGTAAAATCTGTAATAGAAGAGCCCCCAAACTGTCAAGTTTGAGCTAATTTATCTCGGTTCCCGTAAAAGATATCAAAATGTCTTAATTCGCAAAACACTTCTGATATTATGAAAAGAAATATATCAGTTGACAAAGTGTTCGTATCTTTGACAGAAATCAAGAAAAATTGGCTCAAAGTTGAAAGTTAGGAGGTCCTTCTATTACCAGTTTACTGTATTAGAAGTTCCGAAAAAACACCGTGGTTTAGATACACAATGAACATTAACATCTTCTAACAAAACATATTGAGATCAGGAACTGTTCCGAGAAACAATGGAAAAAATCATTCTCGTTAATACTTTCTCTTTTCTTCTCCAGAAAACTACCCAAAACATATCAATTTCCTTAGAAAGGACCCTTCACAACCCATTACCACCCATGTCTTCTTTTGATCATTAATTAGTCGAACGGTATGTGTTGTGCCTCCTCCTGTTCTTCTTTTTATTCATCCCGAATCGTCACCCACCACCACCACCCCGTCCGTCCGTCCGTTCTCTTTTCCACCTCCTAAGGTCACCAATGACGTAATTGCATTATTGCGGGGGTCCTCTGCGTTTCTTTGTTCACCTTTCACCATCCTCTCAACCATGGTGACGGGCCTGTTCGAATGAGTGTATTGATTGTTTTCCGTTCGCTTTTTTTTGTGAACACTTTTTTGTGATTTTTTGTACAATTCCCACTTTTGGACAGCTTTGCAACTCTAATTCTAAGTCTTAAAAGAACTTTAACATTTTCCTGATTTAACTTGCTGTCTCTGAAACGATTACTGGGATTTTGCGCTGGAAATCTATTTGTCGTTTTTGATCCCTTAATGTGATTTTGAACTGAAAACCTTTTTTCGAAAGAATCTGAAACCATTTTCGACTTTTTTCCCATTCGTTGACTAGATCCTACGATTTCCGAAAGTAAATGGTTTTCCCAATTTTCGAAAAAAAGGTCTCCCGTTGTTGACAGCTTCTAAGTGAATCACTTGTTTATCTATTTTCCGTAAACTTAACACATTAGTATTCACTTTCTTCTTGTGTAGATACTCTGAAAAAACTCTTTTAGCATACAATTCAATTCAGTTTGTTGTCAGATCCAGCCCCAAACACAACTGGGCACGAATCATCATCCTGATCACATCACCTATAGGCGTCTAGTACAAACTGGTCGTTCTTCGTTGCTTCTTTTCCACACAACAAGCCTCCCCAATTCAATTTCTACCTGCATCCCCCGTCAACCACTTCAAAACCTTTTTGTTTGACACCTGCCCGTCGTGTTTATGCATCTGTAGGCAGGAAGGATGGGGGACGATGTTTTTGCTATCGGGACTACTGCACCTCCCTTACGTTCGTAATGTTAGGATGAGCACAATTGAGTACTATGGCTCATATGAGAACTTGAATCAGAAAGTGTGATACAAAAGAGCCGTCCATCTGTATTTGGGGAAATATGAAGAGCAATTTTAGTGTGTTTGAATGGGTCATTGTATCTGTCACCAATTGCCATGTGGGCGACCTAGGAGGAGCATGTGTTCAATCGGAACTCCTCTTCTTGATTCATTAGTATTGATAGATTCTCTCTTGGACTATAGATCACTTACATTTTTCTCTTAACCGTATTTCCTCTAATAGAACCATCCCCTCCGAGCTCAATTATCTCGATTCCTCTTAAAGACACCAACAATTTGTCAACTGATGAATTATTGATGATGTTATGATAAACAATTTATCAGCTGACAAATGTTTTATATATTCTACAGAAATTAAGATAATTGAGCTTGGGAGAGCTTTTGTTCAAATCGGTTTTTGAATTCTAAGTTAACTTTCTAAGTTAATTTTGAGTAACATCTTCGCTTTATAAAAATTTTGAGATTTTTCGATTTTATTCCAAGATTTTGATAGGTTTAAATTAACTAATTTGTAGTGAAACCACTGTTCCATTTTGCAATGGCACCGTAATCATCTCATTTATAATATAAGAAGGAACGATTTC
>NC_013490.2:6925748-6932158 GCF_000004555.2 Caenorhabditis briggsae
CGTGCATGTAAATCAGAGGTGCCGAACCAGCCCAAGCTGTGAAATTTAAAGTTTTTTTAGTTTGGATCCTGTAGATCATAAAATCCGTCTAGCTAATAAAGATGTTGAGATACAAAGCTTAGAAACTAGCTTAAAACTAAACCTTTGGTTATGATTCATAGTCCTTTGGGTGTATGTCTACAGGTGCATAACTGGAGAACCAAGAGCGTATTAAAAATTTGTTAACAGTGATCGCTAACCCCCATCGTCTTTTTGTGTAGAGAAAAAAAACAGTATACTCGCGACTCTATCCTTCATCCCAGAACTCGGACCGTTCGAGTTCTGTGAAAAATCCCAGAAATTGCAACGTTCAATTTCTGTGAATCACGTAAAATTTCCAAATTCCCAGAAATTTTGGAAATCGAAGTGATTTGGGATGAAAATTTGAAAANNNNGGAAAAAAGCGGGCCCCCCCTTATATCATTCAACTTTTATCAGTTGACATGTTCTCTTATAAAAATTGAGATAATTGGGCTCAAAGTTCACAAATCGGATTGGCCTTTTATAAGAGAAATAGGCAATATTGAACTTGTTTTTGAATATCTTCCTTATATATAAAACGCTAGAGGCGTCTGTTCGTCCCGATGTCAGTCTGTCAACTTTTGAAAAGCTTGAAAAAAATATAGACTTACGTGACCCTTTGAGAAAAAGTGAAGAGCGAAGCTACGAAACAGTGAAAAACTAGTTTGGATCGCGTCGAAGGTGCACCAGCTTGCTGGTTTCCCATAATTCTACTTCTCCAAAAATGTTCAAACAATCTCACAATTAATACCTTTATTCTCACAGTTTTCAAATATTCAAAAGGAAATCGAAATGTTAATCAAACGATATTCCCATGCTCGTTAACATTTTCTTTGTCCATCTTTCTCTTTTCTATATGCCTATCACTTTTCTTTTGGCACTCTTTGATTTGATTAACTTTGACATTTATATCTCTTTTCTCCGTTTATGAAATTCGAAATCCCATTTGAAATCAGGTTTCCCTTTAGAAGTGAACCTCTCAAACTAAATTCCTATAAGATAAGGTATTTGAAATGGTTCCCCCGTCGACTCATAAATCACCCACCACAGGATGATTTGAAACAATAGAGATTGGTTTTCATCTCTATTTGAAGGTCTCATCCAAATATTTCTTTTTATTTTTTTTATCCCTGATTCCTTGCCCTCGACAGTACCATTACCACCGCCACAGATAGTCAATGCCATCCGAAAACCATTCCGTCCTCTTCATTTTCTCTTCTTCCCCTCCGATTTTCCTTCTTTTTTCTTTGGAATCCTTTTCTCAATCTTCTTCTTCCTATCTCACCTTGGGAAGAACCTATTATGAATGCATCGTTAACTATCTGTCTGCACTGAGAAACAGAAAAGAACGCGGGATGAAATGTAGGAGAATTCAGAAAAAAGCGAACTGAAGAAGAGTGTAATGTTATACTCTTTTTCCTTTTTCAAATTGTTTCTTTTTTGGGGACACTTGCACATTGTGCTTCTTCTTCTTCTTTTTCTCATACAGTCACTCACCCATGTGTAGTTAGCCAATACCGAAAAAAGAGAGAGAAAGCTTGAGAGGAGGGGAGGTCAGTTTGGCCTCCTTTTCCTCTGTATTTGCATTTGTGGGAGCAGCCGCTCGTCGGTCTTTTGAGTGAAGTATTCAGAAATCTGATCAATAAATATTATATTTATAAATGTTATGAATCTATCGATCAAGTGCCGATAGATCGTTTGTGAACACAAGACACCCCTCCTATTTTTGGCAAACTTAGAAAAAAATGGAGTTGAGTTTTACTTCTAGCTTTTTTAGATCAATGTTGAAGCTTCTACACTTCAAAAAATCACTTTGGATTTTTTCGAAGATGCAAAAAAACGGTTCTGTTGTAAAAACAATGTAAGACTGAGTCACCTAAATAATCAAAAATTCGAAAAAAATTTTTGTTGGGACGATGTCGAGCTGACGCAGAGGCTTTTTAGTTGGCCACTTGAATCGCTCTTTAGAGTTAAAATTTTATCTGTATAAGAAAAACGGATTGCCTATTTCCTATCAATAGAAAAAAGTGGTGCATTTGTGAGACTGGGAATATTAGCATCGAATTGTTATGTATTGATGCATATAATATGCCGGAGATGCTCGATGACATCTGCCTCTCTACCTTTCTATTTGTTTAGGGATATGAGAAGCTTTCAAACGTAGCTAGCTTTCGTTTCATTGAAAGTTTCTTGGACATTCGTTTCTCTAGTCAGAGTAAGACATCAATTTCCTGAGAAGTGGTCTCTACTGTCATTAAAAACTACTCGTTCGAAAAATAACTGTTGAGTTTTTTTTCTCAAAAACAGGAACACTTGTGAATAAGTTATGATTACGGTAATTACTGAATTCATCTCTATCTCAACGTCTTCTATTAAGGCATATGCTTTTTATTATCCTTGGTGTGCCATCTGTCCTCTATCTTCTTCGTCTCTTGCTTCTTTTTCTTCTTCTCTTCGCAACATCTACGTCGATGGCCATCATTATTTGTTCCAAAATGTTCTTCTTTCTCTTTCCGTCCACACCCATTCACTATATCCCCCTCTTTTTTTTCAACTACGATTTGATCCTAAACACCATTTCTTCAAATGCTTTGACTGCGGCGGCAATCGTCATGGTGGTCCGAAACAGATGTGTTTTTAAACTTTTCCTGAATATCTTTGAAAATTCGTTCAAACTTCTCAATTGTATCGCAAATCGTTATTTTTTGCTAAATCTTACTGTAGCATTAAAGGATCATTTGTTCAATATTTTTTCCCTGGCTACTGTAGTCATTTCGCTGCAATTTGCCAAAAAACTTGTTTTTTTGTTGAGAAAAGAAAATCTTCGAATTTTAAAGTTTGTTTAATTTCAGAAAACGAAACTGCCAAATGCAAGTAAGAAGGATATCAACGGAAACATAATAACTTGCATTTCAATAATCAAAATAGCAAGAAAAAATGAAGAAGCATAGGGTCTTCCACCTGTTTCTTCTGATATTCTGTAAAACTGTTAATCTTGTCACCACCTCTTCTCCAAGAGAACACATATTCGAATTCACTGCTCCACTCTACAATTTATCCGTCGAAGAAAATTCCATTGGTTCGAAGTATGCACGCTCCGAGAACGCTACGAAAATTGGTGTCCCGCTGCCGGAAAAAGATGCGAATTGCAAATTTCGAGTTGCCGAAATTGCGGTAAGATTGAATTTTGAATGAGCATAAAATACAAAAATACATTTTATAAATTTTTCAGGGTGAAAAGTCATCGCTTTTCAAGGCGCATGCTCGACAAGTCGGCGACTTTGTTTTTCTACGAATCCGCTACAAAGGTGACAATCCACTCAACCGAGAACTAAAGGTTAATATCTGGATCTTTTTTTAGTGATTTTATTTCTTTTTTTCAGGACTTCTACGACATCTTAGTCAAAGCGACATGCAAACGACGAGATCTCTCGAATCTCGAAACCACTGCTCGGATCCATTTACGAGTGATTGACAAAAACGATGCGAGTCCTCTGTTTCTGGTTGATGAGCAAGGGTACGAAGCTGTCATTGATGATGATGTAAGTCCTTTTTTCAAAATGTTTATGTGGCCTCACTTCAGACTGAGCCATTTTCCACTGTTCTCCGAGTAGAAGCCTCTGATGCAGACATTGGAATCAACTCTGCCATTTATTTCTCGCTAGTCAATCGGTCTCATGATTTTCTCGTTGAGCCGGTGTCTGGATGGATCAGAACTCTACGTCATCTCAAACCAGGAAAGTATTCATTAAAAGTAAAAGCAGAAGATAGAGCTTCTCGTCTTTACTATTATGACGAAAATGAAGTACAGGCTCCATGGACAGAAGATGTTTTGGTACGCTATTTTTATGATATGTTCTTGATATTCATAATTGTTTTTCTAGATCACTGTTCGGGAAACGAAGCCGAAGAAAACAAAAACCTCAGTCGATCGGCGGAAAATCAGCCCGAATATTCTGAAAAATCGACAACTGGCTGCGGTAATAACATTGAAAGACGCTCCAAAAGAAGTGCTAGTCGGAATGAAAAGTAATGAAAAAGAGCATTGGTTTGAAATTGAACCGGAAGGAAAACTAACGGAAGAAGTACGATGGTTGCTGTTTGCGGTAAGATTTTATCTTTTTTTTCATTAAACCTAGATTAGAAGTAAGATAGAAAACGAAGTTCGATTGAAAACTTTGTAATGGGGATCCAAAAAATTAACGATTATTTTCAGAAAAACGGAACCCAGATTCCAAAAAACACCAATGTCACTATAACTATTGGAGAGGACTACGTATCAAAAAGTGGATTTTCGATTAGCAAGAAACCAATTGTTCCTGTGAATGAAACAGTCACAGTTCAAATTGAACATTTTCTTGAGCATTCAGTTCAATTTAACGTAAAGGAGGACTTGATGATCAAAACAGACGAGATGGCTCCGATCGGAAGAGTTTTGGCCCGATTTAACAATTGCACTCTTGAGAATCCTGATGATGTTTCGCTAATGCGATTTTCCATTTCTGATCCTTCTTCAAACATTTCACTTCCGTTCACAATAAGTTCCAAATCGGGAGTTCTTCGAGTCTCTTCGAAATTATCAATTTCGGAGAGAGTCTACAAGTTCAAAGTAGCTGTATCTCTTCACGGGATTCAAGGGAAGAAAGACGAAAGAGATGTTTATGTAGAAATTGTGGATTCAAATAACCATTCACCAGTATGGTCCGCAAAATGGATGAGACAAGCGCCGATTCCATTAGGAAAACCTGGAGACGTTCTTCTAAAAGTTGATGCAACGGATCAAGACGAAGGAGACAATGGAAGAGTTGTGTACAAGATCAACAGTGAAATTCCATTCGAAATAAACGCCAACACTGGAGAGATAACTCTGATCGAAGTTCCGACAAAGAGTAACAATTGGATGGTGACTGTGTGGGCTATTGATTTAGGACTTCCGTTATCAAGAATGTCTGCGCTGAATTTGATGTTCTATAAAAATGGAACAAAGGTATTTTGAAAGTTGAATCACTTTTTGATGGTCAATTACTTTTCTTTCAGGTTCCCGCCAAGCCAAAACCGGTTATCATTCAAGAAAGTGAAAACAAGCACTCTCCAGTCTTTTCTTCATTTCCAGAAGTTGTGGAAGTAACCGAAGATGCTCCAATCGGAACGGTACGTTGTTTTTTTTAGTTTGAAAAGTATTGAATCCACTTCCCGATATGATATGTATCTCTTGAAACTTCAATTATTGTCACCTCATTGACATGTATTCGAAACTCTTAATTCCAGTGGGACCGTTATTCCGGACACTGTGGAAGAGGGGTGTCAAACAAATGACAGATGGCCTATGATTTGTCTCGCAGCTGCACACAAGCAAGAGTTTTGACTGATTTGCTATGTGCGAAAAGGGCAACATCATAAAAGGGAATTGGATTTAAATGGGATTAAAAAGGGATCGAATATGAGCTGTTTAATAAAAATGGAAAGAGAGGGGTCATAGGGAAACTACTAGTTAAAATTTTTGATTTTCAGGTTGTCGCTAAACTTCAATCCAGTGATGAAGATGCTGGATACAATGGTCTGATTCGTTACGTTATCCAGGACATCTCTGGAAGCTCACATGAGATCTTGAGTGTTGACGAACAGAGTGGAGAGATTACTGTAGCATCCGATCTGACGCTTTTAATGAAAGAGAAACAGAAAGTTGTAGAGATTCAGGTAGCTGAACAACAACAAAATTTGATATAATACGAATTTTTATTTCAGGTAAAAGTGAGCGCTGTTGATGCTGGAACTCCTGTTAAGTCTGCCACCAGAACAATGAAGCTCCGCATTAAAGATGTCAATAATCATTCACCACACTTTGATGAGGTTAGTAGAGAATACACCACCAAAATATTAGGGAAGATGCGGGTAATGATCCTATAATTAATTGACAAGAGGGGTTAGTTGGGGTCAATGAAAGGACTCTCCTCTACAAGGGATTAGTCAGTAAAGCATGTAATGGATGGGTGTACTTTTATCGTGGAAAAGAGAAACAACCAGAAAGTCATGGGAAAACAGTGGTCAACTTTTAAAAGCCAATCTGTAAGAAAGTATCTCCAGTTCTTATTCATTGATATTCCGAATGGCCTACTCGGAATTTCGTAATATTCCGATTTTGAAAAATTCATAATATCGGAACCTTCGAATTTTTTAAAATTCCCGTTTTCCTATCACAAAAACGCCTAAAATTGGTGAAAAATTGACAAAAAGGTTTCGAAAACGCAATTACCGTAAAACCTCTAATAGAACGACACCCGGATCGTCCACTTTGAGCCTATATATCTCACTTCTTTTGAAAGATATTAAAAAGTGGTTAACTAGCAAAA
>NC_013490.2:6932193-6948977 GCF_000004555.2 Caenorhabditis briggsae
ATTAAAAAGTGGTTAACTAGCAAAATGTTTATCAGGATATCAGCAACATTTTACTAGTTAACCACTTTTCGATATCTTTCAGAAGAAGTGAGATATATAGGCTCAAAGTGGACGATCCGGGTGTCGTTCTATTAGAGGTTTTACGGTAACAGAAATTCGCTCAAGACCCGCAAGCAAACTTTTCGCTTGCTCCTTTAACATACTGTAAAAAAATCACTATATCCAAAAAAAATTGGGAATTCTGAATTCCGTTCCGAACATTCCTGTTTTTCATTTCAAACGCCTGTTATCGATATATTGCGGAAATTAGAAACTTCGAACAGAAATTCTAATTTAGAATATGAAACTTTGTATGAATGCCCGTACCCCTCTGCATATGAAATTTGACTCTTGTATGCTCTTCCCCCTATCTCATTTTGCACTGCTTTCTTCTTCCAAACACAATGTTCTTAGTGTTGTTCTATTCACTAATGGATACATGCTCTCCTCTCTTCTCCTCTTAGAGAATGTTTCCATGTGGTCATCATCTTCATAAGTGGAATAGGAAGGATACTAATGTGCTGAGAAAAATAGGGAGGAAGGGACCATCACCACCATACACGCACTTCTACGCATTGTGACAAAAGCCTCCTGCAAGGGGCTAATCACAGACAAAACAAGAGCAGTCGAATGATTTAAGTTCGATTCATATAAAAAGTTTGTGTCCTCCTCCTCCTCCTCCTCCGGACTTCACTGAATTCCAATTAGTTGCACACTAGGGAGTTCTTGAAAGAGGAATGTGTCTAAAATGAAGCACCGAAAAAATGGAAATGAAGCTCATCGTGGTCCTGTTGTTGTATAGTGTAGAGAGGGTTCTTGAGTTAGAAAGAAAAATAGTGAAAGAAAAAAGTTAGGGGATGTCTCCACCATTTTTATTTTTCAGCCGTCCTACTATCTGGCAATCAGTGAGAGCGAAAAACCAGGAAAAGATATTTTCAAAGCAACTGCCAACGATTTCGATGGAGGAAATAATGGAAAAATCAAATTTTCATTGGGCAATAATGGAGCAGAATCATCAGTTATTTCGATTGAGCCCAAGACTGGAATAATCAAACTTCTGAATCCACTGGATCGAGAAGAACAAGATGTGCACTATTTTTCTATTATTGCATCAGACGACGGAGACCCAGCTAGGATTACGGTCACCAACCTTACAATCACTGTTGACGATGTCAATGACAATGCACCGAGATGTGTGTCTCAAGTTGCCAAAGCTCGAATCCCGGAAGATTTGCCACATGGTGCATTTGTTGCATGTTTGGCTGCTTTTGATGAAGACGTTGGATTGAATTCGAAGCTGAAGTTTTTACTGAACGCGGAAAAAGTGCCATTCAGAGTTGATCATCACTCCGGTTGCTTGCTCGGTAACTCTCCTGATGTCCCTCTCGACTACCAGAAAACTCCAAATTTCAATTTGTCGATTGAAGTTGCCGATCACGGAGAGCCAATGCTTTCCACCACTTGCTTTTTGGAAGTGGAACTTGTCGATGTCCCACATAAACATTTAGCGATTGAGTTTGATGACGTTGCGAAAGAAGCAAGTGTCTATGAGAATTCTGAAATCGGAACTGAGGTTATCATGGTGGAGGCAAAAGAAATGGGAGATGAACAAAAGGTGAAAGCTGAAAATTTGGAATACCGCATTATTGGAGGAAACGGCTGGCCATATTTTTCAATTGATCAAAAAGGAACAGTTCGAACTACCCATATTTTGGACCGCGAAAAAAGATCGGCATATTGGATTACTGTAGAAGCTAGAGACGCAAAAACCGACTTTTATAAAGATCCGAGACGAAGAGCGGTTCTTCATGTTTTCATTCGAATTCTCGACAGAAATGATCATCGTCCAGTAGCCAAAAGTGCAATGTACATCGCGAGTGTTCTTGAAAACTCTCCAGCCAACGTAGTTATTGTGAAAGTGGAAGCTACTGATGCAGACGACATTGATAACGATGGTGCAGCTCCACTCACTTTCAAAATTGAACGAGGAGATCCACAATCATTCTTTAGAATTGATCTAGCTTCTGGATACATAACAACTTCTGGGATTCGACGATTGGATAGAGAGAAACAAGCTGAACATGAACTTTGGATTTCAATTTGTGACGGAGGAGAGCCACAATTGTGCTCGAATGTCGTTGTGATTGTGAAGGTTTTGGACGAAAATGACAATGCCCCTACATTCACCCAAGCTATGCATCATTACAATGTTCGATCGAAACACATTGGAAAACTTTGCCGGTAAGCATTTTTGCAAAGGCCTCTGGTTCATTTAACTAACTTCAACTTTAAATTTTTCAGAATCTTTGCTGTCGACATTGACGAAGGAGAGAACTCTCACTTATCATACAACGTCACAGAAGGAGACCCACGTTTCTCAATCGATGAGAATGGCAACATTATGACATCGGAAGCAATCCATAGCGATGAAAGCTATGCACTGACACTTCAAGCCACTGATCATGGTAGTCCTTCGCAGCAATTTGCAGCAACTCGAGTCGTTCTGACTGCTGTAGGATCCAGCCAGAAAACGAAAAAGTCCAAGAATTCTCCACCTGTCATTTCTGGAAAGAAATCGGATTATGTCATCCCGATATCCGACGCAGATCAAGTTGGCCTCACTGTTGGAAAATTGGAAGCGACTGATGCAGATGGAGACGATTTGTGGTGGAATATCTTTTCGGGAGATTCAGATTCGGTATTCGATGTTAGACAAGATACTGGACAACTCTTGTTAGCCAAGAAAGTGGAATTGCTAAAAAGAGGCGAACTTCGATTGAACATCAGCGTCACCGATGGACAGGATGTGGATCATACTACTGTCATCATTCAAGTCTCCCGTCAGATCTCCCAAAGACCAGCGTTCTCTGCTAATCGTTACGACACTCTGGTTTCAGAAAGAGTCGCAGTTGGAACACAAATTCACACATTGAAAGCTACGGGCGAGAATCTCGGAACGAAACCACTCGTGTACAGCTTGTTCAGCATTGATGATATAGCGATGGAAGATAAGATTCGTGTGGAACCAAGCAGTGGAAATGTGATTGTCATGGAGCCATTAGACTACGAAGTTGCATCTCAAATCCGAGCAGTTGTGCAGGTTCAACAAGCTAATATGAAGAGTTTTTCTAAACTTATTCTGGAAGTCACCGATGAAAACGACAATGCTCCATATTTTGTAGAACACACTGCCTGGGCTTTCGTTGACGAAAAGTGAGTTTTTACTTAATGTTTCTAATTTAAACCTATAATATTTGTAGCGATTCGGTGGATGATGTTCTTGCTACAGTAACTGCGTTCGATAGAGACCAAGACGATAACGGAATAATCACATACTCAATTGTCAGCGGAAATGAGGAATCACTTTTCAAAATCGATTCTCACAGTGGAGAAGTTCGATTGGCTCGTCTAATTGATCCAGAAATGCAACACGTCGTTTCCATTCTTCGAATCAGAGCCAGTGATTCTGCAACGATATCTCTGAAAGACGAACTAACTCTTCACATCAAAAGTTCCAAATTAACTTCAGAAAATGCAAAGTTCGATCGAAAAGTTTACCAAACATCTCTCCACGACTCAACTAGACCTGGGACACCTGTCCTTGTTCTGAATGTTCTCCATCACGGTGCGATCACATTCAAACTGGAACCGAATTGCACTTTCTTTGATGTTCACACACTTTCTGGAGCTGTTCATCTTGCCAAATGGATCACGAAAGAAAAACAACTGAAGACCTTGGAATGTACAGCATATGTCGTAAACGGGGATGGGCAACAAGACACAGCAAAGATCGTGGCGAAGATCATTCGAACAAATCAGCATTCGCCGGTTTTCCGGAAACAAGTATATCGAGGAACTGTTCGGGAGAATATGGAACCTGGAAGTTCGGTACTCTCAAATCGTCATCTACCACTGGTACTTTTGGCTTCCGACGAAGATTCCGGATCGAACGGACTTGTTGGTTATCGAATGTTGTCTAAAGCAGATGAAGAAATGTTCACAGTCGATCAGTATTCTGGAGCGGTTCGGACCAATAAGGCATTTGATTTTGAAAAGATCAAAGAGCACTCATTCTATGTACAAGCATTGTAAGTGGTTTCTCATTCTCAATCTTTCAGTAAATCTATTTTAAAAAATTTCAGCGATATGGGTCAACCACCACGTCAATCCCTCATGCCAGCTCTCGTTGTCGTCACTATCTCCGATGAAAACGATGAAACACCTAAATTTGCTTCTCAATCTCTCGATGTCATTATGTTGCTTCCAACTGCTTCTCAAGCTGTAGTTGGTGGACAGATGTCGGATGACGCAGATTCGATTGGAACCCTTCGATACTATATCAAGGACTCTTCTTCACCATTCTCCGTGGATAGCAAGACCGGAATAGTTTCTGTGAAAGATTTCAAAGCTTTTACAAACGAAAAGAAACATTACAATGTGGAAGTTTTTGTCACAGATGGCAACCAATCAACGTCGTATACTATGAAGGTTACAACAACGTCCACAGCTGAAAACTCAAAGTTCAAATTCACCCGACAAGAATATCGAGCATCAATCGTTGAAAACTCGACGCTTACTCCGGGTACAGTAATCTTACCAGTTGCTACAACCGGAGAGAAACAAGTTCACTTCACTATCGTAAATCCACATGAAGCCTTTTTCATTCATCACGGAACTGGTGTTATTTCTGCTACAGGAATAGCCGTTGATTGCGAACTGTCTCCGGTTATTCGATTGGTTGTGGAAGCGAAAACTCATGAGAAGAACCCACAAATTGCAAAAGCATTGGTACTCATTGATGTTCAGAATGTCAACGACGAAGCACCTAAATTCATTGGTACTCCATACAGTATTACTGTCGGACCTTCTGAAATTGGAACAGTGATATTGGAACCAAAAGTTATTGATAAGGATGAAGGAGACCATGCTACGATTTCTTCAAACGATATGCCGCAGTATTTCAAATTGGTTGGAGGAAAAGTCGTTCTGGCGAAGAAGTTACCAGCAATCGAAGATCAAGATTTAAAATTTAGTTTCAAGCTTATTGCGAAGGATAATTCATCAGTTCATCAAGTAGAAGAGCCCGTGGTAATCAGAGTTGTCGATAAAGCTCGTCCTGTCTTCTCACAAAGTATGTACACCGCTGTTATCTCAAAAGAATCAACGAAGAAGAGTACTGTGCTCGTGCATGTTTTGGCGAGAAGTTCATTGCAGGCAAAGTCCAAAGGTCTTATTGGATATCGGATTATCGATAAAGCGAACCTATTTTCGATAGATTATGTAACTGGAGAAGTTAGGCTGAAAAACTTGAACGGGCTCGATGCTGCTGAATACGTTTTCGAGGTTGAAGCTCGTGAAGTTACGCTCCCAAAAATGGCATCGAGAGCTCAAGTGAAAATTGTTGTCAAATCGAAATCAGCGGTACAAAAACCAACGTTTGACAAGCAGAAATATTCTGTGACTGTTCCCGAATCAGCTTCTATTGGTCAGCGTATCATCACTATCAACTCATCAACTCCGGATCCAAACGATATTCTTCAATATAAACTTTCTGGAACTAACGATGACCAACCCATGTTCGAGATTGATTCTGAAACTGGAGAGGTTTCTGTCAATAGGCATTTGGATTACGAAAAAGTTCAGAAGTACAAAATGTTAGTGATTGCTACGTCATCGGCAAAGCAACAATCGTCGGAAGCGGATCTGATTGTGATGATCGAAGATGTCAATGATAATATGCCAGTTTTCATTAGACCAGAAGTGAAGGCTGAGGTTTCGGACGCAGCTATCAGTGGACAGTTTATCACCATCATGTCTGCAACAGATATGGATACGACAAGCTCTCTAGATGATCCAAATCAGAAACTTCTGTACAAAATTGTTGATGGCGATGAAACACTTTTCAATATTTCTCCTTCAACCGGAGAAGTTTCATTGGCGAGACGAATTGAACAGGAAGATTTGACATCTGAATCAGAAGATCCTAAAAAAGTTGTGAACGTCTCAGTAACCGATGGAATGTTTACTGCTTATGCCAAACTCGTTGTGGGTATTCTAAGAAGTGGAAAAATGCAACCACCACCCAAATTCGAACAGAGTCATTATGTGGCAACTGCACTCGAGAATACGTAAGTGATCACATAATAACGATATTCCCATAAACTTATGAACTTTACAGTATCGTCAATAAGTCTGCGCTTCTAACAGTTGCTGTCAAAGGAGGAATCCCACCACTCAGATATTCACTTGGACCAGCTGCCTACTCGAATTCTTCATCCAGCAAAGACTCATGGCCAGTAGCAATTGATAAGAAAACTGGAAGAATCCACGTATCAAGAGTACTCAACTATCACAATGATAAGTTGTACCAAATTCCACTTGTCGTGGAGGATGTCACCAGAAGAAGAGCCTTCTCCACACTAACTTTATCTGTCATCGATATCAATGATAAACCACCATTTTTCGTGCTCCCCTTCTACAGTACGTCGATTCCCGAAACTGCGAAGGAAGGAGATACGGTATTGATGGTTTCGGCAACAGATGAAGATGAGAATGATACGGTAGGGTTTTAAATTGTTTATTTCAAATTTTTAAAAGCAAATTTTCAGATCGAATATTCTCTATTGGACGGTGGCGAATCTCAGTTTTTCTCCGTTCACCCAAGACAAGGAACGATTACTGTTTCGAAGAAACTCGAGCATAAAGCAGGCGTCACGTTGTCGCTGACCATCAAAGCAACTGATTCTGCTAACCCACCACACCATGCAACTACAACAGTAGAGATCAATGTTGCAAGTGAAAGTGTCAGAGTTCCAAGGTTTTCAAACAGCCATTACTTGTTCTTCGTTCCTGAAGATGCTGATATTGGAGATGTAGTTGGCAGTGTTCAACAGATGGAAACAGAAATTGATGAAGTTCGCTTTACTATCGTGCCTGGATCAGAAGTATCCGATTCTCTGCTACCGTTCAGTGTTGAAAGATCAACTGGAAAGATCATCGTGAAGAGCAGTCTGGATCGAGAAAGACGAAAACAATGGAAAATGACGATTCGAGCTGATGCAGCTGGTGGTGTTCATGCGATTACTACAGTCACTTTGGATATCCTGGATGTCAATGATAATGCACCTGCCTTCCATGGAGACTATGACAAGCTAACGATTTCGGAAGATGCAACCGTTGGAACTAGTGTAACTATATTTTCTGCAATGGATCGTGATGATTCTCCGAGTGGCAGAATTCGTTTCTCGTTGGTTAATAAGGATCCACACTTTGAGATGAATGGAGATAGTGGCTGGTTGACAGTTGCAGCTCCGTTGGACCGAGAAACTCAGGATCTTTATCAGTTAATTGCTCGCGCTACCGATGAAGGTGGATTCAATACGGATCTGTCTTTCACGATATCCGTCAATGATGTCAACGATTCTCCGCCGAAATTCGAGAAAGATGAATTCGATGTTGATCTTTTGCTTCCATCCAATGCTCTTATTCTTCATTTCGACATCAAAGATGAGGACCTGGCACCCAATAACCATTCACTTCTCTTCATTTCTGAAGGAAACGAAGAAGGTGTTTTCTGGATTGATTCGGAAAATAATCTTCTACTGAAACGACCGGAAATTGTGGAGAACAAAAAAGAGTATTCTCTGAAAATTATCGCATTCGATGGAGTGTTTGAAGCAAAAACTTTGGTCAAAATTCATTTAAAATCAAAGGAAGATGTGAAGACAAGATGCCCAGATGTGGAAAAAACTGTGATTCTTCCTGAAAGTTCGAAAAAAGGAACTGTAGTTTTCGGCGAATCGAGTCTTCTCGGGCCCAATACCACATTCAAGTTGATTGAGGAAGGAGCTGAAAATGCTTTCGTGATGAATTTCCGAAATGGAATCATCAAAGTCAAAGAAGTAGGGCAAATCGATTATGAGAAAACTCAAGAATTCGAACTCATCCGACTCACAATTCAAGGAAAAGATGAGCTATGCAAAGAGAGGATAACAGTGAAAATCGAGAATCTGAACGACAATCCACCAAAAATAAAGGAAAAATCAGTTTATGTTTCAATAGAAGAAAACTTGCCAACGAGTCAAGATTCCCGACAGTATCTGACTCGAATCGCAGCAGAAGATGCGGATTCTGACGACATCCATTTCCGATTGTTGGATGACTTCAACAAAACTTTTGAAATCGATGAATTTAGTGGAGTCGTGACTGTTCTGAAACCATTGGACTCGGAATCAGTCTCTTCGTTTAATTTGACTGCTATTGCCAGTGATGGAAACTTTGAAGATAAAGGTAGGTATTATTTTATAAATTAAACTAAACATACTATTATTTTTGCAGCTATCATCGTTGTCACAGTGATTGACAAAAACGACAATGCTCCTACGTTCGAAAAATCGACTTATTCGATGAAGGTGATGGAATCGGAGGCAGTTGGCTATGAACTAGCACGTCTGCAAGCGTTTGGAGGCGATACAAACGAAACGATCGAATATTCATTGAAGGCTTCCGATCATAATAAGTTTGTCAGTTTGAATGCCCAAAATGGAGTTCTCACATTGGCACAACCTCTGGACTTTGAAACGATTTCCACCTTGAGACTTACTGTAATTGCAAAGGATTCTGGAATTCCACCATTGGAAAGCGTGGCTCAAGTGGAAATATCTGTAATGGATGAGAACGATAATGCACCGAAATTCGAAAAGGAGAAGTACACAGGAAAAGTGAAAGAGAACTCAAAAGTTGGAGAAAAAGTGTTAACTGTGAAAGCAGTCGATGCAGATAGTGAACATTTCGGAGCAGTTTCATACGAGTTGGAGCTGATCGCGGATAAAGCATCAGATGATTCTCTTCCTACCACTTCTGTGACTCCTCCTTTCTCGATCAACGCTAATGGAGATGTTCTGATCAATCAACCGATTGATTACGAGAAAACCAAGAAGTATAACCTGAAATTGATTGCAAAAGATGGCGGAAGACCTCCTCTTGTATCAGAAGCACTATTGGACATCCACGTAGGAGATGAAAATGACAATGCACCAGTTTTTGACGATTGCAATATGACAGCCGTTGTTCAAGAGGGTGAATCTATTGGACATAAAGTTCTGAAATTTTCAATTTCCGATTTGGATGGTCCGACGAATGGAGCTCCTTTCACTGTCGAAATTCAAGGGGATGGAGCGAAATCATTTAAAGTTAATGATAAATTAGAACTTTTGACCGCGAAGAAGTTGGAGCATCGAAATAAAGATAAGTATTTGCTGACGGTTATTGCAAAGGATACCAAAGGAAAATCCACTGATTGCCCACTAACAGTCTTTATAAGACAAGCTAGTCGTCATGCTCCAACAATGAAACCGATGAAGATTCAAGTGAACACATTACAAAACGAGTTGCCAGAAGGAGTGATCGGAAGGTTGAAAGCATTCGATGAAGACGAAGAAGATCAAAATGGTCTTTTACGATTTGGAATCGTCGAAGGATCCACTCAAAGTCCAAGAGTACAGATGCAGGAATCTCGTCCAACTCATTTATTCCGCATTGATCCAACCACAGGAGATATTTGGTCAGATCATTCGATTCCCCAAGGATTGCACACTTTCAATGTGACGGTCTCAGATGGTAAATTTACTACTGTCAGCTATGTTGAAGTTCAAGTTAATTCAATTGATAATGATGTCATCGATCACGCTGTGTCAATTAGAATCCGATCAATGACAGTGGAGGATTTTATGAAGAACCACGTCAAGGAGTTCCGCCGAATCATCTCACACCATCTCAATTTGAACGATGAGAATAGTATTCAATTGATCAGTGTCCAACAAGTTCCTTCCACGGATTCAGCGAGAAACAGACGCAGTAAAAGAGGACCATCGGAAGACGTAGAAGTTCTAATGACAGCTCAACGCGGGCATGGAAGAGGTTATTTGAAGCCAGACCATGTTTATTCACGACTGAAGAACGACTTCCAAAATATGAACGATCAGAGTCAAAGAATGCGATATCAACTCATCACGGAAATGTGTACAACTGGAGTTTGTCTTCGTGGAGAATGCCGAGAAGTGATTGAGCTGATTGATGATAGTTGGACCAAAGTTTCAACTGAAGAGTTCTCATTTGTTTCACCTTTCCACTCCCGATTCGCTCAATGTCTTTGTCCAGATGGTTTTGGTGGAAAACGGTGTGAAATAGAAACGAACCAATGTTCAAAATCTCCATGTGAGCAATGGCAAATGTGTATTCCTTCTGTCTTTAATTCCACTTTCGAATGTGTTTGTCCATTAGGAATGGAAGGAGACAGATGCTTGGTTCCTTCGTGTAAGAACGACGGAAAGTGTTTAGAAGGTAAGGATGTTTTTTTTCAGTTTTAGTCAAAATGTTATCAATTTCAGAAGCCGAACTCTCGGTCGGTGGAGATGGTTACTTTGAAATTTCACTTTCCAACGAAATAGAGTCCCGAATGGAGTTGGAAATCGAATTAAAAACAACCTCTCCGAATGGCATAATCATGTGGAGTCGTGGAAGACACGATTATCATATGCTCCGGCTTGTCAACGGATCTGCACAATACCACTGGGATGCAGGAACTGGAACTGGAATCGTCACTTCTAAGACTCTAATTGTTGATGGTCAATGGCATCGAATTACAATTTCCAGAAGGCAGCGAAGAACACGAATGACTGTTGATGATGACGGTTTAGAGGAAGCTTTCAGGTTTGTAATGTGCACAGTTTCAGTTTTAATTAATAATACGATTTTCAGTCCTGTTGGTTCCACGGTTGTCAATTTGCATCGTTACTCTCAAAAACTAGTCCTCGGAGCGAAAGTGGAGAATGGACAACTGACAGATGGTATTTCAGGCTGCTTCCGAACAATTTCAATTGATGGAATAAAAGTTTTGAAAACGAGACAAGGAATGAAACTGTTTGGAGTTCAGCCAGGATGCTCTGCTCTGACGTCATCTCCTTGTAACGATTTGCCTTGTAAACATGGAGGAACTTGTGTTTCACATGGAAAATCCCAGTTTGTGTATGTTATAAGAAGAAAATCGAAACTCTAATTGAATTTATTTTCAGTTGTCAATGCACATCTCGATATTCTGGAGACACATGTGAAATCGATTTGGAGCCATGCTCATCTACTCCATGCCCGACCGGAATTCAATGTATCCCCTTCTACAATGACTACCTATGCAAGTGTCCCAATGGTTTCACTGGAAAACACTGCGAGGCACGTGGATTCGAAGATCACGAAACCTCCTCATGCTCCAAAAATGTTTGTGGATCATCTGGGCAATGCATCTCAATTCCAAGACACTCTCTGGAAAGTTCTGATTTTATATGCAACTGTACTGGTGGTGTACTCCAATCCACTCCGTGCACTGAAAAATCAGAAATCCTCACAAATGTTCTGGAATTCCTTCTGAAAGCCGAAATTGTAATTGTACTTCTGGGCGTTCTCTTTTTACTCCTCATATGTTGTTTGGCTTTCGTCACGTGGAAGTGTTGTAAGAAGAAGGGAGATCCAAAATACGGAGCTCACTGTGATGTGCCTCACATGAGAAACACTCGAGTTCTTGTTCCTGTTGTTCCACCACCACTCCCGCCACGTGGATTCCGAAACGAATCATCCAATTTCATCGGATTATCAACATCATCAGCAACAACTTCGACTCGTCCAATGGTTGAAGTCAAACCGTATTCCTCAGATATTCGATATTCAAGATCTCCATCTGCATGTGGAAGTTCAAAGGGTTCTAGACGAGATCCATTACCATCCGACAAATTCAGAAGACCTGAAGAAGTCGGAAATAGGATTCGAAATTCAGATCGGAGAGATCCACGTGGAGATGTGCTAACTTCTTTGAGAACTTCACCAGACGATTGGTTGGGAATAGATGATCGAATAGATTCTGCATTGAAGTAAGAATTATTATTGTTTTTCTCAATTCAATTTCTTTAATTTTCAGATACTCTCGTGCTGCCGCTGGAGCATTAGTTGTGGGTGACACGGAACTTATGCCTGTCGTCAATGATGATGACTACATGACAATGAAACCAAGAAAAGATCAGAACTTCGAGAAAGGACCTCCAGCTGTACCAGCCCATGCCACCCCATTGGAATCTGTTCTTAAAATGTCATCTTCCAGTGTGGATGAGGCTCCTAGGAATGCTCTTTATGACGATCCAATATCTCTAAATTCGCAATCGTTTGACGATATTGATGAGGAAGTCAACATTCACATATCCTAAAAATCAGTATTACCTATTCAAAGATTTCACTTTTTTTTTCAATTCACTCTCAAAAAATCAAGGTGCTTTTCTTCCCATTCATTTTCCCCATAATTCTTTCATTCACTTTTTTCTGTCCCAGTGTTTTTATGTTTTTAGTTTCTCCCCTTCTCACCATTGCACACAACCAAAACCTCATGTTTTCACTTTTGTTGGAAATTCCACCCTGATATGGGTCAAATAGTTACGTGTATCAAAAACAACTCCCTCTCTGTCTCAAACTTCATTTGCATAGCTTTGTATTTTTCATTCCCCTTTTTGTTGTCACATTAAAAAAAAAAGAAATTGTGAATTTAATAAATTATTATTTTAAATTGATCCATTTAATTCTTTAATGAACAAACATGAAAAAAGGAGTTATTCATTCAGATAATTCAATTTTTCGTAGTTATGCACTACTCCAAAAGATTTTTAAAATTTTTGAGAAATAGACACTCATAAAATCATATTATTAATTCGAAATTACAAACGAGAGCCCTCAAATTGAGATAAAACCAATTAAACATTTTATTCTTTATATCGAAACACATAATCAAAGATTCTCAGATTTCAGTGATTCTGGACCAGTTGTGATGCCTCCAGAAGATGGTGTTGATGGAATTCCTGGTGTTCTTGGAGTCGCCTGATTTGGTGTTCTATTATCACTTTTCACTGTTTCCTCTTGAGTTGGTGCCAGTTTTCTCTCTTTTTGTGACCCTCTTTTCGATGATTGTGGAAGTGGAGCCGGCGTCTTTTCCTTGCTTTTCCGAGGTGTCTTCTGCTTGCTTTTTTCTTTTTTATCAGACATTGGCATCTCAGAATTGATCTGGAAAATTTGAATTAAATTTATTTGAGTACAGTAATCTTCTAACTTTTGTGCTCTCCTGATCTTCTTTACTGGGACTATCAATTGTGTCACCACCAACATCGTCCTTTGAACGACATGGATCATGACTTCGGATAACGAAAACAAGACCGGTATCACTCCAATGGACATGAGCACTGGAAATCAAAAACTTCTAAATTCTAAACGTATCTCTTAACCCACTTCTTCCATTTCTCTTTCCTCTTATCCACCGCTGGCTCTCTTATTTCCGTTCGATATCTTTGTGGTGGATGAGGTGGCAATGCATCAACCATACTTTTCAATTCCTCTTTACTTGTCGTATTCACAATTCGACGACTTTGAAGTTGTAATTTCGGAAAGTATTGATTCGTTTTGTGTCGTGTTGCTGCCTCTTTTGCTGCATTCTCATCAGTGCATCCGCCTGGAAGTGTTGGCGTCAGAAGACGTACATTAGCAAGTGGATCCTCTTGCACGTCAACAGTTTGAATATTTTCTTGAGTTTCGTCATAATTCGGATCTGATGCTGGCTGTTGTGGTTCTTGAATTGATGGTTTTACTGGAGGTCTTCGTGATTTTCTGCCACAAATGGTCATTAAAATATTAATCTGAAAAAATAATATTTTTATTGTTATCTTATTTTTGGGTCGCTAACCAGGAAAAAGAGCAGAAACGTCATATAATGACTTATCAAAATGTTGAATATATCCATCTTTGTGAATAATATAAATAATTTTATTTTCCCACTTTGAAAGTAAAAAAAATCTCATCCCACTTCGGAATGAAACTGGAGCTCGCGTTTTACAAAAAAAAAGTTGTGTTGTATGATGGGTGAAAAAGGTAACCAGCTCATGGAAATTTCTTGTTCCTGCAGTGACCAACTTTTTTTTGATTCAACATTTGTCTTTTTTTTCTTGATTGGAATGATTTATGAGAAGGACCTGGTTAAACAAAGCAGAAAAACAAGTTATTTTTTACAAGCTCAGTAGAAAATCTGACATCGAACAAGAAGAAAAAACCATATTCAAAAGCTACATTAATCTTTAACCTACAGTTATCTTCAAATCTGAACCATAATCCGAAACAACCGTATATTTTCAAATGAAATCACCTACAGTAACCCTATTCAAAAATTCAAATACAGTATTACTGCAAGTTATGAATTGGATTATTTTCGAACTTATGATACATTTATAGGGTTACTGTAGGTGATTTCATTCGCAAAATATTCAAATTGCAAGACTACTGTAGGTTAGTGTAAGTTCCAAAAGCAAAATCAAGGGCAAATTACGAAATTGTCATAGAAACATCCGCAAAACTTGAAAAACTCAATAAATCTTAACTGAAACCACATTTTTACATAGGCATCTCATTTTTTAAGATTTTGATTTTCAAGATTATAAAATTAGAAGAATTTATTGAAGTAAAAAAGTTCACTGAACACATGGTGCGAACTCATTGACCTTCTTCTGAACCTCCTCATCCGTCGACTTGTTCTTAAACCACAAAGCCATTGCTCTGTAAACCGTTCCATACTGCTCAGCATTCTCGATCAGACCACATCTTTCTCCTCTCAACTTGTCTACAATCTCCTTCGTATTCACTTCTTTTCCTTTTTGAACATGGAGCATTGAAGTGAAAAGAGCAAGCATTGTTCCAGCACGACCCATTCCGTTCATACTCATCAGCACTGTGTTCTGAAAATAATACGTTTTTAATTTTTTTTTGTTACTTTTTTTATTCAGAATTCTCACTTCATTAGTCTTGAGAACCTTCTCAATGGTAGAAACCAAGTCTCCAACATTATCCAATCCTCTTTTCTGCTTCCAATTGTGAAGATGATAGACCGTTGTGAACAAGGAATTCGAGCATCCATCTGGCAGAATCTCCAATGTGTATGCAGTCATTGCAACCGTCGAATCCACTTTCTTGTTGTTCAAAAACATTTTGCCATGATTGGCAAATGTTCCACTGAGAATGGGAAAGATCTGTTGGAGAGTCACCGAGCATTCCAATGGCATCAGGGCAAGAACAACCGAGTGAACTTCCTCCTGGAAAGAAAAGTTATCTTTCGATTTTAGAGATTATATTTTTACCTGGAAGATCATTCTCCAAAAGTCTTCAATATTCACAGGAGTAGACACATCTGGAACTTGTGTGACAATCATTGTCCGATTGAATTCTGGAACAGCGACTTTTGCTGCACAAATGAAGTTATCCGGAGCATGAGTGAGTTTGAATATTTTGTCATCTACAATTGGGAAGTCGGGAGCTCGAATCTTATGCATGTTGTTCTTGAACGAAATGCATGAATTGAGAGGTGGCTTTTCGTTCCGAAGCTCTTTGAATGCGGAGGCGATAAGGCCCGAATCTGAAATTTTTCCATATTGATCCAGTATTTATCCTCAAAGGTTCGAGGATAAATTACCAAAAGCTCCGCTCGCAATCATCTTCTTAGCCATTTCTTCTCCGCTCCATTGTTCCTTCTCCTTCTCTTTTGCTCGTTCTCTTCTCTCCATCTTACTACATCCTTCTCCATTGGTCAGCAACCCAATACATCCACCACTTCCAGTTGTTCCAGTAGTATCCCTTGATGCCGTTTCCGTTACTTTCTTCTTCTTCCTCCGTTCACTCTGGTTCTTCTTTCCTTTTTCTTCCGCTCACTTTTCTCCATTCCTCCCGTTTTGTCCCTCTTTCCTCTCTCGCTCCTTTCTCCTCCCTTCGACTTCTTCTTACGTCTTGATCTTTGCGACTTGTTCATTCTGAAAATGAATTTGTGCAGATAGAAGGATAGGGGATTCAGAAGGCTCACATCTATACTTGACACGTTGTTTTGAAACTGTTTTGAAACGTTCAAAAGCCAAGAACTAACTAGAGAGTTGGTTTTCTATGCGTTTTTAAAGTTTTTATATTCACGTGGAAGTTCACGATTTGATTCTCAAAAAAGACGGAACGAGATTTCAAACTTACAATTATATTAGCGCTGATTCGACCACAAGAAACTTGTTGAGAAACAAAAAATAACGGAATTTCCACGGAAATTTCGCAAAATTCCTATTACTCAAAAGAAGTTCAAGAAATTTAATAATTTCCATGTTGACGTGGATTTGACCTAATTAGTTTTAATCAACGAGTTGCAACGCGTGATTTTTTCATGCAACGTTTAAAAGTTTGATCCTCAGCCACATAATTCAGCAGTGAATTTTTTCTAAAATCTCACGTTTACTGGGGCGCGATTTCTGACCCATTGGCTTGAACCCAAGTGGCGCCAGCCGAAAACTTTGCAAACTACAGTAACCCTTGTTTATAAGACAGGGTTGTTGTTTTGATTAAAAAACTATAAGATTATACACTTTTTAGGCAAATTATCATTGACTATACGTATCATTGACTACAAAGTCTCATTGACTACAGTAGTATCATTGACTGCAAAGTTTCATTGACTACTTTTTGTATCATTGACTACCACAGGTAAAATGCGAACGGATCCGTTACGGACGCTCAGCGTTCGCGCGCGGTTGAAATAGGAACCGCATACGGACCGCACGCGACCCGTTTTCAGAAAACCACAGCACATTATTCCGTATTCCTCCGTATTTATTTATTTATTGTCTATTCAAAATAATCGCGCGGGG